>NC_030678.2:69102590-69416028 GCF_000004195.4 Xenopus tropicalis | reverse complement strand
ATTGATCTTGGGTCCTCAGCATCTATTTATTTAAAATTTTTGCGATAAACATGATGATGTCATGCAGCGCACTGACACAGAGGTGTTGCGGCAATGGCCGACGCCATTTTTGATACAAGTAGTTTTAGTCATTTCTGTATTAGTTGATTAAGGTCATAATTCTTGGATCTTGCTGGAAGGTCAGTCGAAAAAGACCAATTATGCAAAAGTTGGGACCGCAAATATCAATCCCCAAGCTATAATAGGTTCTTCACTTTTAGTTTAACATTAGTCCTTGGCATCCTGTTTAATTACATCATAGTAGTCCATTTGAGGTTCAGCAATTAGATATGGTGCCACTACCTCTTCCCACTGCTCTATTGGTAATCTTTCTCTCTCTGCAAATCCATTAAATATGCCTCAGTGTCATCTGCAGCGCTCATTTGTAGAGAATTCTATACCTTTTTGTAAGCAGATAATGGTGCCTGAAACATGGCAGTACCACCCTGTAGTTTTCTAGCCATGGCCTGGATTTCTTGTTGTTGTTTCTTGTTGTTTGAATGAGAGACTGTTATAAGAATAGGAGAGGACCTGAGTAGATAAATAAGTTATAAAAAGTGTCAATAACATTAGAATTCTAGCCTTACAGAGCAATAGTTTTTGGCTGCTGGGATCAGTGACCCCCCGTTTGAAATTTGGAAAGAGTCAGAAGAAGAAAGCAAATACCGTATATACTCGAGTATAAGCCGATCCGAATATAAGCCGAGGTACCTAATAAGACTGTAAAAACGTATTGACTCGAGTATAAGCCTAGGGTGGGAAATGCAGCAGCTACTGTGGCTATGAGCAGCTACTGTGGCTCCTGGATTGTTATACATGGAATTGCCACTGTGGTAATGTTGCTATAAGTTCTGGGCAATTGTACATAAATTTGACTTTTATTTACTTACTGAGTATGTATCAGTAAAATGTAATAGAGCTGCTAAAGCTTGAGTTTTCCAGCTGATGCATAACTCAGTAACTCATAAAATCCAGCCATTCAAAGTTGTAGAACTAATTTGATCTAAAGTGCCCAAAACTGCAATATCCACCTATGTGCAGGTCTTCCATCACAACAAACACTGGAGATATCAGCACAAAAAAGCATATTTTAGCGTTTTCGTGACAAAATCCACCGTGTGCACCGATTGGCTGATCCTTTGCTCGTTCGTGTACACAAATTCAGGGGCAGAGACAAACCATGTACCATTACATAGTACCTTAGACTTCACAAGTAAACCCGCGGGGAGGGTGTTGGAGGTGGTGCAGCGAATGCCAGCGCGTGAATGGGAGCACGCTGAGTGCTGGCGGCCAGGTACAGACGGGGGGGTGTGAGGCGTGCCGAGTGCTGACGGGCAGGTACACAGGGGGGGTTTGTGCGCCGAGTGCTGGCGGCCAGGTACACGGGGGGTGCGGCGTGCGCGCCTAGTGCTTGAGGCCAGGCACACACGGGAGGGAGGGGGGTTGGGTGGTGTTGCACAGCCTGCATTCACTCGAGTATAAGCCGAGCACAAGTTTTTAAGCACATTTTCCGTGCTGAAAAACTCAACTTATACTCGAGTATATAACGGTAATTTAAAATCTATAAGAAATAAACAATGACCAATTTAAAAGTTGGCCTTTCTATAATCTACTAAAAGTTAACTCGAAGGTGAACCACCCCATTTGACTTGATGTTGCTGTTTCAAGGCAACTTTACTGACCTCTGACTATGCATTGATTGGTTTCTTGCTGGTTTTTCTGTTGCATAGCCATGGCTTCCTCATGTCTTTTCTGCTGAGCTCTCAGAGCCTCCTGGTGACTGGCATTGGTTTGCTGTCGAACTTTTAACCATTTCACTGCCAGCCATTTTGGTCAAAGCGGAACTTGTATTGCCAGACAGTTTAACATTTTGCACTGTTTCACTTTAGGGGCCTTTCCTCGGGGAGACTTCGTTCACCCAGGAAAACAATATATCGTTTTTTTCAGGACAACCTAAGCTTTCAAAATATGGTAGAATTTTTGTGTAATTCCAATTCTGTAACAAGATATAGGCTTCTAAATGTCTAAAAATGGAAAAAAAAATTTCCATAATATAAACACACATACTAGAAACAGAAATTATTTTATGCAAGAATATACAACTGATTTGGAAAGTCCCATGTCTCCTGAACGTGCCAATACCAAATATATATAGTTTTAGGGAAATTTCTCACTTGTATAGGTCAAAAGCTCCCAGCAGTACACTACCAAATTTCCAAAGGACTGCTTCAGAAAGCTGCATACTTTGGATTTCAAGGCCAAAAATTCCACTGACAGAAGGTTTATCCCAGAAAATTGTACATTTTTGGAAAGAACAGATTCTGGGGAATCCAGAATAGGCACAACTGTCTGTCTACTCCAAACTATCAAGTCGCAATGCTTTCCTAAAGTTATTATTTTTTATCAAAATTTGTGAAATTTAAAAAAAAATTATAGTCTTCCAGTCTATAGTATCTTATCTCCTACAGGTCATAAAGTAACCAAATAAAACACCCTAAATGTGAACGCCAGGGGTCCACTGAACAGTTTGATGCCCAATATGTATAGGTTTACCTAAGTATGTGGCATGTAGGGGCCCCAATGTGAACATACCCCCATATGATCTATTATTTCAGCAAAATCGACACATTTACACCTTTTATGTGGGGTAAAGCTACAAAAACGTACACTCACCCCAGAAAGCCATATATTTTGGAAAGTACACATTCTCCCGAATCTATAATGGGTACACATTTCTTTTTGCTCCAAAGTACCAAGCCGTAAAGCTTTCCTAAGTTTGCAGATTTGTATGACATTTCATAAAATCGCATAAAAATGTTGCAATTTTCCGCATTTATCTCTCACAATTTCTTGATAAAGATCAGATAAAGGCAAATCACCCCAAATAGGAACACCTAAGGTCTACTGAACAGTTTGATGCCCCATATGCAAGAGATTTTCCAAAGTCTGCGGTATGTACTGACCCCAAAATGAAAATAGCGCATACGGATTTCTTGCCTGCCAACTCAGCTTTTGCATACAGAGCCCCCTGACAGCGTATTATGAGCAGTAACACCCCCTAACTATACAGAGACCCCCAGAAAACCATATATTTTTGTAAAGTACACATTCTCATGAATTCAAAATAGGTAAACTTATTTTTGTACACCAAAGTTACACACGGCAAAGCTATGCTAAAAACAGAGCAGGAACACTTATACAGGGATAAAAATGCGATTAAACAAAATCAGTGAAACAACAAAATAAGTCACACAACAGTGTAATTAGTGGTCAGAATATCTGATCCAATAGTCACGCTGTCAAAATAAACAGTTGTTAGGGAAAAGAAACTAAAAACAAAGTGGTAAAAAAAAATGTATGTATACATGTGTGTGAACATATGTAAAAGTTGTGTGACAGTGTGTATATGAGTGTATATAAATGTATATAAGTGTGCAAAATGAAAAAAAAAACTACTATATTGTGTTGTAAGTGTGTGCAAATGTATGTAAGTGTGTGTAAATGTATGTAAGTGTGTGTGTGAGTGTGTAAGTGCAAAAAAAAAAGCAATCTTACCTGTCCTGAAGCAGGGATCGCTGCTCTGTCCTCAACGCTGCAGTCCTGGAGCAGGAAGTAGTAGTAGTAGTAGAGGCCGGCGTTGGGGGGAAGCAGGAACCAGGAAGAAGTAGCAGACGCGATGCAATCGCATCTGCTGCTTCTAGGATGGTCCTGCGACGATCGTAGGACCATCATGACAGCCCCCCTGGCAGCCCAGGGGGCTGTCATCGCTAGAAACTGTCTGCAGCGGCGGCACACGTGAGTGAGTAGCCTTTATCTGCCGACGACGTATGAGACACGCCGTTGGCGGTTAAAGCCTTTTTCTGCCACGACGTATCTCATACGTCATTGGCAGTAAAAGAGTTAAAGCTTCCTGGTAATTGGCATTAGTTTCTTCATTCATAGGTGGAGGGTCTATTTTGTTTCGGGAGGATGGGCCATACATAGACTGACAAAGCTATTTTGAGACTTAGTGGGTTCGCTGCTGGCATAAAAAATGGACCGCTCAACTATCTCTTGCAGTTTCCACCAATTCTGCACAGGGATACTGTGCAAAAGTGCAGGTGGGGGTGCTTTTTTCACCCTAAAATGCATAAGATGTAAAAGTATTTATACATGTACTTCTGTGAGGGGTCCTTCATTTATTTGTGTTTCTGATCCGTTAGCTTAGATGTGTTTTAGTTAGTTTTATAGTGAGAAAGTCAGTGGGCACATTATTTACAGTCAAATGCAGTCTGTATTTACAAAACCAGCACATTCTATGCAGTGAGATGTAGTGGGTACTGAGGCAAATATTCAGGCATGCCCTGGCACTATAACATTGGCACTGAAACACAGCATTGGTTTGTTTTCCAGCTATGCGATCTCATGAGGGCTTCACTGTAACTAGCTAGAAATGAACAAAATAGTGACAAAAGTAAGAGAAAGAAAAAACAACAAATATATAAATGCACAATTAGCTTTTTTTTCAAGGGGAAAGAGTTAAAATTAGGACTGGAACAAGGGTGATAGGAATATTATAGATGCCAGGTGACAAAATTTCAGCTAGTGATTCAGCATTTAGAACATATACCGTAAAATACCTGTGGGAGTGGAATTATATCTGCAGCAAAAGAGTTGGTGAGGTTCTTAGGTAAAGTTTACAGCCTGCAGATCCTTCTTATCAGTCTTCATTTTTGCACTGCCTTCAGTTTGTAATATCTCCTCAGCCCTGCATACATCTTTACCTTGATTGGTTAATGTTACTGTCTGTCAAGAGAGCTTTGCTTTGATTGGAGAAGAACACAACTGAACTGGAGCTTGCAGGAAAGAGGAATGCAAGATTTCCCCCATAGTAAAGGTTCCAGAGCAGTGCAGAAACAGAGTGAGGTTTTTTATTTTAAGGTGCCAAGCAGGTTTAGGGAGGCTTAGCCTCCCCTAGCCTTATTGAAAATCTGCATATAAATGGCCCATTTAAACTGATTTGTTCTTATGAGGCAGTATTAACAGGAAAGGAATACTATAATTTTTTGCACTGATTATTTGCTTTATGCAGGTTAGGCTTGCTTTTGTATATATTTATTTTAGATATATAAATACCTCTTTACCTTGCCTCTTTTATCGCTCAGTATTTGTATGTTATTTCTATGTTTAAGGTACAGCACAGCAGTGCAGAATATGTTGGTGCTTTCTTAATACTTGTTCATAACCAATCTTTTAAATTCCTTGAAAAGTAGAATTACTGTAAATGTTTTAGACAATACAATGCCTGAAATATGAGAAGTCTTACATGTAAACGAACAACAAAGAAGACCTTACTCGCACACCCTTACTCCACCAAATAACAACGCTCGGTGCACACTGCTGGGGGGGAAAAAAAGCACTGGCACTCAGAGCTGCAAACGGGACTAGCCCTTTCAAAAGTCTTTATTGCGGAGGTGCAATAAAGCAATAAAGACTTTTTAAAGGGCTAGTCCCGTTTGCAGCTCTGAGTGCCAGTGCTTTTTTGCTACTTGAAATATGAAAAGTGTAATATACAGTGTGCTCTTTATAATAAAAAAGGAGACATCTCAAATTGTGCCTGGAATTGTCAAACTGAAAATCTATTTATTAACTTTATGGGTAAAGCTTATGTTAATTTGTGGTTAGAATATTGGCCACGAAAAACAGCCTTGTTATGTGTACTGTGCTGATTGTAGTAGGTGTGTCTTACCATCTAAGCACAAACGGTTCAGAGTCTAACCTCTGACCTTTGTTCTATGCTTTATAATTTGGATAGCAGAAACAAAATAGTGCAGGAAAAACTAAACTAAACCAAGATGATTTCAGTTTAAGGTTTAGTTTCCTTTGGTCATACATTACAGGCATATTCAATATTGTTATTGCAGCAATAATCAAAAAGGCACTTATTGTTATTACCGTCTAACCTCCAGTTTACCCTGCAGTGTATGAAGGACAAAGGACAATATGTCAGGGTCTTACGATGAGATGGCTGTTTCACTGGAGGATACAACCGACAGCTTCTGGGAGGTATGTAATTGTGTTTGTGACATGAAAAGTTAGATACTTTTTTGCATTGGTATAAAATATGGTCATGATATTATACTAAAATATTAAGACAATGCTAAGTTTAGCATATGTAGATAAGATTGTGTCACATGGAGGCATTAGAGATGGATTACTGTTTCAAGCACTTGTGTATGTGGTATATTGCACTTCCTACCTTCCTGACAGTTTTCTAACCTCTATTAATAATAAATATAAAGTCAGTATGGGGGGGGGGGGGGCTTTCTGGGGGTTACAATAAAACACACTGAATATTGCTGTATGCCCAAGTTTTTTAACTAATGCTGTCAATTGTATGTCAAAAACAAAAGGAGCTCTTTCTGTGAAGAGCTCTTATCTCACATTGATAAATTTGCCCTTTAAAGCCATTAAAACCAGTAATCCTCATTTAAAGGGACAGTAACACCAAAAAATGAAAGTGTATAAAAGTAATTACTTTATAATGTAATGCTGCCCTGTACTGGTACAACTGGTGTGTTTTCCTTAGAAAGACTACTATAGTTTATATAATAAAGCTTCTGTGTAGCCATGGGGGCAGCCATTTACAGGAGAAAAGGCACAGGCTACTTAGCAGATAACAGATAAAACCCCATTATATTCTACAAAGCTTATCTGTTATCTGATATGTGCCTGTGCCTTTTCTCCTTTTTCCCAGCTTCAATGGCTGCCCCCATGTTGACATAGCAGCTCATTTATATAAACTATAGTAGCGTTTCTGTTGCAAACTTACCAGTTTTAGCAGCGCAGGGCAACTGTACATTATATTTTAATTACTTTAAAACACTTTAATTTTTTGGTGTTACTGTTCCTTTAAGATTGGTGCTGCAGAATATACAGTGAAAGAATGGACTCAAACAATCATCGCTTTGCACTTTGCAGTCTGCCCTTTACTTAGATCCATGGGTACAGGAGTTTAAGCTTAAGAATAGAAAGGCTAAAACCAGAATGTTTCATATGAATATAGCACACATAGGCAATGAATAAAGAAGATTTAGAAAAAGGGGATTAAATGTTATATTAAAATATATATTTATTTATTAAAGCCTTCTGCTGTTTGCTTACACAGTACATGTTGCACTCGATGGCTTTTATAAATGAACTCTAGTGTCCCAGAAAACAAAGCAATATTACTTTAAAATGCAAGGCTTATAAAAAAGGTAATATATACTTATGTATAGGTGAGCACAATTAATAGGTCTTGTGTTGAAATTTGTCGTGCACAAAAGAAATGCAAATTAAACCCTTGCCACGTTGGGCTCTAATTAAACACAGGATTTAAGACTAGGACTGGTCCCCTACTTGGATTCAGGGCTGCTATCAGATCTAACCTGCTAATTTTTTTCCAGGTAGCACATTCTAGGGGAATGAATCCACTCAGGACCGCTGTACATTAGGAAGTAAGGAGAATATATCGGTCTTCAAAATCAGCTCAGGGTGCTGTTCGTGCATGCGCAGTGGGGGGGGGGGGAAGTGACGAATTGGGGTGGCCTTGGGGGGGCCCAGATAATAAATCCGGCACTGCCCACAGTCTGCCCTTACTGACTAGCTACCTTTCACCTTTTCATGTGAGCCTGGTACCATTTTCCTAACTTACCTAGTCCTAGCAGGGTGAAGCCTCCCTCCTCATCTGACTTTGAAGTCTTCCTTATATTGGCTTCTATAGGGGAATTCCCCTACACATCAACCTTAAAGGTTGGTGCCACTTATTGACTGAATTGATTATTGCCTTTTTACAATTTAGATAAAATAAATATTCACCTCTTTGCTTATGCCCATAAAGACCCCTGTAGGGTTTTGACTGCTGCTATAAATACACCGCTTCTGATTCAATAGCATTCTCTTTTTCATTGGTTCTGGTAAGGCCTTACCTTTAGTAGTGTGGTTTAGGGCTCCAGTCCCTAATGTAAGTGAGATCAGACATACAGACAGTCCTTTAGGTGAATAACGTCCATTGTATTATATACAGTTACTGGTATCCAGCAGGAGCATAAACAAAACAAAAGTAAACAAAACCCTTACCACACTTGGGCTCTAACTAATACATAGGGTGCTTTCCCTCTCTATTACCAGTCCCCTACTGGGATTGCCAGCTAAACCAGACCATTTGATCATCACTGAGTTGTCCCCTTTTGTAAGGTCTGTTAGAGGAGCTGCAATGGAAGCAAAGTTATGCACAAATCTGCGATAGTAGCCTACTAGCCCCAGGAAAGCACAAACTTGCTTCTTAGTCACTGGTTGGGGCTACTTTTGTATTGCCTCTACTTTATTTATTTGAGGCTGTATTACCCCTCTTCCAATCACATAGCCTAAGTACTTGGCCTCTTCCATCCCTATTGCGCACTTTTTAGGGTTGGCAGTAAGTCCAGCTTCTCGTATTGAATCTAGCACCACCTGCACTTTTGCTAAGTGAAACTCCAAGTCGGTGCTAAAGATGACTACATCATTTAAATAAGCTGAAGCATAGGGTTTATGTGGCTTAAGGACCCGATCCATTAACCTTTGGAACGTTGCAGGGGCCCCATGTAAAACAAAGGGTAACAACTTGTACTGAAAAAGACCCTCTGAGGTAGAGAAGGCTGTCTTTTCCTTAGCCTGTTCAGTTAAAGGTACCTGCCAATAACCTTTAGTGAGATCTAAAGTGGTGAGGTACCTAGCAGCGCCCAGCCTATGAATAAGTTCATCTACCCTGGGCATGGGGTAGGCTTCAAATTTTGAAACCTCATTCAATTTACGGAAGTCATTGCAGAACCGCAGACTTCCATCAGGCTTAGGAATCAAAACAATGGGACTAGACCAATCACTGTGGGACTCCTCAATTACCCCCAGTTCCAACATTTTCCTCACCTCTTCGGAGACTGCCTGTCTCCGTGCCTCAGGGATCCGGTAGGGCTTCACGTTTACCTTTACCTGGGGTTCAGTAACAACATCATGTTTAATGAGATTGATTCTCCCAGGAAGGTCAGAAAAGACATCCCTGTTTCTCATCAAAAATTATTTTACTTCCTGTTTTTGTGAAACAGACAGGGTTTCTGCAATTTTTAATTCAGGAATCAGATTATCTCCATGGGGCAAAGGTACTGGCTCTGATGCAAGGACCTCTTGCTGCCTCCATGGCTTTAACAAATTCACGTGATAAAGTTGAATTTGTTTCCTTTAATCAGGTTGTCTTACTTTATAGTTCACCTCACCCACCTTTTCGACAGTTTTATATGGCCCCTGACATTTGGCTAGGAACTTACTCTCAACTGTGGGAGCAAGTACCAACACTCTGTCCCCAGGATTAAAGGTCCTTACTGTTGCAGACCTGTTGTAAACCCTAAGAGGGGCCTGGATGAGTTCTTGAACAATCAGAATATCCAAGGCTATTGTGATACTAATATCTACAGTTAGTATTAGTGGTTGTATATATAGGTTATGTATGTGAGTGTATAGATTGGTAGGTGTGGGTTGTGTGTTCTGGGTTTACTTGGATGGGTTGAACTTGATGGACTCTGGTCTTTTTTTAACCCTATGTAACTATGGTTCAGGATCATGCATGGGAACTCTGTTTCTGCCCCAGGGAATTGGGGTTCCCCATTTATTTCTTTTACACCCTCTCGGGCCTTGCACAGAGTTGGGTCCCTCATATGGGCAGTACAAAAATTGTCTCTGGACACCTCTAAGTCAGGTACCACGTCACCCTGTACTTCCTCTTCCAGGCCAGAAAACACTTCTAGGGGTGAGGAAATATCAGGGGTTACCCCCAACCTCTCCAGCACTATCACCGGATGTAAAGGGTTCTGGGGACAAGTCAGGCTTCTCTGCCTTCCTTGGGGACCCTTTTTCAGAGTTACTCCCTCCACCCCACAGCTGCCAAAACAACGGAAAATCTCTTCCCAGTATCACAAGCATGCATTAGGTTTTTAACCACCCCAACCTGATACTTAACATTTCCACATGGGGTTTCAATCATAACCACAGCAGTTGGATAGTCCTTTGTGTCCCCGTGTATGCACATAACCCCAACCTGTGAGTTCAGAGAGTCAGTTGTGTCCACCAAACTGGCATGAACTAAGGTTACCAAACTCCCCGAATCCAGGAGAGCGGATACCTGCTCTCCTTTTATGCCTGCCAGGAAAAACTTTTACCAGTCTCTTCCTGCTGGGAAGCAAGGCATGCAGGGTGTGCATACAGGGACTTCCGTCTTCCCCAGCTACAGTCCATAGGCTCTGTTGTTAGAGGGCAGTTAGCTGCAATATGACCAAACTCTCTACAGCGGAAGCATTGTACCCCCCTTCTCTCTCTATCAGAGGCCTCTTGCCCCTGACTGGGCACGACTCTAGGCTTGGCGCCTGAATTAAGTCCAGTGGCCATACCAGAGTTTCTGTCCCTGTTACTTTGGGAAACCACCCCTTTAAGAATTGGAACAGTCTTACCAGGATTCTCCTGCAGTCTCTGAGCCTTGCCAGGGCGCTGTGGGGAAGTTCCTTCTCCAAAGTAACCCTCCATAGCCACAAACCTCTCCACCATCTTGGTCATATCTTGGGGGTCTGCCTGGCCAACTCACCGCTGGAGATCCCGTGGTAGAGCTTTCCGGTACCGTTCTATGACGATCCTCTCCACTACTGGATCGGCCGTGTTGAGGTCAGGCTGCAGCCACTTTCTTGTGAGATACAAAAGGTCATGCATTTGCGCCCGTGTAGACTTGCCTCTGGTGTAAACCCAGTCATTAAACCGTTTGGCATGAACCGCCAAAGTGACTCCAAGGTGGACCAGGATTTCCTCTTTCAATTTATTATAGTTATGTGAGTCCTGTTCCTTCAGGTCATAGTACACCTTTTGGGGTTCGCCTGTCAAGTAAGGGGCTACCACCTCTGCCCATTCTTCTGGCGGTAACTTTTCCCCTGCTGCAACTCTCTCAAACACAGCCAGGTAGGCCTCCACATCATCCGCTGGCGTGACCTCTGCCCATTCTTCTGGCGGTAACTTTTCCCCTGCTGCAACTCTCTCAAACACAGCCAGGTAGGCCTCCACATCATCCGCTGGCGTGATCTTTTGAAGAGACCTTTGCACAGCTTTGCGGATATTTATTGGTGCTTGCATCAGGGCGGTACTACCCTGTAACCTCTCAGCCAGTTCTTGGATACACTGCTGTAAATGCAAGGTCATTTGCTGCTGTTGTTCCAAAGTAACTTTACTGGCTTCCGCTTGCGCATTAATTTGTGCAATCAACAGCTGATTAGTTTGTTGCTGGTTGGCATTACTCTACTGCATCTCCTTTAATATCTCCTCCATTTTAGTTTTGGAGATAGAAATAAAAAAAACCTCACCTTTAAGAGTGTCTCTTTAAATTTTTGCCTTCACTATTTCCAAGACAAAATAGCCTTTCCCCAGCATCTCCACCATATGTAAGCGAGATCAGACATACAGACAGTCCTTTAGGTGAATAACGTCCATTTTATTATATACAGTTACTGACTCTGGTATCCAGCAGGAGCATAAACAAAACAAAAGTAAACAAAACCCTTGCTGCACTTGGCCCTAACCAATACATAGGGTGCAGGCATATCTAGCCTGATAATTATTCCCCAGGTGAGACTCCCTTGGGGAATTAACCCACTCAGCACCGCTATACATGAGGGAGTAGGAGATGAACCTAGGGGAAATATACCTCCCTTCCACCTGTTTATCTGATACCGGTTCACACTAAGAAGGACATTAATGAGCTGGAGAGAGTGCAACTAAACTGGTAAAGGGGATGGAAGATTTAAACTATGAGGTTAGACTGTCAAGGTTGGGGTTTTCTTCTTTGGAAAAAAAGGTGCTTGCAAGGGGACATGATTATATTAGAGGGGGTTATAGACAGTTAAGGGATGCTCTTTTTTCCCATAAAAATTAGCAACAATGACATGCAGACATGGGTGTTTGGACCACTGCTGTTATCCACTGGAGGGCAGTGGGAGTTAAAATGCTCATGTTTAAGGGGAAAAGGCACACAAGGCAGATTGTCAGCCTGTGGATAAGTGCAGGCTGACATTTGCCCCTATGCTTAGAAAATCTTCTATTTTTGCCTGCACCCAGAACCAATAAATTCCCCTGGGTGCAGGCACACACAGCTGATATCCTCCAAAAAACACCAAGTCTTCTGTTTGCGGATACCGGTGCGTGCGCCTGCACGAGGGTGGGTTCAGTGGTTCCAAATGCAGGCACAACTAGAGAATGGTTTATACTTTTTTTATATATGTTTATTAAACTGCTGGTCTTTGTGGAGACCCAGAGGGTTAATAGCTCCTGTGGCTTTAAATCCCACTTTCTAGTTACTAGGCAGAAGCAACTGTATCTAGGTTAATTTACATATCTATGCTATTGGCCCATAGGTTTAGTGACCACTTCATGTCACACTTCAATATAGTGCTTAGAAAGGGGTGGCACCACGTCTTTGGCCTTCATCTTCTGACCCAGGTGAATGTGTCTAGGGAGCCTGGGATCAGCAAGTCCCAGTAAAAGTTCTGCCCTAGAGGAACAACCCTTCTAGTGAAAAGTGAGACTACAGGGACCCCCTGAATGAGATAAAGTCAATTACAGGACTAGCTTTGTAATTGTGTCTTCTAGGAACAGAACATAAGATAGATCGGAACAGCTAGAAAGAGCAGGCTGTGCACCAACAAGGATTCATAGCTGGAGGTATCTCTACCCTTGCTTGTGTAGGGACCGTAATACTATAGGGGGATCCTGACCACATTCGCTAGAAACCCTAAAAGGTGAACCTTAACCTTTAATTGCTGCCTCTGTATTAATTGTATTTGACATCTATTTCAATACTGCCTCTATTGGCTTTGTGAGTATAACCCTGTGGTACATTGACAATAAAGCCTCCCTCTGGTAACTTTGCACTTGTCCACATTGAACCTCATTTTCCAGTTTCCTGCCCAGTTTTACAATGTTGTCAAATAGCTTTGCAAAGTGGCAACATCCTGCATATGGAACTTATTGTTTTGCACAATTTAGTGTCATCAGCAAAAATAGAAACAGTACTTTCTATGCCCACCTCCAGATCATTAATAAACAAGTTAAAAAGCAAAGGACCAAGGACTGACCCCTGCGGTACTCTACTAACAACACTGGTCCAAAGTTCCAAAGTTATAAAATGTTCAATTTACCACCACTATTTGTAATCTTTGCTTGAGCTAGTTCTCTATCCAATTACAAATGTTCTAGGCCAATATTCTTCAGTTTGATCATTCTGTGAGGTATGTATGTATGTATATCTTTATTTATAAAGCGCTACTTATGTACACAGCGCTGTACAGTAGAGTACATTAATACAAACAGGGTGTTAATAAGATAATAAGATAAATACAAAGATTGGAGGGCTTTGAAAGTTGGAGAAGTTTGTAAGATATTCTTTCTTTGTTTAATAGGAAGCCACGATAAGGACTTTAGCAGGGGAAGGGCCTGAACTCTCCTGGATGAGAGGAGGAGAATTCTGGCAGCAGTATTTAATATAGACTGTAGGGGGGAAAGATGGGAGTTAAGCTGGCCATACACGTGGCGATCTCACGATGTTTCGTACGACCGTCGGTCGCACGAAACATCGTCAGATCCGCCACACACCATTCAGGGCTGAATCGGCAGGTAAGGAGGTAGAAACAATAGGATTTCTACCTCCTTCTGCCGATTCAGCTCTGAAGGGAGAATTTTGGTCAGGCGCCTTCTATGGCGCCCGATCAAAATTTTCTAACCTGGCCGATCGGCGAGTCGACCGATATCAGCAGCTTCCTGCGATATCGGTCGGCTCGCTGACATGCCATACACGCACCGATTATCGTACGAAACGAGGTTTCGTACGATAATATCGGTGCGTGTATGGCCACCTTTAGGGAGGCCGGTTAATAGCAGGTTGCAGTAGTCCAGTCGTGACAGGATGAGAGCATGCATGAGCAGCTTAGCTGTTGCAGTAGAAAGAAAGGGACGAATTTTGGCAATATTGCGTAAGAAAAAGTGACAGGTTTTGACAGTGGTGTTAATGTGGTTAGAAAAGGAGAGACTGGAGTCAAAGATCACCCCCAAACAACGCGCCGAATCGACAGGGTTGATGAGGGTGCCATCAATAGAGATAGAAAAGGGGGGGGGGGTAGGACCAGGCTTAGGCGGAAAGATCATTAGTTCAGTTTTTGTTAGGTTGAGTTTGAGGTGGCGTTGGTTCATCCAGTTAGAGATAGCCAGGAGGCAGTTAGAGATTTGAGTCTCAGTTTCAACTGTTAACGAAGGGGTCGACAGATAAATTTGGATATCATCAGCATACAGATGGTATTTGAAGCCAAATGAACGGATAAGATCTCCCAAAGACAGCGTGTAAAGGGAGAACAACAACGGCCCAAGTACAGAGCCTTGGGGTACCCCCACATTAAGAGGAACTGGAGATGAGGTTTTGTTAGCGTAGGAGACAGTGAAAGAACGGTTAGAGAGATAAGAAGAGATCCAGGGTGCAGCCTGACTACGGAGACCAATCGAATGCAGAATTTGCATCGGGAGGGAGTGGTCAACCGTATCAAATGCAGCCAATAGATCTAGGAGGATTAGTATGGAAAAGTGACCTTTGGCTTTGACAACCTGAAGATCGTTTGTAACTCTGCACAAGGCTGTTTCAGTAGAGTGCGCAGGCCAAAAACCAGATTACAGAGGGTCTAATAAATTATGGGCATTAAGAAAGTTAGTGATACGGGAGAAGACAATACGCTCTAAGATTTTGGAGGCAAGCGGTAGAAGTGAGACAGGGCGGTAGTTAGAGAGACAGGACGGGTCCAGCTGGGCCTTTTTTAGGATGGGCTTGACACAGGCCTGTTTGACGGAAGAGGGGAAGCTTCCAGAGGTCAGAGAAGAGTTAAAGATGTGAGTAAGAGCCGGAGTAAGTTCAGGAATGCAGTGTTTAAGCAGAGAGGAAGGCATAGGGTCAAGAGAGCAAGTGGTGAGCGGAACCGACAAAAGAAGATGGGAGACTTCGGAGACAGTTACGGGACCAAAAGAGTTAAGACATGCAGAGGGGGGCCGAGGAAGGAGGAGCTGGTTAGTAGAGGGGGAATCGGATTGCTGAGTTCTTCATGAACAAAGTGGAGTCCATCCGCAAAGTCCTGGGGAGAGTGCATAGGGTGAGGTAATGGAGTCTGTGAGGGACGCAGAAGGGTATTGAAAATAGAAAACAGGCGTTGTGGGTTGGATTTATTGTGGTTTATGAGGGTGTTATAGTATTCCTGTTTAGCCTTCGACAGGGCAGAATTGAGGCAGGCCAAAAGGAATTTATAATGGATAAAGTCTGCTTGCGTACGGGATTTCCTCCACATACGTTCCGCAGACCTCGTACAGGAGCGTAAGAATTTGGTGTGCACATTCAGCCACGGGCGTGGGTTTTGAACCCGAGTACGCTTAGGCTGATGAGGTGCAAATAGGTCAATGGTGGAGGCAAGTATACTGTTGTACTTGCTAACCAGGGTATCAGGGTCTGACATCTTATGAAAGGAGGAGAGACTGAACCTGAAAGAGGAAGCTAAGGCCGGGAGATCTACATCGCGTGTATTTCTAATTAATACAGTGGGGGAAGGAGCAGGTTGGGAACGAGAGTGAGAGACATAAAATGGAACCAGGTGATGGTCAGAGAAGGGGAAGGGGACAATGTTAAAATCAGAAAGGGACAGATTTTTAGTAAAGACTAAATCCAGAAAGTGACCATCCTTATGAGTCGGAGCATTTGTCCACTGCTGGAGTTCAAAGGAGGAGGTTAGGCGGAGAAAACGTGAGGGCCAGGGTTGCGAGGGTTCATCAATGTGGGAGTTGAAATCCCCAAGGATGATTGCAGGGCCGTCAGTAGAGAGGAAAAAGGAGAGCCAGGTTTCAAAATCAGAGAGGAAGGTAGCAGGGGAGTAGGCTGACGGGGGCCTGTAAATGACAGCCACCCGTACAGAGAGAGGATGGAAGATTTGAAGTGCATGCACCTCAAATGAGTTAAAAGAAAAAGCTGGTGGAATAGGAATAGGTGTAAACCGACAACGGGAGGAGAGGAGAATTCCAACTCCCCCACCACGTCCAGTGGTCCGGGGGGGTGTGTGAGAAAGACAGACCGCCATGAGAGAGCGCTGCTTCAGTGGCGGTGTCATCCTGCAAGAGCCAGGTTTCTGATAGCGCGAGGAGATGAAATGATTTAGAGCAGAACAGATCGTGGATTAGTGTAGCTTTGTTAGTTACGGAACGGACATTAAGAAGGGCACAGGAAAACGGGAGGCAGGATGAGGGAAGAGTGGGAACCTGAATAAGGTTAGAAACAGCAGAGCGACAGGTTTTAGGCATGGGGACAGAAGGACGAGGACAGATATAAGTAGGTATGGAGCAGGGCTCGGGGTTTGGAGAGACGTCCCCTGCAGCCAGCAATAGTAGGAAGAGGAGTGAAAAGACGTGAGCAGAGGATTTTAAATGATTGTGCCTCCGCATACGGACAGTAACCGGGGGACAGAGGTGTTGAAAGTAGTTATAGAGGGTAAAGGAGCTGGAATATGTAGATGGGAGCAGGGAGGAGGATATTTGTATGGAGTATGGACAGACAACAGGGGGGTTAAAGGAAGAGACTACCTTAGGGAGCACCATGCATACAATCAACAGGAATGAAGTGAGTTTTGTCATTTTCAGGCGGAGTCCCAGATGGAGTACGTTCAATGCTGTTTCAACTGCTGTCCAACTCTGTCTAACTCATTAAAGTATACTTAAATTTACTATAGTTTAAGTTGCTATATTGCCGAGCTGCTACCCCCAGCCGAGCTGCTCCAGAGGTACTGTATTAAATGCTTTAGCAAAGTCCAAGTAGATGGCACCAACTGCCATTCCAGCATTGAGGTTCCTGCTCACCTCCTCATGAAAGGCAACTAAATTAGTCTGGCAAGATCTGTTACGCATAAAACCACGCTGGCACAAACTTATAGTATTGTGAACTGCAATGTATTCAAGTAACCTATCCCTTTTTACCCCTTCCAAAAGCTTTCCTACTACTGTTGTCAGACTAACAGGCCTATAGTTTTCAGGCTGAGAATGGGATCGCTTTTTAAATAACGGCACTACATTAGCAATTCGCCAGTCTCTCAGCACCATGCCAGACCTCAATGAATCCTGAAAAATTAAGTGAAGAGGCTTGACAATCACAGCACTAAGCTCATTTAATACCCTGGGATGACTACCATCCGGTCCTGGACCTTTGTTTACCTTTACATGTTCGAGTCTCTAGAATTTTCTCCCAAGTGACCCATGCATCAGTAGCTATATTACTTGAACTGGGCATATTAAAAGGGAAGCCTTCATTAGCTGGCTCCTCAGATGTATAGACAGATGAAAAATAAGAGTTCAAAATTTCTGCTTTTTCCCTGTTCTCATCAACCAATTTACCCCCCTGTGATAATAAGGTTCCCACCCCTTCTTGCTTCATTTTTTTACTATTCACATAAGTCAAAAATTTTTACTCCTAACTGCAATACCCCTTTCCATCTCAATTTTAGTTTGCCTGATCGCTTTTTTGCATGCTTAATTTTCTTCTTTGTACCTGATGAATGTTTCTGCTGTCCCAGCTAACTTGAAAGCTTTAAAAGCATGTTTTTTCTTACCAACCATGACACTAACACTTTTATTTAGCCATAAAGGTTTTGCTTTGCGATGCCTCTCCTTGCTTATAAGGGGAATGTACTGATCTGTATACTTGCTAAGCAATATTTTAAAGATGTTCCATTTTCCTTCTGTGTCTAACCTTATGAAAAGCCTTTCCCAGTTGAGACATTGCAGAAATGCCCTTATACTGGCATAGTCTGTACATCTAAATTCTAGCGTTTTAGTTAATCCCTTATAGAGCTGTGTCTGCAGCATTATCTCAAAGGAGACCATCTTATGATCACTGTTCCCCAAATGCTCACCCACACAAGTGTTAGAGATGAGTTCAGTATTATTAGATATTACCAGGTCCAAAATAAAGTCATTCCTAGTAGGTTCTTGAACTGCCTGAAATAAAAAAGTTGGCATTTAGCATATTTACAAACCTACTAGCTTTTTCTGCCACACCATTACTCCAGTCAATGTCCAGATAATTAGAGCCTCCATTTGCAATAGTAGCTGGGCCTCATCCCCCTCACTTATACGGGGTGGTTTATAGGATACACCAATGAGCATTTTCTTTGTAACCTTTAGCCCTGCTGAAATTTCTACCCAAAGAGATTCTACATTTTCCTTGGTAATGTGTTTATTACATGGCTTTAAATCTGACTTTGCATAGACAAACCCCTCCACCCTTTTTAAGTTTGTAACCATTTAAATTCACAGCCCAGTCGCATTTTTCATCCCACCAGGCCTCAGTGATACCAATGAAATCATTATTTAAATACATGCATTAGCCTGCAGCTTCCCTAATTTACCTGGCAAGCTTTGTGCACTAGCCAGCATGCAGCGGAGATTACATAGTAACATGATTACATAGTAACATAATAACATAGTAAGTTAAAAAAGATGTACGTCCATCACGTTCAACCATAATGCCTATATATACAGTATAACCTACCTAACTGCTAGTTGATCCAGAGGAAGGCAAAAAACCCCATCTGAAGCCCCCCCCTAATTTGCAGCAGAGGGGAAAAAAATCCTTCCTGAATCCAAGATGGCCATCGGACCAGTCCCTGGATCAACTTGTATTAAGACCTATCTCCCATAACCTTGTATTCCCTCACTTGCTAAAAAGCCATCCAACCCCTTCTTAAAGCTATATAATGTATCAGCCAGTACAACTGATTCGGGGAGGGAATTCCACAACTTAAAAGCTCTCCCAGTAAAAAATACTTTCCGAATATTTAAAGGGAACCTCCCTTCTTCTAAACGGAGTGTGTGCCCTTGTGTCCTTTGGAAGGACCTACTTATAAATAAAACATTAGAGAGGTTATTATATGATCCCCTTATATATTTATACATAGTTATCATGTCACCTCTTAAGTGCCTCTTCTCCAGTGTAAACAGACCCAACTTGGCCAGTCTTTCTTCATAACTGAGACTTTCCATACCCTTTACCAGCTTAATTGCCCTTCTCTGGACCCTCTCTAATTCAAAAATGTCCCTTTTGAGCACTGGAGACCAAAACTGAACAGCATATTCTAGATGGGGCCTTAACAGCGCTCTGTAAAGTAGAAGAATTACACCCTCCTCCCATGAATCTATGCCCCTTTTAATACAGCTCAGAACCTTGTTTGCCTGGCTTTGCTTGCTACAGCCAAGTTTATTATCTACAAGGACCCCAAGGTCCTTCTCCATTATGGATTTGCCTAGTGCAGTCCCATTAAGGGTATAAGTGGCTTGCATATTTTTACATTCCAGGTGAATGACTTTACATTCATCCACATTAAATCTGCCACTTAGCCACCCAGATTGCCAGTTGGTAAAGATCCTGCTGCAAGGATGCCAGTACAGAATAGTACAGACCCCAATGAGAACCTTACTCCAAATAAAGCATGTGCCATTAACAACCATCCTCTGTACCTGATCCTGTAGCGAGTTTTCCATCCATGTGCAAACAACTTCACTAAGACCAATAGACCTTAGTTTAGAAAGTCGTTTGTGGGGAAAGGTTTCATATGCATTGGCAAAATCCAAATACTTATTACTTGGAATAAGGTTCTCAGTGTGGTCCCTCAGGGTTCTGTACTGGGTCCACTTTTGTTTAACTTGTTCATAAATGACTTAGGGGAGGGTATTATAGGTAATGTATCAGTGTTTGCAGATGACACAAAACCCTGCAGACTAGTCAATTCTATTCAGGATGTGGCATCCATGCAGCAGGATCTTGACCAACTGGCAATCTGGGCGGCTAAGTGGCAGATGAGATTTAATGTGGATTAATGTAAGGTCATGCACCTGGGATGTAAAAATAGGCAAGACACTTATACCCTTAATGGGACTGCATTAGGCAAATCAATAATGGAGAATGACCTTGGAGTCCTTGTAGATAATAAACTTGGCTGTAGCAAACAATGCCAGGCAGCAGCTGCAAGGGCAAACAGGGTTTTGAGCTGTATTAAAAGGGGCATAGATTCACGGGAGAAGGGGGTTATTCTTCCCCTTTACAGAGCGCTGGTAAGGCCCTATCTAGAATATGCTGTTCAGTTTTGGTCTCCAGTGCTCAAATGGACATTATTGAGTTAGAGAGGGTCCAGAGAAGGGCAACTAAGCTGGTAAAGGGTATGGAAAGTCTCAGTTATGAAGAAAGACTGGCCAAGTTGGGTCTGTTTACACTGGAGAAGAGGAGCTTAAGAGGTGACATGATAACTATGTATAAATATATAAGGGGATCATATAATAACCTTTCTAATGTTTTATTTACCAGTAGGTCCTTCCAACGGACACAAGGGCACCCACTCCGTTTAGAAGAAGGGAGGTTCCATTTAAATATTCGGAAAGGATTTTTTTACTGTGAGAGCTGTGAAGTTGTGGAATTCCCTCCCTGAATCAGTCGTGCTGGCTGATACATTATATAACTTTAAGAAGGGGCTGGATGGATTCTTAGCAAGTGAGGGAATACAGGGTTATGGGAGATAGCTCTTAGTACAAGTTGATCCAGGGACTGCTCCGATTGCCGTCTTGAAATCAGGAAGGAATTTTTTCCTCTCTGCGGCAAATTAGAGATGCTTCAGATGGGCCTTCCTCTGGATCAACTAGAAGTTTGACAGGTTATATATAGGCATTATGGTTGAACGTGATGGACGCATGTCTTTTTTCAACCCAACTTACTATGTTACTATGTAAATAGATTATATCTACTGCATTCCCACTGTCCAACTTCTTACTCACCTCATCATAAAAAGCAATTAAATGGTCTAACATGACCTGTCCTTCATAAAGTCATGCTGATTACTGCTCATAATGCCATTCTCCAGTACATAATTTTGTATGTGATACATTAACAAGCCTTCAAATAACTTGCTCACCACGGATGTCAAACTTACAGGCCTATAATTGCCAGGCTGAGATCTTACTCCCTTTTTAAATATAGGAAAGACATTAGCCTTCTTCTAATCCATAGGTACCATACCTGATGAAAGCAAGTCTGAGAATATCAGAAACAAAGGCCACTGTAAATCTGATCCTAGCTCTCTATCAGTACCCAAGTGTGTATTTCATCTGGCCAAGGTGCCTTATTCACATTTATCTTGTGTAACCCTTTGAGCACTATATCCTGTGTTAACCACTACGTAGTTGGGCTGTGGCACTCTGGCTCCTCTACTGTATACACAGAAAAGAACTGGTTTAGCACATCTGCCTTTTCTGTATCCGCTTTAACCCTCAACCTGCATCTTTCTACTATTAATATACTTAAAAAACTTTTTGGGGTTAGTTTTCGCCTCTGCCGCAATGCGCTCCTCATTTTCTATCTTTGCCTTCCGGATGGCTGTTTTACAACGCTTGTTATAGTGTTTATATTCATTAAACGCAGCTACTGTCCCATCTGACTTATATTTCTTAAAAGCTTTCCTTTTTTTCCCTATTAACTTCTTCACCTCAGAGATAAGCCACATAGGGTGATTCTTAACACTTCTACTTTTTCTAATTAATAGAATAAATTGAGAACAGTAATAACTTAATATCATTTTAAATTACAACCATTTCTGTGCTGTGTTTCTATCAGAAAACATAATGCCCCAATCTGTGCCCTGAAGGATCTAAAATTAGTTTTTCTAAAATTCAGGGTCTTTGTTGCCCCAGACATCAAATGAAATAACTTTATGGTCACTATTACCCAGGGGTTCAACCACTTGCACATTTGCTATACGTTCTGGATCATTACAGAACCCTAGATCCAATACAGCATGATTCCTGGTTGGCTCCACAACAACCTGTGACATAAAGTTGTCTTATAACATGTTTATAAACTTGTTCCCATTTACTGTCCTGGCAGTACTATTGCTCCAGTCAATAGCAGGATAATTTAAATTCCCCATTATTATCACTTGCCCCAAACTAGCATCCTTTTCTATTTGCAACAGGAGCTGAGCCTCTTTGCGTACATTAGGGGGTCTATAGCCATACCCCTACTCAGGGCCGCCATCAGGGGGGCACAGGGGGGACAGTTGTCCCGGGCCCGGACGATGGTTGCTTTAAAGGGGGCCCAGCCGTGATACAGTTTTTAAGCTTGGGCCCCCTTTTTAAGCTCGGGCCCTGTCATTGGTTCATTGGTGGCCAGCGGGAAAATTGATTGGTTGCACCCCGTGCGTCCGTACGCACGGGGCGCAACCTTATAAAATGTTCAGCTGCAGCGGGATGCCGGCACATAACAAGAGGACGCCGATGGAGGTAGTCGCAGGTGGGGGAGCTGGAGGATGCCTGAGGAAGCCTCAGCAGAGCCGGAGGAAGTAGCTGAGGGGGAGGGGGGGGAAAGCCGCAGGGGAGCCGGAAGAAGTAGCTTGGGTGGAGGGGGGAAAACTGCAGGGGAGCCGGAGGGAGTAGCTGGGGTGGAGGGGGGGAAGCCGCAGGGGAGCAGGAGGAAGTCACTGGGGGTGGTGCTGTGCAGATGCAGCAGGGAGCTGGAGGATTCTGGTGGGAGCTGGGGGGAAGCCGGAGGATGCTTGGGGGGGATGGAGGATGCCGGGAAGGACTCTGGGGGGGAAACGGGGGATGCTGGGGTGGGGTGGGAGCTGGAGGATGCTGGGAAGGACTCTGGGGGGGAGCTGGAGGTTTCTGGTGGGAGCTGGGGGGGGAGCCAGAGGATGCTTGGGGGAGGTGGGAGCTGGAGGATGCTGGGAAAGACTCTGGGGGGAGCTGGAGGTTTCTGGTGGGAGCTGGGGGAGAGCCGGAGGATGATTGGGGGGGTGGGAGCTGGAGGATGCTGGGAAGGACTCTGGGGGGGGAGCTGAAGGTTTCTGGGGGGGAGCTGGAGGATGCTTGGGGGGGTAGGAGCTGGAGGATGCTGGGAAGGACTCTGGGGGGGGGGAGCTGGAGGATTCCTGGCCACCAATGTTTTAGGGGGGCCCTGGCTACAAATGTTTTAGGGGGCCCTGGCTACCAATGTCTGTGTGTCTTTTGTACTGATAGGAGGGGCCATTGGAGGGCAGAGCGTGGGAGGAGGGGGGCCCAGAAAATTTTGTTTTGAGGGGCTCCATGATTTCTAATGGCGCCCCTTCTCCTACTACCATTAATTTGGTAGATTCCTCGGTTACCTCCATCACTTCCTCCTTAATATTTGTTCTTAAATCCTGCTTAACTAACAGACACACTCCTCCTCCTTTTCTATTACCCCTGTCCCTCCAAAACAATGTATAACCGCCAATATTAACTGCCTAGTCATGCGACTCAACCAAGTTTCAGCAATGCCAATCACATCATATTTCCGCTCCAACGCCAGTACCTCCAGCTCTCCCATTTTACCAGTCAGACTCCTTGCATTGGTAAACATACATTTAATACTGGGACAAGCGTGAGAATGTCACGTAAACAACTTATGGTCCTCCCTGCCATTATCAGTAACCCGAAGGAAGTCTCCTCCCCCATTTTCCCTTACTATGCCCACTACCTCATCTATCCTGCCTACCCCAGAATTATCCGCTGCACCCTCCCCCCCTTCTAGTTTAAAATCTCCTCCAACCCTCTAGCCATCTTCTCCCCCAAATCTCCCCATAATCTCCCTAAGCTCCCGCTGCCTTTTTAACATTGCTTGTGGCACAGGTAATATCTCTGAGAAAACCTTGGAAGTCCTTGCCCTCAACTTGTCGCCTAGTGTTTTAAAATCATTCTTGAGGACTTCCCCCCTCCTCTAACTTTGTCATTGGTACCTATGTGTACCAAGAGTGCTAGGTCTTCCCCAGCCCCTCCCAACAATTTGGGAGGGTTCAGTACCACTGCATATCTCATTTTATTTGCTGGCAGGATAGTGACACTTGGGTCCTTGGCAAATGATGTCAGAGCGCTCATCTGCTGCAAACTTATGTTGGGAGCAGTAGCAATAGCTAGGCACACTGAAACTTTTAACCTTTTATGTTTTCAACCCCATCAACTGGTATCTTATTATTATAAATAGAAGATTCTGTGGCTTTGATGAAATCCACCCTGTGACATTCTGTGGGGCCCCTGTGAAGTTTAGTCCCTTTGCTAAGTCCTTTCTTCTCAGTCACAGAAAGTTCCCTGTCTGACAAATTATTTACACTTGACATTCTGGGTGTCATCTTCTTTCCTTCCTGTTGGGTTGTCTTTTCTTTGGGTGTTGGTGGTTCATGACATTAAAATGGCAAATTTGTTTTATTGCCTTTTGCTCTGTGAATTCTTGCTTTTGCTTTACCGCTGGCTCTGTGAATTTGACCACTCTTTGCAAAATCACAGGTATCATGACCTGGCTGAATAAAAATCTTCATAGAGTATGAGTAACGAGTTGCACATGTTCAAGTCTCTTGAATTTCCTCCTGAGTGACCCATGCATCAGTAGTTATATTACTAGAACTGGGTCTAATGCAAGGGAAGTCTTGATTAGCTGGTTCCTCAGTTGTGTAGACAGATAAAAATAGTTCATAATTTCTGCTTTTTCCCTGTTCCCTCATCCCTGTACTCATCAACCAACTGACCCCCCCCTTGATAAAAAGAGTCCTGCCCCTTCTTCCCTCCCTTCCATAATATTGCTTCAAACAGTACTGCTGTAATGAAAGCCTTTTTAGCCTGATGATCACACCATGGGTTTTAAAGACTTAACTCTGGTGACAGAAAAGCCACCCATTCTGAGTCTGGGCATAGACTTACTGAAGACTTAGATGCCCCCTTGCCAATTGATAAACAATCAAAATGTGAGTCTTGGAAGCAGCCTCTAAAGGCTCTAGAACAGCCTCACATACCATGGTGCTAAACATCCACCTTATTTGCTGCAAGTTAAAGAAGACAGGATCATGTTTATTGGATGCATCTACTGAGGCAATACCTTACAACTGTGGTAAAACCCAAAATGGTTTTCTATTTGACAATGCTACATTAGCACACCATCCCCAGACTTGAACTTTGTGGGGTTGTACAGAAATTGCAGACTTTATATTGTGTGAATTGGATATTCACATAGATGCTGTAAAAGAAGAAGGAAATGTTAAAACTAAGTAAGCTCAATCAGAAAAAGTCTATGTCAATACAACTATAATCACTAACAGTAATGCTGCTGAGTCCTCTGTCAAAAGAAAGTGCATTTCTTTGCTCCTTTTCTGTTTACATGGGCTTCTGTATTAGACTTCCTTTTCTCAGATCAAACCTCCAGGGCACAGCCATGAACCTGCACAGCTTGCTCATCTCTCCCTCTTTCCCATTCCCTCCCCTGCTCTAATCTGAGGATAGAGCTTCTAGGCAGAAGCAAAAGATACAGGCAGCAGGAGAGATAAAAGCAGGGAGGTGACATCAGACCATGCTAAAAATGGAAGCTTCTATTTTAAACAGTGAGCTTCTAGGGCTGTTTACTTAGGTAAAACATTCTATAGAATAAAAATATATATAATCTATTGGCAATAAACTGCCTCAGTAGCTTTCCTTCTCCTTTAAAGTTTTACATGAACAGTAAACGTGTTATGGATTACACATACAATCAGACAAGACGCTTATATGTGTATATTAGCAATCGAGATTCAGTTAAAAGATTCAGAAAATCCACGAAACCTAAACAGTGGCATTATGTTCTCTCTAAATTTAACCATGCAGACCATTCAAACAGGCCAGTGTCCACAGCTATATTTCCAGGTACTTCCTAGTTAACGGGGCCCTAAATTCTTCCTGGATCACTCAGTAGCTGCAACTACTGCTGATGTTTTCATTTTCCTCAATTCTGACAGACCCTGAGATTTGTTCTAAGGCTTTAACCCTTACTACAAGAACTGACCAAGATTCAACTCGGGTTGCCAACACTTTAAACACTTCTCCAAGTGGACAAGGGCACACACACTATTGCAAAATTAGTCCACACCAGAACCACCAACTCTTCCAACTCCTATTCCATAAATCTCCCACTACAGCAGATATTGTTCAAAGTGAATTAATCATAATATGTTATGTATATAGCAAGATATATTTTCTGCAGAAATCAGATGCATTCTTAATAAGGATAACATTTCTAAAAACAGTACTGTTGCCAACCTGAACCCAGTAATTGACAGTGATGATATGTTGAGAGTTGGTCGCCACTTGAACAAGGCCACACTACATGAAAAGGAACAAAATCTTCTAATAATACCTGGTCACCATCACCTTGCCAAATTTTTTATTCACTATTACCATGAACAAGTCAAGCACCAAGGCAAACATTTCACAGAATGAGCTATAAGAGCCGCAGGACTTTGAAATATTGGTGGAAAAATACAGTATCTAGTAGAATTAAGTCTAAAACTGGACTTTTCTGAGTTTTTCTTGAAAACGTTTCACCACTCATCCGAGTGGCTTCTTCAGTTCAAATGACTGGTAGGGAATTCCCCGGTATTTAAACTCTTGATGGTAGTAGAGTCACAGACATCCAATCACAATGGTTCCATTGAACTTGTTCAGTTAGGTGTTAGCTGAAACTGACAGGTGTAAGAAGGTATGATCCAATCACAATGGTACCAAGATTCTCATTGATGAAGGTGTTAATCCTTCAAAGTACATGACTGGAAGTGTGAACTGTTGTGAAACTGCCGGGGTAAGGATGTCAATGCGCCATTGTATGTTGGTGACAAGCGGTGTCTCAGGCCCCCTCCTCTGTTCAGGGATGGTTTTTCCAGGTTGGCATAAATGGCCTCTTTCACACCTCTTTCAAACCATCTGTCCTCTCGGTCCAAAATATGCACGTTACTGTCCTCAAAAGAGTGACCTTTTTCTTTGAGGTGTAGATAGACTGCTGAGTCTTGTCCTGAGGAGTTTGCCCGCCTATGTTGGGCCATTCTCTTACAGAGAGGTTGTTTTGTCTCCCCAATGTATAAGTCTGAGCACTCTTCACTACACTGGACAGCATAGACCACATTACTTTTCATGTGCTTGGGTGTTGGGTCTTTCGGGTGCACCAGCTTTTGTCTCAGGGTGTTGTTGGGTTTGAAAAACACAGGAATGCGATGTTTGTTGAAAATTCGCCTAAGTTTTTCCGATGTTCCAGCAACATATGGGATGACTATGTTGTTTCGCCTGCTGTGTTCCTCCCTTCTGTTTGTAGGTCTGGTCTTTCTGTTGGTCTTTGATTTGGTTTTGATGAAGGCCCAGTCTGGGTACCCACAAGTTTTCAGAGCTCCTTTTAGATGTTTATATTCTTTCTCCTTAGCCTCTGCATTGGATGCCACAGTTTCAGCCCGATGATGTAGAGTCCTAATTACACCCAGTTTATGTTCCAAAGGGTGGTGGGAATCAAACAGCAAGTACTGGTCTGTGTGGGTGGGTTTCCTGTATACTTCAATATCCAGGTCCCTCCCCTCTTTGATAACTATAGCACAGTCCAAAAAAGCCAGTTTGCGGTCTTTCACATCTTCCCTTGTGAACGTGATGTTTTTGTCCACCGAGTTTATGTGTTTGGTGAAGGCTGGAACCTCGCGTTCTTTAATTTTAACCCAGGTGTCATCCACATATCTGAACCAATGACTTGGTGTTGTTCCCTTGAAGGTGTCCAGGGCTTTCTTTTCCACTTCTTCCATGTAAAGGTTCGCTACAATTGGAGACACAGGCGAACCCATGGCACAGCCATGTTTTTGTCTATAGAAAACTTCCTTATGCTTGAAGTAAGTGGTATTGAGACATAGGTCCAGTAAGGAACAAACTTGTTCTGGGGTCAGCTTTGTTCTGCTGCTGAGGGTGGTGTCTTGTTTCAGCCGTTTCCTCACTGTATCAATTGCCTCGGCAGTGGGTATGCATGTGAACAGAGATGTTACGTCATAGGACACCATTGTATCATCGATCTCCAGCTTTAACTCCTTCACTTTTTTGACAAAGTCCATGGAGTTCTGAATGTGGTGTACTGTGTTTCCAACTAAGGGGGCTAAGATGTTGGCCACGTATTTAGCAATGTTATAAGTCACACAGTTAATGCTGCTGACAATTGGCCTCAAAGGGGCTCCTTCTTTGTGTATTTTTGGGAGTCCATATAGGCATGAAGTGGCTTCACAACACAACAACAAACATCGCATTCCTGTGTTTTTCAAACCCAGCAACACCCTGAGACAAAAGCTGGTGCACCCGAAAGACCCAACACCCAAGCACATGAAAAGTAATGTGGTCTATGCTGTCCAGTGTAGTGAAGAGTGCTCAGACTTATACATTGGGGAGACAAAACAACCTCTCTGTAAGAGAATGGCCCAACATAGGCGGGCAAACTCCTCAGGACAAGACTCAGCAGTCTATCTACACCTCAAAGAAAAAGGTCACTCTTTTGAGGACAGTAACGTGCATATTTTGGACCGAGAGGACAGATGGTTTGAAAGAGGTGTGAAAGAGGCCATTTATGCCAACCTGGAAAAACCATCCCTGAACAGAGGAGGGGGCCTGAGACACCGCTTGTCACCAACATACAATGGCGCGTTGACATCCTTACCCCGGCAGTTTCACAACAGTTCACACTTCCAGTCATGTACTTTGAAGGATTAACACCTTCATCAATGAGAATCTTGGTACCATTGTGATTGGATCATACCTTCTTACACCTGTCAGTTTCAGCTAACACCTAACTGAACAAGTTCAATGGAACCATTGTGATTGGATGTCTGTGACTCTACTACCATCAAGAGTTTAAATACCGGGGAATTCCCTACCAGTCATTTGAACTGAAGAAGCCACTCGGATGAGTGGTGAAACGTTTTCAAGAAAAACTCAGAAAAGTCCAGTTGTTTTAGACTTAATTCTACTAGATACTGTATATCATGACCTGGATGAATGAGAATCTTCATAGACATTGGTGGAAAAAGAAAGATAAATAAAATAATTTTTAAGTGTGTTTAGTGCTGTACATTAACTGAAAAGCTTTAACAGCAATAGATGCCATCTGACAGATTATGCACTGATCCTCCCTTCACTCATGTTGGCCTAAATGTCTTTAGGCCATGGTCAGTGGTCAGTTATGACATGCAGGACTCATGTAGCAAACATATAACAAACGGTGACCAGTGTTGTTAAAGCGGACCTGTCACCCTAAGAAATAACTCCAAATTATTTTCTATATTGTTAGTTGGGCAAAATAAGCATTACTTACACTATATAAATAATATAAATCTTGTTTCCTTCCGTCTTGGAATTACTCAGTCAAAGCAAGCAGGCAGGCACCATTTTGTGGACACTGTTATTAAGGCAAGCTTTGTATCACCCCAAAATCTTGTTTATGTGCCAGAATGGGGGACCAGATGCCCATGCCCTTGCACTGGCTACACAATTAGATGAGGAGGAGGGAGGGGAAAAGTGAGATGTGCAGTGACATCTAGGAAGTGCTGAATGGAAAGCTAAATTTATTGTCTGCCCCGCCTCTATGCCTAAGGCATAGAGGCGGGCAAGCAATATATGATTGACAGCTGTGATTTTTAAATGCCTTTATAATGGGTTTGGATGTGTTAATATAAAAATGAATTTGGGTTTCATGTTTAATTTGAACAGGACTTTTATTATACAGATTTTCATGTCTGGGTGACAGGTCCACTTTAACCTGTATACAAGCAGTACACACTGTGTTCAGAGTCTGTGTTTACCTCAAGCTTCATCAATACCCTTAGATCAGCGATGTCCAACTTCTGTGGTACCGAGGGCCGGAATCTTTCTGCCACTATGCTGCCAGTGTGTATGGCACACACAGACAGAATACACTGACACAATGCTGGCACTGCTCCTACACTGCTCTGAGGTGTGAACAGGAGAACAATGTGCATGATCTGAGCCTGAGGTGTGAACAGTACAGGAGATTACATATTTAAACAATACAGGGGGATTCCAGCCTGAATATGAGGTGTGAACCATGCAGGGGGCCATTTAATCTCAGTACTGATACCATTTAAAGCTTCCTCAAAGGTAAACCATCAAAGCAGCCAGACAGGTGGGGGGCCACACAGAGGGCCAGTTGGACAGCCCTGCCTCAGATGATTCCTTACAATCCAAAGACCAGTGAAACTGCCGAGATCAGACTGTGGAACAAATTTCACTAAAGCCTGCAGAAGGCTACTATTTAACAGTGAGTCTGTTAAGAACTATTTACCTGATAGAGGTTGCACGTGGATATCCTCCCTATTCTTCCCACATGGGAGGTTCTTGGGAGAGGTTCTTGAAGAAAACCAGATTATGTTGATGTTAGACTTTCAAAAGGTTGACTCATTCCTCTCTGAAGTGTCTGCCATAATCAATTCAAGATTAGGGATGATCAAAAAATGTTGGCATGTACAGTTTTGTGTGGATTAGCTAGGTAGAGTAGGTTGAGCATTTGTTGAGCTAATAGCATGAGTCAGTGCAAGTGTAAGATTTCAGTTTTACTGCTTTCCCTTTTCTGCTTGCCTGCTCACTGTAAGACCCAAGAGCCCTTGTAAGGCTACATTTGTCTGTCTGTGTGTGCATCCTTTGCGGGTGCATGCTGCTACTAAATTCTTTTTTTCTCTTGCTGCTGATTATTTATTTTTTGGGGGGGGCAGGGTTTAGTTTAGTGTTTTATTTATTTATCCCTCCCTTCCCCCTAATTTCCAAACCGCCCCCTTTTTTTTCAGAGCCGGCCAAGTCAGCGACCTGGCTAGCCACCTCGCCCCCACTGCTTCCCCCCTGCCACCAGGCAAACACTCGCAGGGACAGCGTGAGGAGGGAGCGATGTGCGCAAATGTTGTGCAGGTAGGGAGTGCAGGGACATGTAATGTCGGGTTAAGAGATCCTGGACTAGGGGTGGCAACAGAGGTACCTGCCTAGCACCCCCTCACTGTTTCGCCCTAGGAAGGTGCCTTTTCTGCCAACCCTAGGTCTGGCTGGGCTTTTTTTTTTTTTTTTAAAAAGGTAGGTGTGGGAGAATGAGGGGCCATGGGAGAGGGAGAAGGGGTTGGAGAATGTGTGATGCTGGTCATGGGTATGCTACCCTATGTGCTGTGCCCAGTCTGGGCAATGTTGCACACAACCGCAGCAACAGCAGCAGGCTTTAGTTCACAGTAGGACACCTGCAGATCTGTACCACAGCCTCTGCAGCAGGCAGAGGCAGTGGTAGACAGGCTCACCCAGGCACAAGTGAGTGGCAGGATGTGGCTTCACCTGTCAGCTTAGTGCAGTCACCATAATTATTTGATTCTTTAGGTGGACTTGGGTCACCCAGGATATTTTTGAGGAGCAGATAGGGATGGGAGGTGCATTCCTGTCAGATGAGGAGGAGGTGGAAATTGTGGCACAGCCAGTAGCAGTAGGGAATGTTAGGTAGGGTCCCCTAATGGCAGGCTGCTGGTGTTGAGGCACAGGCCAACATGCTGGATGAGGGTGCCACATATGATGTAGGGTCTGATCCAGGGAAGTATTTTAATGATGACAGGGACAAACCCTGATTACAACAGTAATTCAGAGGGGGAATTGTGTGTTGTTAATGATGAAGAGCCAGCCCCGCTGAGGCAGCGGACCCCACCTACTACTGCTAGGGGGGACAGGCAGAGTGACAGCACTGCACCATCATCCAGCAGCTCTGGGCTTACAGCTGGGGACCAACAGCCTTTGAATAACCAGCCCACCAACGCAGGCAAGGCAAGGCCTGCACTTCACCGGCAACGTAGTGATGAGCCACCCCTGAAGTGTCCCTGCAGCTGTGCTTCAGTTCAGCACACAGCCGCTGGCCAGGCTGTGTTGCAACTCCTCTTTCTGGGGGAGAGAAGTCATATATGGCCTGGCTGCCTTCCAGGCTCAGGTCCAGCAGTGGTTCATTTCCCAGCAGGAAATGTGGCCTGCTGGCTGCCCTCTGCACTCTGTAGAGACACCTGCAATCACACTAATATATCTCTTTAATGAGTGCTAAAATGCCTCTATGCTGTTGTTGTCATTACAGGACTAGCAGTACTGATCAAGTCTTGCTGGCTCTAAGCACTCTGTAGAGACACCTGCAATCACACAATAAGTCTCTTCAACAGTGCTAAAATGCCTCTAAGCTGTTGTTGTCATCACAGGCCTAGTGATAGTACTGATCACAGTAGACAGCAGACATTAGCCTCCTCTCTCCAATGCTGCCTTATCCTCCTCTATACTCTCCGCTCGTAGCCTCCACATTTGCCTATCCCCCCTGCTGCCTCACTAAGCACTCTTCCACATGGTATAAAGCAGCATTTATAGGTCTTAGTCCTTGTATGACTTTTTCATTTTAGCCCTTTTCTTTTTTTGTCCATACATTTGAAACATCAAGTGCCAGATTTATCAAAGTGTGAAAAAGTAAAATTCCTCCACTCTCCCTTTGTTCCTGTGGGATTCTATCCTTTTAATGTATTTTAAAAAAAGATCTCTTTTTGTGTTTTTGGTTATGTCACGATTACGCTACTTCAGACGCATGTGACTTTAGGCATGGCTGTCTAAAGCAGGGGTCCTCAAGCTTTTTAGACGGGGGGCCAGTTCATGGTCCCTCAGACTGTTGGTGGGCTGCACTATAGTGCTCAAACCCTCGCTGCCTGCTCCCTGCTGCAGGGTCAAACAACGGCCCACTCCTGCGTCCTACCATTCCCAGCTCCCCTGCTACCCGCTATGTCCTCCCTCTCCCAGCTCCCTGCCAGGGCTGGTCTTACCAAGTGCGGGGCCCAATTGGAACCAATTTAGCGGGGCCCCCTAGATGGAGTTTTGCTATATGGCACAGGGTTTCAGGGATGGGCAGGTGAAAAGTGCCTGTGTTTACTAGGAAAAACCTCTGTGTGCCTGCTGCAAATTTGGCCATGCCCCATACCTCCCAACATTTGAAAAGCAGAAAGAGGGACAAAAATATGTGACGCCACTTTATGGCCACGCCCCCCCCAACAGGCCCATTTTACAAAACCACACGCGAAAAGTATAAAATACACAAAAGCGCACCAGAAGACAGACACAGTAGCCCCAATCATTTTATGACATATTGTGGACCCAAGGATTTCATTATGCACTGTGGCACCTGTATATTATGACTCATGAAAGACATAGCTAGCCAGGGCCCCCTAAAACATTAGTCGTCAGGGCCCCCCTAAAACATTGCTAGCCAGGTTTTATGTTTTGCATTGGTGCCAGAGCATGGACCCCCTAAAACATTGCTAGCCAAGCCAGCCCAGAGCCTCCTAAAACATTGCTGGTCCTCCCCCAGTATCCCCATACTAAGGTATGATGCCCTTGTAGATTTTCCCAGGAAACTAAGAAGCAGAGCACAGCCAATACGCCTCCCTCTCTTCTCCTGTTCCCCCTACCTTTTATCCAGACACATTCCCTTCTCTCCTCTGCCCCACTTTAATGTGTGTGTCCTTTATTGCCCTGCTTCAGTGCAGCATCGTTAATTCTTCTCTCACGGCTGATCGCTTCCTTCTCCTAGGTCACGGGGTCAGACTTGCTGTGTGCCTGCAAGCCTCTGTCACAGGATAACAGACCCTGTGCAGTACAAGCCACACCTGGGAGTAGGAAGCGAACAGCAATGATAGGGACCTTGCACAGGTCAGACTAGCGTCACAGCACCCCAAAAACCAACCAACACTCACAAACTCAAACACAACTTGCTGCCATCACTCTCATACTTCTTACACTGGCGATGAGAGATGCCAAGCACACTAGTAGAGAAAGGGTTAATGTAAGGAACTGACACACACACACACACACACACACACTCTCCTTACCAGCAGTCAAAGGGTTAATCAGCATACAGCCTGCAGAGGGCTAAGGCGCACAACACAGTTACACACTCAGAGGTTAGGTACGCTTTAGAGCATCAAGGACAAACTTATTAAATTTTATATTTAATATTATAAAAGGTATAACAGTGCATCTATCCAAGATTTTACAAATAGGACATACCATAAATTGTACAAACAGTTTTCTAAAATAAAAGGGAAAAACATAGAAGTCCTATACTGTACCAAACAAAGTCCTTCTAGTCATGGAGGCAAGTGGAAACCACGGGATAAACCTCCAATCGAAATTGGTCCTCCAAAGTAAATCCAACTTGTAGTCAGAAGAGCTGACTGTTTATCCCAGTTGCAGGGCATCAGGTAACTGGACACTCCCCCCTCCCTCAGGAATGCAAGGGGTGTCACCATTAGCAGGACACAGTGCGAGTTTTATGACTTCCTGAGTGTATGGACTGGACCAATGATAAAATGTCCATAACTCCTTGTGGGAACATAATTAAAAGATTAAATTAGATTCATCAATTTTATATGATCCCACCGGTCCCATACAGACTAAACATCACTACTGCATACCTCCCAACATTTTGAAAATGGAAAGAGGGAGAAAAAGAAATGCTGTAAATTTTTTGACCACGCCCATTTAAAAAAAAACACACACCCCCTAAATACCACTCCCATTTGACTAGATTTGGCAGGTTATTTATAGTTTTAACTCATTTCTGGGGGGTTTGTGGTCATGTTTTATTTGTATTACAGTTTTGTTAAAAAAAGGTGAAATTGCCCTTTAGGCTGATGCCACACGGATGTATTCTAAGCAAGCCAACAAACGCTTGCCGAGAATATGCCCCGCTACTGTACGCTTACCCTACCTTGTGTCTGCACCCGAATGAATGAAATACGCTCGGGTGCAGGCACGTGTAGCCGATATCCGACAAAAAAACAGAGACTTTGTATCTTTGGCGGATATCGGCTACATGTACCTGCACTCGAGCGTAGTTCATGCATTTGGGGGCAGGCACAGGTAGGAGCGTATGGCGGCATTTTCGGCAAGTGCACTCAGTGTGGCATCAGCCTTAATCTGCAAGTCTCAGTTCCCCCAAGAGACCTGTTTAGCTTATTAGTTACAATTGTATCTCAGTGGGGGGGGGGTTTACCTTTCTGGGTTTTCTGACAAAAGCCCACTTATTTCTAAGTGAAGGTGACGCTCGTTAAGATTTCTGGCCTCTCTGCCAAAAGCTACTTTTTAATTAAATTTGTATCTTTTTTTAGCTTCAGTGAAGGAGATCAAAGGGAAATGAGGGACTTTTCAGTAAGAATCAGGGATTGCGGGTTGAGCTGTGACCTGATGTGAACTCTAAGTCACCCCCATGTGGGCTTTCACTCCCCCACATGGCATGGCTCTTATCAGCCCGGAGTTAGAGCTGGACATCCCAAGTTGTGAGGCCTGACATGGCTGTCTCCAGACCCTAGTGAGCAGAGGCCTGTTAAATATCTGTTTCTGGCACATTAGGGAAGATATTTGTATACCTTGGCCTGCTTGATTAACCCTTACAGGCCTGTATCATGACAGGTTATAAACAGCCTTTGTGCAGTTACTTCTTACTTAAGTTAAGCAAGTTTTTTAATGCTATCGTTTGGTATGTTAAGTATGTTTAGTTCACAAGTTTTGCTTTTGTTTGCAGCTTGGACACTATAAACGAACAGTCAAAAGGATTGATGATGGCCATCGTCTCTGTAATGATTTGATGAGCTGCCTACAAGATCGAGCAAAAATAGAGAAGGCATATTCCCAGCAACTGACAGACTGGGCCAAACGCTGGCGTCAGCTTATTGAGAAAGGTACATTTAAAATTGGAGTTACCTAATTAGATCTCACCATTAGGGTGCATGGCCTATGCAGTGATAGCTGCAGCCTGGCATATATATATGGATGGGGGTTTAAAGACTTATATTTTACATCTATTTACAAACTTGAAATGCACAATTTAGAATAAGCTGGTAGTTATTGCATATCAGAATATATATCATATACGATGAATGGGAAGTCAAAGTACCTAATGCAATATTTTTCTGTGGTACCCAACACACCATCTGCAGAGCACAGACGATGAACAATTATCGCTAAAACCAACAAGGTATAGATTGTGTATTGTTATACAAAAGGAAGGATATTAAAAATACACTTTCACCCTTATTGATAATATAAACAGTTTTATTACCAATAATTTGATTATCAATAAACAACTTAACCCAAGTGATATAGTAGAAATGTAATACATCACTAATTGATTTTTAAGAAAATACTTAGCCTGATAGCCTGAATCAGCAGGGGAACCCCAGAATACAGCGAAGGCAATAGCAGCAACTAGTTAGTTGGAAAAAAGGATCCTACGCTGCACGTCTGCTTATAGGTGAAGTTCCGAAGGCTCCCAAACAATGGACGCAAGTGAAAATAACTAATTTCTAGGATTCTCAAAACTGATTCTTCATTAGAAAAATATGTATACACTGCCACTTAATGGCACAGAGAAATAAGGTCAAAAACAAGTATGAGCTTAAAAACAAGTACAAATTTAAAGGAGACATATCCTATAAAAATTAACAATGTACCAGGGAATCATACTCCTCTAGATATAGAAGGATTGTGCTTTAAAAAGTTGTGTTTGACTGATTTATTGAGATATTCCACCAAAACCCCACTAGCCCCGCCCATCTGTGCCACTTCCTGCTGACTGAATTCTCTGGATGAGCTGGGGAGCCGGCGGCCCTCCGTACCCTGCACTGTAGGATAGGAACCAATCAGCAGCTAGGCTGACCTGATAGGGAACTGAAGCCTGTCTTTGCTTGTGTGACTGCAGGGCTGTGATTGGCTCTCCCCCTCCTACTGTGCTTCTGGCAGGGACCGTTAGGACACGCCCACTCTCCATTTCAACTCAGACAGAGAAGCGAGAGGATCTATAGGGAGCTCCAATAAAGGGGCCATTTTTACAGATAGTATTAATGTTTAGCCCAAAGGGAAACCAGCACCGTATATTATTCATAATTGCCTACAAAATTAGGGTTTTCCCATTTATCCAATATGTCTCCTTTAATGTAAAATGGTTGCTGCTGTACAACATGATCGATACATAAACCAGTGTAATCAACCTTTTATATTTCATTCATATACATCCTTTGACTACATTGGTTATATGTAAGGAGCTTGACAACACCCTTTAAGTTTTCATATACACACAATACATCAAGCAGCAGTTCCACATGGTTAATATTATGAATACAATATCCAACGACAAAATAGGATGGATCATCCAATTTAGAAATTTTAAACCTTTTTAACATTTTAAAACATTAAACCAATGATAAGCAGTATCATCCTTGGTTTTCTGTGCCAAAGAAGAACCCTGGCAAACCCTTTTTTTACCGATGCCCTTTTAGGGCGCCAGACTTTCTGCTGCAGGGAAGACAGGAATTCTAAACACTGCCAAGGTTGATACGAAAACACAGTACAAAAGATATCAGACAGGCAACGTCAGGCAATGGACAAAGGCAGGCAGGGGAGATTCAGCATCAAAAACAGGCAGAGAAACAAAAACCAGTAGAACAAACAAAAACAAGGCTTTAGCTATGATCTAGAAACTTAGAACCAACTGGGGCAATGAAAATACACAAAGTAGCACTTTTTAACTTTGAATTTGGCACCAAAGTGACAGCAGCGCATCCGGCGACAAAACATTTTATACTAGTACCATTTACTATGGAAACAGAATCATTATATTTGGATTCTATGAAAGATTGTCCATATGCCATTCTCCATAAGGTTAAGACATTAATCCAGGTTACAATGGCAATTACGCGTCCTTCTACTTTTGCAAAGGTAAAGTTATCCTGGTGTCATAATTTAGTAGAATTTTTCCATCCCCACTTTATAAGGGTTCCATTTCATTTCTCAGCTTTATTCCCTGGCATGAATGCATCCAAATGGAGTCCATTTAGAACAAGCCAGGCATAAGCAACAATAAATATCATGGCACCTTTTCTGATAAGCGCCTGTGAAAGAAAGTAATATGAATTTTCAAGTAGGTAACATCTATTAGCTGATATATACACCCATTTTTCTTGCCCAGGTCTCATGAGTTCAACCGTATCTTCTTCTACAGCTAGAACTTCTGCAGGTTTAATTTATTTATTAGGATACTCTACCCATACCTTTGCACCACTTTGTATGCCAGTAGATCCAAAACCTTTGTCCCCTCTTACAGTTATTACTTTTGAAGAATCTCCTTTGTTTACATTCCTAAAATACATTGGCATTATCACTATTAAAGCAATACAATCTCCAGGTTGTACCAATTAGTCAACATTTCTACTATTTAATAGTATGACTTTAAATTCTCCTTGATAATCTGAATCTATTACTCCTTTCAAAATCTGAACATCTTTAGAGCTAAACCAGACAAAATAACCTAAAATGTTTCGGTGGAATCTGTATACCTATCCCCATTTTCACAATTTGTATTTGTTGTAAAATAATACAATACATTTGTTGTGAATGTAAATTTATTTAATATCTTCACACTAATTTGTAAATATTCTCTCCATTTTTACAAATGTTTCCCTCCTTGTTTATTTAATTGCTCTTTTAATAAGCCATTCATTCTCTCAATGAGCCTGATGCTTGGGGGTAATTAGTGTTATGGAAAATCCATTCAATATTATTTTGATGGAAATATTCTTGGATTTTTCCTACGAAGTGTAAATCATTATCACTTTGCAAATGCAAAGGCAATCTGTAATATAGTATAATCAATTCCACAATTTTAAAAATATTAATGTAAGTAGCATTTTTACTTGAAATCTTATATCTTCTAAATATGTATCTACAGCTGTACACACACCTTGACAACTTTTGCTCTGAGGCAATGGACCAATATATTCTATTAAAGAAGCAATAAGAAAGGGAAGTTTGAGAAAAAACTTCATGTTGGTTTGAAAAACGTGAAGTTACTTAATAAAATCTGACCTTGGACCACAGTCATATAGTAAAAACCACTGTGCAACGTTTGGGGACCTTGGTTTTAATAGTGTCTAAATGGCAGCAATTTAAATTTGATTGGTGGTTGGTGGCTCCGCCCACTTTTTCTCACCTGGCATTGCAGTTACCCAGCAGCAGTTTAAATTTAAACCAATAAAAGGCAATAGGTAAATTGTGGTTGGTGGGTGTGCCCACTTTTTCTACTTTTACGACCTTGAGTCAAAGTCACCCAGTGACAAACAGTGGGCACCCTGGCATAAATAGAGTGAGAATGACAGCATTTTCAATTTAAACCAAAAAAATTCAATAGGTGAAATCTGATTAGCTGTTCACAGCTCCGCCCAATTTTGGGCATCCAACAATCATCATATTTTGATTCAGGCTGACCCCATGACCATGTGATTGAAGTTTGGGAGTGTAGCCTCAAAGCTGTAAGATTGGCAGCAGTTTCAATTTCTCATTAAAGATTGGCGGTTTTGGCCCCTCCCACAAATGTCGCTTTTTCATTCAATGTGACCCCATAAGTATGTTATTCAAGTTTTGGGGGTGTAGGTTCAAAGCTGTAAGTGTGGCAGCAGTTTGAAAATCTTCCCTGTCAAAGTCAATGGAAAAATTGGGGTATTAGGAGCAGCGCCACAAAAAGACGGGGGCAAAATCGCTTAGAAAAACACCAGCAACCTGCTTCGCTATAGGGCAAAGAAGTGTGGAGAGTTTAGGTGTTGTCTCCCTAAAACTGTAGGAGGAGTAGCATTTAGAAAATGGGGGGTGCAAAGAAGAAGAAGAAAAAGCGAAAGAATAAGCTGAAGTTGAAAAACAGTATGTTGGGTTTTTCAACCCGACATAAATATGTAAGTTATTGTATACTTCAACAATTCATGAATGAAAAATAAAATCTATTTCCAATGTTATATTTATAACATTAAAAACAATCTACAAATGAGATGGATTTCAGTTTGACTCAGACCAAAAAATTGCAAGGCATGCCCACACAGATATTTAGATGACTTTTGTTCATTTTGTTTTCATATCTCAGAAGTGATAAAAATAAAAAAAAAAATATACCATTTACATCCAGTGCTGATGTACATACAAAATCAAGTTTCACTATTAAAGAAAAGACACCTTTTATTCTTTGCCTCTATGAAAAAATTTCCTTTCAATTTTTTTTTTGCAATTATATTTTGCACATTCAATAGCAACTTCTTCTGCAACATTTTGAGTTTCAGCCTTATCCATCAACAACAACCTGTTCTGGCATTGCAACACAGTTAAATGGCTGTTCTCATTTGTTTTTTCAAACTGTGCAATTAAACTCACCTGCTCTGAATACTTTTGATGTTGCTTTTGATACACAAACAACATCACCCTCTCTGACCTAATGAGCCAAATTCCTTTTCTTTCTCCACATTCACTTTCTAAACAATGGTTCTGCATTTTTAAGATTACTGTCCCATGAATCACATAGACCAGCTCCTCTAGACCACTATTTTATATGGCAATTCATCGGTTGGTATACAAATTATACCATTGGTATACAAAAGGTAGTGTAACCCTTTCTTGGCCCACTCACTTCTGTTGGGTTGTTTACTTGCTTTAACAGGAGATTTTGGTTCTCTTTGAATTATAAAGATACTATTTTAGTTATTGTTCAGCATTTCTTCCATTTGGAGTTTCAGCAGCTATTTGGTTGCTATGATCCAAATTACCTTAGCAACCAGGGCATAATTTGAACGAAAGACTGATATATGAATAGGAGAGTATTTGAATAGAAAAATAAGTACTAAAATGTACCAATAGCAATTAAACTGTAGTGTCACATAACAATAGTTTTTTGGCTGCTGTGGGTCAGTGACCACCATTTGAAAGCTGAAAATAGTTAGTAGAAAAACGCGAATAAGTTAAAAACTATAAAAAATAAATAATGAAGACCAATTGAACATCGACCATTCTATAACATACTAAAAGTTAACTTAAAGGTGGACCACCCCTTTAACCCAAGCGATATAGTAGAAATTTATATCACCAAATGATTTTGAAAAATATACATCATCCTAGCCCACATCAGCTGGGGAAGCTTGGAAAACAGTGAAAGCAATAGCAGCAACGAGTCAATCAGGAAAAGGATCATACAGGAGAGTTCAGGCCCTTCCCCTGCTAAAGTCCTTATCGTGGCTTCCTATCAAACAAAGAATTTTTTACAAACTTCTTCTCCTAACCTTCAAAGCCCTCCATTCCTCTGCTCCTCACTACATCTCGTCCCTTGTGTCTCCGTATGTTCCCGGCCGACTCCTTCGTTCCTCGCAGAGCAATCGTTTGGTTGCGCCCCCCACTACTACTGCGGTTTCCCGCCTTAAACCTTTCTGCCTGGCTGCCCCCTACATTTGGAATGCCCTCCCTGATTTCCTCCGGAGAGAATCTTCCCCCAGTCTTTTTAAAACTAAAGGTTAAAGACTACCTTTTGGAGCACTCGCCCAGCACCTAATCTGGGAACTGGCACTCGTATTGTAGTGTCACCCACTGTGACCTACAGCACTTATATTTGCCTATTGGTGTCTGTTAGTTACCGTCCCATATCGATTGTAAGCTCTACGGGGCAGGGACCTCCTTCCTCTTGTGTCCTCGACTCTTAACTTATTGCTGCTGTATTTATTATTATACTTTGTATTTATCTATTATCTTATTAACACCCTGTTTGTATTAAAGTATTCTACTGTACAGCGCTGCGTACATAAGTAGCGCTTTATAAATAAAGATATACATACATACATACGCAGAATATCAGCTCATAGGTGAAGCTCTGAAGGCTCCCAAACAACCCCTTTCTTTTATCTTAACTAGTGTTCTCTTTTCTAAGAGTTACATTTTTTAACTTGGTGCCCAGTTCAGATTGGATTAGGCCAGGGCAGTGGCCAGATACCCACAGACAGTAAGTGACTGACTAAAAAAATATGTATACACTGGCACTTCATGGCATAGAGAAACAAGTTGTTGGTCAAAAACAAGTATGAGCTTAAAAACAAGTACAATTTTAATGTAAAATGGCTGCTGCTATACAACATGGTTTATACATAAACCAGTGTAATCAACCTTCCAGATTTCATGTTTGGTGAAGATAGGATCCTCTGTTCTTCTTTGTATGATAGCTTACATTCAATCACACATGTGTACCTTATATTATTATGGTTATATATTTGTTTGATATATTTATGTGCGTTTCACAAAACTTTTTTATTCTATATTATGTTTTGTATGTTACACCTTATTGTGACTTTCACATAGGTATTTTAAGTTGTGGTATTCTCATTTGTTGTAAGTCTTGAGCAAAGTTTACAGAGCAGAAAATATCAACTTTAATAAAAATTGCTTTGCATTTTTGCAGTACCGCCGCTCCCTATACGCAGAGTACGCACTCTGCGTAGGGCACCAACTCCCAGGGGGGCACCCAAACAGTACCGCCGCTCCCTACGCAGAGTGCGCACTCTGCGCAACAACATACCAAGTCTTCGTCATCGGCTCCTTCTCTCTTAAGGCAACAGGCCTTTTTATAAGGTTGCGCCCGTGCGTATGACGTCACACGTCAGCGACGAGGTGCAACCTTATAGTAGTGCCTGTTGCCGCCACATGAGAGAAGGAGGGGCCGACGATCACTGGTCTGTTGGGGGTACTTTGTGGGGGCAATTGGGGGCACTGTGTGTGGGGGCTACTGTCTATGGGGGGTACTGTGTATGAGGCAATTGGGGGTACTTTATGGGGGCAATTGGGGGCACTGTGTATGGGGGCTACTGTCTATGCGGGGTACAGTGTATGAGGCAATTGGGGGCACTGTGTGTGGGGGCTACTGTCTATGGGGGGTACTGTGTATGAGGCAATTGGGGGCACTGTGTGTGGGGGCTACTGTCTATGGGGGGTACTGTGTATGAGGCAATTGGGGGTACTGTGTGTGGGGGCTACTGTCTATGGGGGGTACTGTGTATGAGGCAATTGGGGGTACTGTTTATGGGGGCAATGTTTATGGGGGCAATTGGGGGTACTTCGTATGGGGGCATTGTGTGTGGGGGCTACTGTCTATGGGGGGTACTGTGTATGAGGCAATTGGGGGCTCTTTGTGTGGGGGCTACTGTCTATGGGGGGTACTGTTTATGGGAGCAATTGGGGGTACTTTATGGGGGCAATTGGGGGCACTGTGTATGGGGGCTACTGTCTATGCGGGGTACAGTGTATGAGGCAATTGGGGGCACTGTGTATGGGGGCTACTGTCTATGCGGGGTACAGTGTATGAGGCAATTGGGGGCACTGTGTGTGGGGGCTACTGTCTATGCGGGGTACTGTGTATGAGGCAATTGGGGGCACTGTGTGTGGGGGCTACTGTCTATGGAGGGTACTGTTTATGGGGGAAATTGGGGGCACTGTGTATGGGGGCTACTGTCTGTGCGGGGTACTGTGTATGAGGCAATTGGGGGCACTGTGTGTGGGGGCTACTGTCTATGGAGGGTACTGTTTATGGGGGCAATTGGGGGCACTGTGTATGGGGGCTACTGTCTGTGCGGGGTACTGTGTATGAGGCAATTGGGGGCACTGTGTGTGGGGGCTACTGTCTATGGAGGGTACTGTTTATGGGGGAAATTGGGGGCACTGTGTATGGGGGCTACTGTCTGTGCGGGGGTACTGTGTATGAGGCAATTGGGGGCACTGTGTGTGGGGGCTACTGTCTATGGAGGGTACTGTTTATGGGGGCAATTGGGGGCACTGTTTATGGGGGCAATTGGGGGTACTTTCTATGGGGGCACTGTGTGTGGGGTCTACTGTCTATGGGGGGTACTGTGTATGAGGCAATTGGGGGCACTTGGTTCTATTTTGGCCCCTATAGTAGGTGTTTTTTTTTATTATTTTATTTTTACGTCCGTAATATTTGGGGGAGGGGGCACCAAAGTGAATTTCTGCTTAGGGCACCCATTTGGCCAGCAGCGGCCCTGCATTTTTGTTAAGTCCCATGAGTGTTTCACTTTTTGGTTGTAGATATTGTAGGAATTGATTGAATTGCATAATTAGTAATATCTTTCCTTAAGTGAAAGACAAGAACACCCAGGGTACCTTTATTATTATTAATAAACACATATTTATAAAAACCAACATATCCTGCAGTATTGTACAAATAAATGGGTATATACATTAACTTTTTAAGTGCCACAGAACGTAGAATCTACGTTCTGTGGATAAAAGGACTGAAGTGCCACAGAATGTAAATTCTACGCTCTGTGGTACCTGATCTGGCCATGAAGAGGATTCTTTGGTTCTAGCATCCCCTCCAGCTTCTGCCAACCACAGGTTAGTGCTAAACAACACACAAACACACACCTATTACACTAATACACCCTTGTAGTTACACACACACATACATTTGGAGGGGGGGTTGGGGGGTTTCATACATTCACTTCACTCACGCTTACTTGAACAGCACACACATGCACACAACATGCATTTTGCCAAGTGTTCACACACCACACTTACACAATTTTGTGCTTTTTTTTATCGCATCAATTTTATTTATTTGTTTATTTATTTTTTGGCTTAAAAAATGCTTCATTGCATTTACAGATGTATGTTATTTTGGTGCTTATATTACATTTTCAGTGATTTTGGTGTATTTTAATCAATTTTTGCATTTTGGCCATTTTATTGTATTTTCATTTTCAAAAATACACCACCTGATTTATATGCCATGAAATATGTAAGCACTAACTTCCTAAAAGCCAGAGACTTTGGTAATCATATGCACAATGGGAATCAAACTGTTCAGTGGACCCTTGGCTTTCATATTTGGAATGTATTTTCTTGGTACATAATGCTATGTGGAAGATAAGGTGCTTGAAATTGGAAGGTTTGATGCGATTTTTAGGTATTTTTATCAAAACCGACAATTTTGGGAAAGCATTATGACTCCATAGTTTGAAGTAGAAAGACATGGGTGCCCATTTTGAATTCACCCGAATGTGTTTTTTTCAAAAATATATGGTATTGGGGGGGGGGTCAATATATTTGTTTGCATTTTTACCCCACAAAAATGCCAGTAAATGTGTTAAATTTTTAGTAGCTAAAGTGATCGCCAGGGCAATTTGTATGCACTAACTTCCTTTTGGGGTCTCTAAATGCCAGATACTTTGATAATCATATGCTCAATTGGCATCAAACTGTTCAGCGGACCCTTGGCTTTCATATTTAGGATGTTTTTCATAATTTTTTATAGAAAGTGCTAAGTTCAGAAAAGCATTGCTGTTTGGTACTTAGGAGTAGAAAGACATGATTACCCATTTCATATTCGGCAGAATGTGTAATTTTGAAAAATATGTTTTCCAGAGGTAAACCTGATGTTCCAGGATTTTTTGAATTTGGAATCTAAAGTATGCCGTATTCTGCTGTAATGCTTTGAAAATTTGGTAATTTACTGCTGGGAGTTTTTGATATATAGAAGTCAGAAATCTCCATAAAACTATACATATCTGGTATTTTATTTCAGTCCATAAAATTAAAATATGTTTCTGGTATAAATCCCTATATCATGAAAAATAGCAAATTTTTTTTTTTTTTTTTTTAGAGCTCTAAATCTTGTTCCAGAAGTGGAAATACACAATATATAGTTTTCCTAAAAAAAATGTACAATCTTTAAACTTAAACTTGCAACAAACACATCACAACTCATTCCTCTTTAACCAAAACAGGCAGATTCACCAGTGTTAGACAATTTACACCATAAAAATATCATATATTGAACTCACATTCTGTTGTCCTGTGAAAATTCCCTGCATGAGCAACAATCAACTTCCTGCTTACCACTTCTTGGCAAAAGTTCCCTCACAGCCACTCCTCTTCTTCACAGGTGGTAATTTATTAATTCCAGCACTTGCACTGGCTCCCTCTTAGTGATGTTTGGACTTTTTATTGATTCACGCCCATTACCAATCCACACCCAACCCAACCCAGAGAGCATTAGTAGACCAGCGCATGACCTACCCATCTATGATGTCACGAAGGGGGTGGGGTGTAGTAGGTGTGTGCCTATAAATACAGGCTGCTTGAGGTGGAAGAGGAGCATTTTAAAGAAATGTTTGGTTTGGTCTGTACTTTGCTAAAGCTTTTGATACAGTACCACACAGAAGGTTACTGGTTAAACTAAGGAATACTGGCCTGGAACATAATAATTTTGCTTGGATGGAGAACCATAATGACTATAGGGTGGGCATTGAAAGTACTGTCTCTGTAAGGCATAGTGTTCAGGATCCCAGTTGCTGGTAACTGTTAGGAACTTGCCCTTTAAACAACTAGAAATCTCCCCTGTTAGTGTTTGGAGAGTAAGCCCCAATTACACAGAGTTGCAGCATAATTGGAGCCGATGAGTTGCTAGAGCAGGGAGAAATGGAGCGCTAGAATGCAGCATGCTCAAGACAAAGTATAACCACATACCTCCAAACTGTCCCGATTTTTGTGGGACAGTCCCAGATTCTTTATGCAAAGTCCATCATTTCCCTTTGCTCTCCTGCACTGAACACTGAAAAAGATACAATGTTTCTCAAACTACCAAAATGTTAGGCACCCCCCAGTGAAATAGATTAAGCTTTTGTTTGGGCTAATGCTTCTGTTAGGAGAAAACTGCACCAGCCGATGGAAAAGGTACCTAAGCGCTGCACTGGCATATCCTTAACTGAGATCTTCATTCCTTTGGTGTTTTGCATTCTGCACTTGTGCAGTAGTGTAGATTGCTTTACATTGGGTTTACATTACTGCGCATGTGCGTGCGAACAGGGATTGTGGCAAGGGACACTGGTCAGAAGGTAAATTAAATGCTGGTGCAGTGCTGATGTTTTATAGAGAATTGTGGAAGCTATATATCGTACCTTTAATGTCTATCCAGTTTCTGAGCTACGCCCCCATATCCAAGTGAGCGGGAAAAGCCTGTAATTAGCTTAAAGTGGCAACAGATAATATTTTAGAGATTCAATGGCCCATTACAGCTAGACACTCCCTCTCTACAATTTAGCATTTTCTCTAAGGCAGGGTAAGTTTTCTGATCAAAAACTGCCAACACCATATCTGACTCTGATCCTAAGAAAGGTGGGGCTGTGTTTGGGTTTACCTTCCCCTATGGTTAATGGTACTGTTGTTGGCACCTTTTCTAAATCTCTCTTAACCTTTCTGTTGCCATCCATGTAAGGTATACCTGCTTGCAGAAATATTCGTTATCTGCCAAGCACATTTGCCATAAGTTGTTTGGCAAATTAAGGGTTCTCTGTGCAGGGGTGGCATGTGCAAGAGAGTTTGGAGCGTAAACCAGAAATATTCGTTATCTGCCAAGCACGTTTGCCATAAGTTGTTTGGCAAATTAAGGTTTCTCTCTGCAGAGGCGGCTTGTGCAAGAGAGTTCGGAGCATTGACAGCCCCCTGGTCAACGAACCAGGGCGGCTGTCATGTCAGTCCGGCAATGAGATCGTCGCAGGACCAACCTCCAAGCAACACACGTGTATACACAAACACTTTTTTTTTTTTTTTTTTTTAATTATTCATTTTACCCCTTTGTCTTTAGTTTTTCCCTAAAAACTGTTTATTTTGACAGCATGACTATTGGATCAGATATTTTGACCACTAATTCTGCTGTTGTGTGACTTATTTTGTTGTTTCATTGATTTGCATTTTTATCCCTGTATTAGTGTTCCTGGTCTGTTTTTTAGCATAGCTTTGCCATGTGGTACTTTGGTGTAGAAAATAACTACCTATTTTGAATTCATCAGAATGTGTACTTTCCAAAAATATTGTTTTCTGGGGGTCTCTGTATGGTTAGGGGGTCTTATGGCACATAATACGCTGTCAGTGGGCTCTGTATGCAAAAGCTGAATTGGCAGGCGAGAAATCCATATGCGCTATTTTCATTTTGGGGTCAAGTTTAGGTTGTCCTGAAATGTTATATTGTTTACCTGGGTAAACTAAAAGTCCCCCCAAGGAAAGCCCCCTAAAGTTCAAAAACTGGCTGGCAATACAAGTTACGCTTTGACCAAAACAGCTGACAGTGAAAGGGTTAAAGACATATTTCTCTCTATTAAAAGGGAACACTTATTGATGGACTATCCTGGAGACTTCCTGTAGCTTTCCACAAAGATTTCCTACAAATCTTTGAGGTCTTCTTGTCAGATCTTTGCAGGGAGATATCAGATGTATTTGTCCAGTGTAATTCTCTAAACATTATGGCATTCCTCTAAATGTATCCAGTTCTTAGTGAATAAGATCATATATCTGCCATCTTGTTAGCAGGTCAGTAGAAAAAGACAAATTATGGACATGTTGTGAGTGGGCAGTAATATTAACTCCTAACTGGTACAGGACCTCTGCTTTCAGTTTAACCAGAGTCTTGTTCACTAGATCATAGCAGAACTTTTTCAGTAATTAGGTGTGTGTGTATATATATATATATATATATATATATATATATATATATATATATATTGTAAGCGAGATCAGACATACAGACAGTCCGTTAGGTAAATAAAGTCCATTTTATTAAGTACCGCGACTGACTCTGGTATCAAGCAGGACCATAAGCAAAACCCTTGCCACACTTGGGCTCTAACTAAGCCCTTTCCCTCTCGGTTACCGGTCCCTTACTGGGATTGCCAGCTAAACCAAAAAGAAAACAACTCCCCAGAGTCACAATACCTTTTGAGAGTCCTTCTGTTTGGGAGAAAATGCTCCAAGCTGCTTCAGGCCCTCACACAGCAAGTTCAGTCCTCAGCCCCAGCCCCTTTACTCTCTGACTGCAGGCATATCTAGCGTGCTAATTATTCCCCAGGTGAGACTCCCTTGGCGAATTAACCCACTCAGCACCGCTATACATGAAGGAGTAGGAGATGAACCTAGGGGAAATATATCTCCCTTCCATCTGTTTACCTGTTACCGGTTCACAATATATATATTCAAATATATATATATAAATATATATATATATATATAATATATTTAGTACACAGGGAGGAGCACACCCTATACAAGTCCAAATGCCCTTGGTGCAGATCAAAAACAAAAATATAGTAGAAAAAGTGCTGCACTCACAGGGACTTGATACAAAAGAAAAAGTGTTTTTATTGAAAAAATTCCAATGTTTCGAGCAGTGCTCTTCATCAGGAACAAACCAACAGACCATATCCCAACACCCACAGTAAATACCCCCACCACATAAAATGGCGCCAAAAAACGGCCATAGTTACCATAGCACCCAGTGTAAACAAGCCCCACACCCACCAGAGCAAGGTAAATTCAAATGTCAACATATACAGGCAAATAAAATGGGAGTGCAGTGCTAGAAAACAAGGTTAAGTTTAAATTCATGTAGCTAGTAGGCAAATAGATACATGTTGCAAAAGATATATGTTGCAAATAATGTTGTTAAAGCCTATACAGAGAATGGTCAAGCATTTCACTGTGCTAAGTGATGAATGCCTTAGTTGCTAAGAGCAAATGATTATAGAGGATAATTATTTGTTGGAGATGACAGGCATCGGTTATTAAACCCAGGACCCATGTTCGGATGCACCAGAGAAGCTAGGAGTATAAAGGAACGCACAGAGAGAGGAGCCACCACCTGTCAACTGTACCCAGAGATTGCTGAACTTCAGTGTGTCAATGTGATCATCATGTGGAGCAGATCATATTACCCACGGAGGCAATGCCCAGTCAAATGTTTACCTTCCCCTATGGTTAATGGTACTGTTGTTGGCACCTTTTCTAAATCTCTCTTAACCTTTCTGTTGCCATCCATGTAAGGTATACCTGCTTGCAGAAATATTCGTTATCTGCCAAGCACATTTGCCATAAGTTGTTTGGCAAATTAAGGGTTCTCTGTGCAGGGGTGGCATGTGCAAGAGAGTTTGGAGCGTAAACCAGAAATATTCGTTATCTGCCAAGCACGTTTGCCATAAGTTGTTTGGCAAATTAAGGTTTCTCTCTGCAGAGGCGGCTTGTGCAAGAGAGTTCGGAGCATTGACAGCCCCCTGGTCAACGAACCAGGGCGGCTGTCATGTCAGTCCGGCAATGAGATCGTCGCAGGACCAACCTCCAAGCAACACACGTGTATACACAAACACTTTTTTTTTTTTTTTTTTTAATTATTCATTTTACCCCTTTGTCTTTAGTTTTTCCCTAAAAACTGTTTATTTTGACAGCATGACTATTGGATCAGATATTTTGACCACTAATTCTGCTGTTGTGTGACTTATTTTGTTGTTTCATTGATTTGCATTTTTATCCCTGTATTAGTGTTCCTGGTCTGTTTTTTAGCATAGCTTTGCCATGTGGTACTTTGGTGTAGAAAATAACTACCTATTTTGAATTCATCAGAATGTGTACTTTCCAAAAATATTGTTTTCTGGGGGTCTCTGTATGGTTAGGGGGTCTTATGGCACATAATACGCTGTCAGTGGGCTCTGTATGCAAAAGCTGAATTGGCAGGCGAGAAATCCATATGCGCTATTTTCATTTTGGGGTCAAGTTTAGGTTGTCCTGAAATGTTATATTGTTTACCTGGGTAAACTAAAAGTCCCCCCAAGGAAAGCCCCCTAAAGTTCAAAAACTGGCTGGCAATACAAGTTACGCTTTGACCAAAACAGCTGACAGTGAAAGGGTTAAAGACATATTTCTCTCTATTAAAAGGGAACACTTATTGATGGACTATCCTGGAGACTTCCTGTAGCTTTCCACAAAGATTTCCTACAAATCTTTGAGGTCTTCTTGTCAGATCTTTGCAGGGAGATATCAGATGTATTTGTCCAGTGTAATTCTCTAAACATTATGGCATTCCTCTAAATGTATCCAGTTCTTAGTGAATAAGATCATATATCTGCCATCTTGTTAGCAGGTCAGTAGAAAAAGACAAATTATGGACATGTTGTGAGTGGGCAGTAATATTAACTCCTAACTGGTACAGGACCTCTGCTTTCAGTTTAACCAGAGTCTTGTTCACTAGATCATAGCAGAACTTTTTCAGTAATTAGGTGTGTGTGTATATATATATATATATATATATATATATATATATATATATATATATATATATTGTAAGCGAGATCAGACATACAGACAGTCCGTTAGGTAAATAAAGTCCATTTTATTAAGTACCGCGACTGACTCTGGTATCAAGCAGGACCATAAGCAAAACCCTTGCCACACTTGGGCTCTAACTAAGCCCTTTCCCTCTCGGTTACCGGTCCCTTACTGGGATTGCCAGCTAAACCAAAAAGAAAACAACTCCCCAGAGTCACAATACCTTTTGAGAGTCCTTCTGTTTGGGAGAAAATGCTCCAAGCTGCTTCAGGCCCTCACACAGCAAGTTCAGTCCTCAGCCCCAGCCCCTTTACTCTCTGACTGCAGGCATATCTAGCGTGCTAATTATTCCCCAGGTGAGACTCCCTTGGCGAATTAACCCACTCAGCACCGCTATACATGAAGGAGTAGGAGATGAACCTAGGGGAAATATATCTCCCTTCCATCTGTTTACCTGTTACCGGTTCACAATATATATATTCAAATATATATATATAAATATATATATATATATATAATATATTTAGTACACAGGGAGGAGCACACCCTATACAAGTCCAAATGCCCTTGGTGCAGATCAAAAACAAAAATATAGTAGAAAAAGTGCTGCACTCACAGGGACTTGATACAAAAGAAAAAGTGTTTTTATTGAAAAAATTCCAATGTTTCGAGCAGTGCTCTTCATCAGGAACAAACCAACAGACCATATCCCAACACCCACAGTAAATACCCCCACCACATAAAATGGCGCCAAAAAACGGCCATAGTTACCATAGCACCCAGTGTAAACAAGCCCCACACCCACCAGAGCAAGGTAAATTCAAATGTCAACATATACAGGCAAATAAAATGGGAGTGCAGTGCTAGAAAACAAGGTTAAGTTTAAATTCATGTAGCTAGTAGGCAAATAGATACATGTTGCAAAAGATATATGTTGCAAATAATGTTGTTAAAGCCTATACAGAGAATGGTCAAGCATTTCACTGTGCTAAGTGATGAATGCCTTAGTTGCTAAGAGCAAATGATTATAGAGGATAATTATTTGTTGGAGATGACAGGCATCGGTTATTAAACCCAGGACCCATGTTCGGATGCACCAGAGAAGCTAGGAGTATAAAGGAACGCACAGAGAGAGGAGCCACCACCTGTCAACTGTACCCAGAGATTGCTGAACTTCAGTGTGTCAATGTGATCATCATGTGGAGCAGATCATATTACCCACGGAGGCAATGCCCAGTCAAATGTTGCGGACGCTGTTCGGGCATATTCAATTAGCCTGCCGAATTGTAGGGAGCGTGGGGTGCACTGTTGCCTAGTTACCATGTATACAAGGCACCCAAGCTGGCACCAGGGGTGCAAGTTAGACATGCCCAATAGGCAAATATCTAGGTTCGGCTGGAAGACAGTGAGGAGTGCAAGGGCCCAGCATCGGTCCCTGGCGATCTGCAGGAGATGAAGTGCAGCAAGTGACGCCAACGGCCTACACGGAGTGGTGGAGAGTGCCTTTGACCGCAACTACAACTCTCACGTGTCCAATTCTAGTTAATGCAAAATGTCTTCAAAAAGGACCTGGACTTATAGGGCCAATTGGAAAGGCCCGCAGTAACACTCCAGGGATAATTATAAGAACAATAAGGACCTGGTCTGCTGGTTTGTCCCTGAGGAAGAGCACTGGTTGTGCTCGAAACGTTGGAATTTTTTCAATAAAAATACTTTTTCTTTTGTATCAAGTCCCTGTGAGTGCGGCACTCTTTCTACTATATATTTGTTTTTGACCTGCACCAAGGGCATATGGACTTGTATAGGGTGTGCTCCTCCCTGTGTACTGTATCAGCCTTTTTTATATGTACTGTATCAGCCTTTTTTAAATGTACTGTATCAGCCTTTTTTATAGGGCTCTAGGAAGCACCCCTCATTCCTTTATATTGTTTTTGATTTGGTTCCGTGGGCATACTGTTGGTACTGTGGGTATGGAAAGTCTCAGTTAGGGTATGGAAAGTCTCAGTTGGGTATGGAAAGTCTCAGTTATGAAGAAAGACTGGCCAAGTTGGGTCTGTTTACACTGGAGAAGAGGCGCTTAAGAGGTGACATGATAACTATGTATAAATATATAAAGGGATCATATAATAACCTTTCTAATGTTTTATTTACCAGTAGGTCCTTCCAACGGACACGAGGGCACCCACTCCGTTTAGAAGAAGGGAGGTTCCATTTAAACATTCGGAAAGGATTTTTTACAGTGAGAGCTGTGAGGTTCTGGAATTCCCTCCCCGAATCAGTCGTGCTGGCTGATACATTATATAACTTTAAGAAGGGGCTGGATGGATTCTTAGCAAGTGAGGGAATACAGGGTTATGGGAGATAGCTCTTAGTACTAGTTGATCCAGGGACTGGTCCGATTGCCATCTTGGAGTCAGGAAGGAATTTTTTCCCCTCTGTGGCAAATTAGAGAGGCTTCAGATGGGGTTTTTTGCCTTCCTCTGGATCAACTAGTAGTTAGGCAGGTTATATATAGGCATTATGGTTGAACTTGATGGACGTATGTCTTTTTTCAACCCAACTTACTATGTTACTATGTTACTATGCAACACTATGTTACTATGTTACTGTTGCCCCTTCAATTCGCCCAGAGACTACTCCCTGCATTCCCTCCTTCAGTACAAGTAAGGGATGGCATTTGGCAATACTGACATCGCAGCAGACCTTGATATTTCTGGAGAACTGACTTTCAGCACAGAGGATGCAGAAAAACTTTACTTTACTGAATCCTTGAGACCCGATAATGGTAAGACCCCCCTTGAAATATATCACACACCGCTAGCTTTAAAGAAAGGGGAATTGGATTTATTACTTCACGGTACTCACCTATCTTCCTATCACAAACAGAAATTGATCCCCAGGGGCTTTTGCATTAAGAACATTCCTACCATTGGTAGGAATAATCCTGAATTTCTGAGTAAATGATGCAAGATACTTAACAAATGCTCCCTGGTTCTAATTCTGTTAGTCATAGAATAAGTAGGCAAAGACTTAATACCAGTCAGGTCGGACATTGGCAATTTTGAAAGGTCTCGGTCTGTAAGTCCCAAGAGCCACCGTATACCCGTCGGTCCTGATAATCCCTTTTTACAGTAGATAGTTTATTTTCTTTAAAGTTAATCAAATCCTCTCTATATTTTTTTATGCTGTCGTCAAGTCTTGTCCTGTTTCTTTCACTTGACCATTAAGAAAATAAACTAACTACTGCAAAAAGGGATTATCAGGACCGACATGTATACGGGTAGCTCTTGGGACTTACTGACCGGAGACCGAGAACTAGACCCAGGTTCACTATGAAACCTTCTTCCTTAAGCACTATTGACAGTTCTGGCCAGTCATCTGACTCTGAATTAACTACATCTACTGAGACTAGCACCACCATGGGATCTAATGCTCCTTCCTTCGCTAATTTATTCATGCACCAGTATGAGCGCACATACATCTATCCCTTTTTAGAGCATTCTATCTTATTCTACAGATGCTACATTGACGATTGCTTCCTGATTTGGCGGGGCTCCGAGACTGATGTACACGCTTTTGTCAATTCCCTCAACCTTCTCCCTAGTCCGGTTAAATTCACTGTTGAATTGAGTGCTGACAGTATACACTTCCTTGACTTAGAAATTTTTAAGGTTGGGGACAAACTGAGCATTACACTTTTTCGTAAGGCCACGGACCGTAACACCATCCTACACGCACATTCACATCACCCTAGTTCAACTTCAAGGGGGGTCGTGTATTCACAATTCCTAAGGGTCATTAGAAATAACTCTGATCGAACAGTGACATTACTACAATTGGAATCTATGGCAGAAAGATTTCTACAACGTGGATATGATCCCAAACTTATACTTGAACAGAAGGAGAAGGCAAAAAAGTTCACACAGGAGGACCTATTAAAACCCAGAACTCATGCCTCTGGGAAGGAATCTCCCCTGATTTTTACTAACACGTTTGCAGTTGAAAGCAGGGGTCTTCAGAAGGCCCTGTACAACAGATGGGACATGTTATCTTCTGACAGTTCACTCCCATTTGGGGGGATGGGCTTCAGGAGAGCCAGGAATTTGGGGGACATGCTCATGATTAAGGATTTAAAACCTCCACCTGCTCCCTCTACCTGGTTGAACAAACTACAGAAACTTGGATGTTTTAAGTGCACTGGGTGTCAGACATGCAATGGTATGGTACAGGGCTCTTTCTTTAGACATCTACATACTGGCCAACGTTTTAAAATCCAGCATCGACTGACCTGCACCAGTGAATTTGTTGTGTACATGGCTTGGTGCCCTTGCGGTTTGGCATATGTGGGAAAGGCGTTCACCACGTACAGAGACAGAATGAACAACCACAGATGTGCTATCCACTCAGCGCTCTCCTCGGGTTCCGCTGACCAACCGGTTGCTAAACATTTTCTGATGGCTAAACACTCGCTTCCACAATTCCGACATATGCTCATCGACCATGTACCCATCCCAAGAAGGGGTGGGGATAGAGATTTGGACTTACTCAAGGTGGAGGCAAGATGGATCTTTAAACTGGAAACGGTTGCCCCGCGTGGTCTAAATGAACTACTTCCCCTCTCTATTTTCATCCAAACAAGGAACATGATGTACTTAAATGTCTTGCAATGACTTGCCACACTGTGGCATTTAACAATTAATGACTAAAAAATGTTTTCTCTGTTGGGATTCCTTAATTTCTAATCCTTAATAACTAATATTGGTGTTTCCATCCTCCAAGTATTAATGATTTATGTCCAGATTTATGATCTCTATGCTGTTTTGGTTATTGCCATTTTTAATTATTTTAATTTTTTACCTTTTATTTCATTTTTTGGGTCCCTTAGTCCTTCTTGTTCACCTGGTTATGTGCACTTTACACTCACCCATTTCTATCACATTAATTGTTCACAATTTAACCTTCTGTCGAGGGTACAATACCTTTATAATTTTCATGATCCATTTGTTTGATTCTAGTTGCCCTATACACTGTTGTGTGGTGGGCATATAATATATGTACCCTCTGCTAGTATGATTTGCATTCCTTTTATTCTTACAAGGTCTCTGTATTTCTTTTGTTACCTCACTTTGTGAGGTTTTGGCTCAACCCTAAAAAACCTATTGTTATATATAACAAATTCGTATTACCAGTCATTCTATACATGTATGCTGTTCCCCCCTCAAGGTCCTTAATGGATGTGTTGTGCTTGCATGATTTGCATTTGCATTTTCTGAGACGTAGTTGCATGTCATTTTTATTTTTACTTTTACTTTTGATTTTTTATTTTCATTTTTCTTTATTTTTCTGGAGACACACAGTTAATGGGTATTGACTAGTCTACCTGTAACCCCAAATCTAGGACCACATTACATGACAGGCTTGCACCAGGTGGCTATTGAACCATCCACTTCTGCTGAACCATATACATCAGTGTTTGTAATCTATATTCTAATGGAGTAAACCAGGGGACATGCCAACTGTCAACTATCTGTTTATGGGCCGTCAATCTTTGTAGGAGGGGGGCTGGTGATGTTACCATTTTATATACAGTAGATCTGGTGGTTCGGCATACTTGAGTGACACGTGAAATTTCTTATGGGCTCGCTTTGTGGGTCCTTATTGTTCTTATGAATATCCCTGGAGTGTTACTGCAGGCCTTTGCAATTGGCCCTATAATTCCAGGTCCTTTTTAAGGCGGTTTGCATTAACTAGAATTAGACACGTGAGAGTTGTAGTTGCGCCCGGACGCGCTCTCCACCACTCCATGTAGCCCATTTGTGTCACTTGCTGCACTTCATCTCCTGCAGATCGCCAGGGACCGATGCTGGACCCTTGCACTCCTCACTGTCTGCCAGCCGAACCTAGATATTTGCATTGGTTGCCTATTGGGCACGTCTAACTTGCGCCCCTGGTGCCAGATGGGGTTCCTTGTATACATGATAACTAGGCAACAGTGCACCCCACGCTCCCTACAATTTGGCACACTAATTGAATATGCCCAACCAGTGTCAGCAACATTTGACTGGGCATTGTCTCCGTGGGCGATATGATCTGTTCCACATGATGATCACATTTACACACTGAAGTTCAGCAATCTCTGGGTACAGTTGACAGGTGGTGGCTCCTCTCTCTGTGCGTTCCTTTATACTCCTAGCTTCTCTGGTGCATTTGGACATGGGCCCTGGGTTTAATAACAGATGCCTGTCATCTCCAACAAATAATTATCCTGTATAATGTTTTGCTTCTACCAACTAAGGCAGTGCTGTCCAACTTCTGTTGTACCGAGGGCCGGAATTTTTCCGACCTACGTGGTGGAGGGCCGATAATGGAAGCCAGTTTTGACCACTCCCCTTTTTGAAACCGCACCCACTTGAAACCACACCCATGTTATCACATGACCATACCCATATTAATGGTTGTAGTACAGCAAAAACCTGCCATACCTGTGTGTGCCATACTCTGCCTTCCCTACCCTGCCTGTGTGTGCCATACTCTGCCTTCCCTACCCTGCCTGTGTGCCATACTTGGCTGGTTTGTGCCATACTTGGCCTGTGTGTGCCATACTCTGCCTGCCCTACCCTGCCTGTGTGTGCCATACTCTGCCTTCCCTACCCTGCCTGTGTGTGCCATACTCTGCCTTCCCTACCCTGCCTGTGTGTGCCATACTCTGCCTTCCCTACCTTGCCTGCGTGGGCTATACTTTCACTGTGTTTGCCATTCTTGGTTGGTTTGTGCCATACTCTGCCTGTGTGTGCCATACTCTGCCTTCCCTACCCTGCCTGTGTGTGCCATACTCTGCTTGCCCTATGATGCCTGTGTGTACGGCACACACAGGCAGCATACAGTGACACAATGCTGGCACTGCTCCAACAGTCTGCACAATAACTATATATTAAAAAACTTTTTAATTGCAGTACCACCTCAGTATATTTTCTTTTTGTAGTGTGCAGGGATTATTTGTGGGTTTCTACTGCTCCTGAGGTGTGAACAGGGGAACAATGTGGGTGATTACAGCCTGAGCCTGAGGTGTGAACACTGCAGGGGGTGAACAATGCAGAGATTAAAAGGTGTGAACAACACAGGGGATTACATATTTAAACAATACAGAGGGATTACAGCCTGAATCTGAGGTGAGAACCATGCAGGGGGGCAGTTAATCACAGTACTGATACCATTTAAAGCTTACACAAGAGTAAGCCATCAAAGCAGCCAGACAGGTGGGGGGCCACACAGAGGGGGGTCGCGGGCCGCCAGTTGGACAGCACTGAACTAAGGCATTCATCACTTAGCACAGTGAAATGCTTGACATCTCTGACTGGGAACATTCTCTGTATAGTTTTTTGCAACATTTTTTTGCAACATGTATCCATTTGCCTACTAGCTACATGATTTTAAACTTAACCTTGTTTTCTAGCACTGCACTCCCATTCTATTTGCCTGTATATTTTGACATTTGAATTTACCTTGCTCTGGTCGGTGTGGGGCTTGTTTACACTGGTTGCCATGGTAAGTATGGCCCTTTTTTGGCGCCATTTTATGTGGTGGGGGTATTTACTGTGGGTGTTGGGATATGGTCTGTTGGTTTGTCCCTGAGGGAGAGCACTGGTTGTGCTCGAAACGTTGGAATTTATTCAATAACTCTGCGGAACTCTTTCTACTATATAATATATATATATATATATATATATATATATATATATATACAGTATATATTGTGAGCGAGATCAGATCAGATGTACAGACAAATCTTTAAAGGACAAGGAAAGGTTAATATAAATTAAAAGTAAGTCTAAATGCATTCCTTTTTAAGTACTTACTGCATATCTAAATTCCCAGATCCCTGCTTGCTTCTCTGAGATATGGTGCTTGCAGCCTACATCAGTGTGAAGACTACAGTGACATCACTGAAATCTCTTTCCCCTTCCTGTAGGCTTCAGTAGCAATGCACATGTGTGTAACTTGATCCTGTCTCCTGTTCTGAGCTACACATGCCCACCAGCCAATCAGAAGCGGATCTGTCAGGGGGGGGCGGCAATGAAACACATGTGCAGTATGAAGCAAGGAGGGAAAGGAAGGGAAAATACCATTTTAAAGATGGCTGCCTGTTCAAGAAAACAGAAGTAAGTGTGACTGAAGTAGGAGATGAACCTAGGGAAAATATATCTCCCTTGAAACTCTTTTCCTTTTACCAGTTCACATATCCCCCCATGCTCTGCTTCAGCCCGTAGGGCTGAGCACAATGAGCCACCTTGCAATGAACCCTTGAGAAGTCATCTGCATTCCCTTGCAATGCCCCAGACCTATGTTGTAAACTTAAAGTTCTGTAGGGCCAGAAACCACCTGGTGACTTGAGCATTCTTTTCTTCATTTTCTGACATCCACCTATGGGGAGCATGGTCAGTGATCAATCTAAACTTAGGGTGGCAACACACAGAGCTACTAGTAGCAGCTACTTGTCACAGCTACTAAACTAGACAATGCTTATCATTTACAGATAATTGTCTCTACGTGTGTTTTAGCAGAGGCAATTCCCAGTCTATGGCAGAGTATTTTCTGGCATTTAGTAGCCATAACAAATAGCTGCTACTAAGTAGTTCTGTGTGTCTTTGCCCTTACGACCCAGCAGATGCCTTTATGACACAGCAATGCCCATTTAATTGCAAGGCACTCCCTTTCTACCATGAAGTACCTACTCTCAGCAGGTGTAAGCTTTCTGCTTAAATAGACCACTGGGTGTTCCTCACCATTTACCACTTGGGAGAGGACAGCCCCATTCCTACATCTGAAGCGTCTGTGTGCACCACAAATTATTTTTTTAAATTGGGTGTTATCAGTACCGGCTGTCTACAAAATTTTTAAGGTCTATAAAAGCTTTATCAGCCTCTGCAGACCAACAATATCATGTTTAATTAGATAATTTCGCACAGGAAGGTCAGAAACAACATCCCTATTTCTCATCAAAAAATCTTTTACTGGGGCGCATGCGCGACACCATCAGGGACAGACGCACCTAATGTGAGCTCCACACCCAGGTCCGGAAATCCAAGCCAAAAACTGCAATAATTGATCCAGCTGAAAGCAACCCATCCTCCGTAACCTACCTGCTACACAATGGCACCTCTAGGTCCGGAAAAAAAAGCGACGACCCAAAGTGCACTTAAGTTTTTCCAACAACGGAGCCCAGACATTCCGCCATCTTTGCCTACTACGCAGGAACCTGATGAGACATACTCGCAGGCTGAGCAAATAACCACACCACCAGACGTTCCAGATCTGCTGCAATCGATACAGAAACTATTCCAAACAAAGTTAGCAGCTGCAGTAGCAGATACAGGAGCTAGGTACGCAAACTAATGCCTTAGAGCTCCGCACCGAGGAAATAGCAACGGCAATGCAAGCAGACCATGAAACCCTGGAAACGTACTAAGAAAAAATGTACATAATGGAGGAAAAGCTTGAGGACCTTGAAAATGGGTCACAAAGGGCAAACCTCCGCCTGATAGGAGTACCTGAGACAAAAACAGACCTGTAAAAATTTCCATCCAGCCTCTTCTCAAAAATACTCCCAAGCATGCCCCTGGAGCAACTACAAATGGTCCAGATACATAGGGCACTTGCAAAACCCTGCAATAAAGAATCCCCATGAGGACATTGTACTTAAATTCCAATACGAAGCTACCAGGGACGCGGTTCTACAGGCAGCACGTGTACTTACAAGAAAGGATGCCAACCAACTACCCGCAGATATTTTCGCCGACTTTGCTCCCACCACACTCCAAAAAAGGAGACAGATGAAAGAGGCAACCCAAATCCTGCAAAAAGCAAAGATCAAATATAGCGATGTCGACCACCAAAAGCCCGAGACCACATAACACATGGCACGTAGCCATGTCCCCATGGTCTCCTAGCATCTCAGACGCCAACGGATAAGTATGAAATTTATCTACTACTAACAATGCTGGACCTAATACCAGACACCCTTATGATAACCATGTGCCTGGAACAAATGCTGCCCACACCACCTTACCCCGAGGTGACAACCTAATATTAGTCGCCACCCGGTCAGGACACTTATCCCCCTAGTGGGACTTTACAACAAGATGGTAGTTGCCAGTTAATTACCCTTATTGTTATGTTTGTTAAAGTTCTAATGTTTACAAAGTGCTCTAGGTTACAAATAATTATATAATACATTATCGTGAAATGTTTTCATGTATCTCCCTATCCGCACTCCCATTTATGGAAATGCAGATACGGATTAGTCAAGGTCAAGTCTAAAAGGTCAAGTGACAGTGGGTCCATCCGGCTACAGCCAACCACCAAGTGAACCAAAAAAAGAACAATGGCATTGAAAGTAATTACCCACAACGCTAGGGGCCTAAACTCCCCCAGAAAACATAGACAAGCCATTCAGTGGTATGAGCGGCTGCAACCGGATGTAATCTGTATTCAAGAAACACACTTCACAAAAACCTTACACCCACAATTCTTTCATAGATAGTATTCTAGATTTTATTTAGCATCTACCTCTCAGAAAAAACAGTTGCTATACTATTATATAATAACCTACCCTTAGTAATAACCAACACAGAGTGGAACAAGGAAGGGCAATTCATTTCTATTATAGGTACACTATACGAGAAAACCATCCGTATAACAGCTACTTACGCACCAAACAATAACCCTAAAGCCTTTTTCAACCGCATGGCTAAGAAACTTACCCAAACCCCAGCTAACATTGACATTTGGTGCGGTGATTTTAACTTCCCGTTTAACCCAGTGATGGACAAGTCTAACTCAACACTTCTACCCAAACATATCAGAGCAGCAAGGGCGACCCAGGACACACTCAAAACAACCCACTATATAGACACATGGAGTGAACTACACCCCCAAACCCGGGAATAGACCTACTACTCTGCCCCACACAAGATGGCGCCGGTGAGGATGGCAGCCATTGCTCAGTGTCCTCCTCAACTTTGCTTTTTTCTTATGTTTGTCGTGTTATTTTTTAGTTTTTTTGTGACCTGCAATGCTCTCATCTCCTATGACAGACAAACTCTCCTGGACATTCGACAAAATTCACAATCCGGACCTTCACAGACTGACATTTTTGTGAACGGAGGTGACTTACCTTGGCTACCTGGGCAGAAGAAACACCGGAGGAAAAGAGCTGGGATCCTGGTCAGGCTGAGGAACAGACAACACCGCGCCCCACTTCCCAGCATTCTTTTAGCGAACGTCCAGTCTTTGGAAAACAAGCTGGATGAACTAAGAGCCAGGATAACTTTTCATAGGGACATTAAGAACTGCAACGTCTTTGTTTTTACAGAGACATGGCTGGACCCTTCCATCCCTGACTCGATGCTTTCCTGATCTTGAATATCTTATGATCAGATGCAGACCTTTTTATCTGCCCAGGGAGTTTACAGCAATATTTTGTACTGCTGTTTATATTCCTCCCCACGCCGACACCACACAGGCACTGGATAAACTGTTTGATGCTATCGACCGGCAGGAAAGATTACACCCAGAGGCTGCTTTTATCGTGGCTGGTGATTTTAATAAAGCCAACATGAAGAAAGTTCTGCCGAAGTTTTACCAGCATGTAAACTTTCTAACGCATGGTGAGAACATCCTGGACCATGTTTACACTCTGTACGCACATGCCTATAAAGCCCGACCTCGACCAGCCTTCGGCAAATCAGATCACTCCTCAGTCCTGCTGCTGCCAGCCTATAGGCAGAAGCTGAAACGCGAGCAGCCTATGACGCGCTGGACCGACCAGTCAGACAGCACCCTGCGTCACTGCTTCAACATCATGGACTGGGAAGTCTTCCGGACTGCCGCTGACAACAATATCAACAACTACGCTGAGTACGTAACGGACTTTATTCACAAATGCATCAATGACGTTGTACCGCGGATTAATGTACGGACTTACCCCAACCAGAAACCACGGGTTAACGGAGAGGTCCGCGCAGCGCTCAGAATGCGGACTGCAGCCTTTAAATCCGTAGACCCAAGTGAGTACAAATCATCCCGGTATGCACTCAGGAAAGCAATAAAAACAGCTAAGGGACAGTACAGAGAAAAGGTGGAGTCCTGCTATAGCAACTCTAACATCAGGCACATGTGGAGAGGACTGAAGACCTTCACAGACTACAAAGGAAAGAGCTGCAGAGTGGGGGAGGTAACTGCTTCACTATCTGATGAGCTGAACACCTTCTATGCACGCTTTGATAAACACCTATCTCAGGAGCTTTTAGGGCTCTGGCACACAAGGAGATTTGTCGCCGGCGATTTTTAAAAGAGCAGGACCTCTACAGATAGTGCTGCATCCTCTCTGACCCCAGCCACCTCAGCCACAGTCTTTTCACGCTCCTACCATCAGGCAGGCGGTACAGGAGATTCCAGACCCGCACCAGCAGATACAGAGACAGTTTCTACCCACAAGCCATCAGGCTTCTGAACTGCTGACATTCTGCACAAACCAACACACACTCCCCATAACTACTGGACTCTTCGCAGTGTCACTTTAAGAAAAGCCACTTTAAATCCTCACTGCACAATTTCAAATATTTCATTGCATTTTTTTTTATTGTAAATACTTGTACCTTTATTGCACACTTTTATTATATTTAATATTTGTATTTTTTTTTTTTTTGTCTATGTAAAGTTGGGAGGAACACGGGTCAAAAAAAATTTCATTACAGTAATGATGCTTCATTGTTAGTTGTATATCACAATAAACTTGAAACTACTCTAGGATAGACACAATTCTAATAAATACACTTGCAACACCCATCCTAAAAGAAGCACATATTAAGCCGTGTGTATGGTCTGACCACGACCCGGTGGTCATTTCCCTACAAGTAACGGATATCCCCACAAAAAACACACGATGGCGGCTCAACGAAAGCCTCCTTAGAAATCCACAATTAATCATAGACTCCAAAAACATCCTTAACAACTATTCTAGGGAAAACACTACCCCAGAAACAACACCAGATATCATCTGGACAGCCCATAAGGCAACTATAAGAAGCTACTTTATCCAACAAGCAGCAATAAAACAAAGAAAAGCACGAGAGACACAAAACAGACTAGAAAAATCCCTACAAATACTGGAAAAACAAAACCAAACAACATATTCCCACAATTCAACTAAACGAATTAAAGCGATCAAACAAGATCTAGATACACTACAGAAACACAAGGTAGACAAAGCAATAAGATGGACAAACTTCAAATACTACAAATATTGCAACAAACCAGATAGATTTCTCGCAAACTTACTAAAAGATAAAACTCGGGTTAATCAAATACCACAAATTAAGACAACCCAGGGAGACATCACCTCCAACCCAGAAAAAATACGAGACACATTCTTAGATTTCTACAGAAAGCTATACACCCAATCCCACAAGCCCTCCAAAAAAACAATAAGCTGATTCCTTACACTACACCCACTCCCAGCATTAACAAAAGCAGAAATAGATAGACTTAATGGAGACATCACACTAGAAGATATAGGCAAAGCCATTAAGACCCTTAAATCAGGAAGGCCCCAGGACCGGATGGCCTATCAGCTAGCTATTATAAAAAAAAATTCGGAAATTCTAGTACCACAGTTAAAAATCTTATTTGATTACATTGCCCAAGGCAAGACCGTAGCCTCAGAATTACTAGCAGCACACATTACACTAATCCCGAAACCCAATAAAGACCCTCTACACCCCAAACACTACCATCCTATTTCTCTCCTGAACCTAGACCTCAAAATACTTACTTCAATCCTAGCTAAGAGACTGTCAGCATTACTCCCCAAAATAATACAGTACACAAGGACCAGGTAGGATTCATACCCTTTAGACAAGCAGGAGACAACATTAGGAAAATACTTAATATTATACACCAAGCCAAAAAGACAAACACACAAATTGGAATCCTGGCTTTAGATATTGAAAAAGCCTTTGACTCCCTTAACTGGGACTACCTAGAAGCAGTATTTTTTCACAAAAATCCTACAAACATACTACTCCAGCCTCACAGCCACACTAAAATTGCCCACATCTACACAACAAATCATTGAGATACAAAAGGGCACAAGACAGTGCCCACTATCCCCAGCAGTATTTGCTTTGGCAATGGAACCCCTGGCCATAGCGATCAGGCAACACCAAAGTATCAAAGGAGTAAAAATGGCAGGGGCAGACTAAAAAATCTCCTTGTTTGCTGATGATCTACTGCTCACCATCATAAACCCACTAACCTCTCTCCCCAATCTACTGAAACTGATACAGGAGTTCACCCAAGTCTCAGGACTTAAGTTAAACCAAGATAAAAGAGAATTTCTACCATGCAACATTCCCAAATGTCCCAGTGAAACTCATAGAGCTCAATTCCAAGTTCCAGATCAGAGAGAAATACCTACCATATTTAGGCATAAACCTAACCCCAACCCTAGACACTATGTACACATGCAACTACCCTCCACTATATAGAAGCCTAGTGCAGGAACTACAGGGCTGGAACAAGAAACAGATTTCTTGGGTGGGAAGGATCAATTGTATTAAGATAATGACTTTGCCAAAAATATTGTACTATTTCAGGGCCCTACCCATAGCAATTTTACAGAGAGACTTACAAAACTTTCAGAGAACTAAAATGACTTTCATATGGGCCAACAAAAGGCCAAGGATTAACAAAAGAACAATGTACCTACACAAATCAAAGGGGGGACTGGGAGTCCCAAATTTACATCAATACTACAGGGCAGCAAGATGCACCCAAATTGCTGCATTACATGGGGGGAAACTAACTCCATTATGGGCTGAAATGGAATCTGCCCTTATATACCCAACCTCATAAACAAGCCTAATCTGGAACCCACCCCAAGACTCCAAACTACACAAAGACTTTTTGCCAATAACTCATCAAATGCTACAACTATGGGGTACACTTAGATACAAATATGGAATGGCATCAAACCCCTCGAGACTGACCCCGATATGGGGACGTAACCTCTTTATACCAGGATATAATAACAATTTATACCAGTGGTGGATACAACAAGTAATAACATATGTACATCAACTCACAGATGGAACAAAACCACTACAACCAACCCAAATAATACAAAAATACAAGGTACCAACAACCGAACATTATCGGTCAATACAAATAACTCATTTTGCACAGCAACTTTGGGGAAAAACGAAAATGCAAAACACACAGCGGAAACTATTTGTCAGAACTCACCAATGGGCTGGAAAACGCTTTCTATGCTATACTACCAACTAAATCATATGCATACAAACAATAAACTACAACACATGAAGGATTGGGAACATGACCTAGGACTGAACTGCTTCAGGAAATATGGCTCAAAAACTACCAGACTCTCTCGAATCTACCCAACATCCTCGCCACTCTGCTTCAGGAAATGTGCCACACGAGGTAACATGTGGCACATATGGTGGACCTGCCCAATGGTCCAAGAACTTTGGACAAAAGTAGCTGCTATTCTCTCTAAACTGTTCCACACAGACATCACCCCGTGCCCCAAGGTAATGCTTTTAGGACACAAACTACAAAACCTCAATAACCCGGCACAACGCCTTACACAGCACATATGCATGGCAACAAGAATCCACATCGCAGCCCAATGGAAATCAAACTTATTATATATTGAAAAGGTCCTTGAAAAAATTTAATATATACACACAAACGAAATTCTCAAATACCAACTGGAAAATGAAACAGAGCTATATATGCAGATATGGGACACCTGGATACTAAATAAAGATAATCTCTCTAGATCACAAAGCTATGGGTAGGGACCCCTCCTCTAACCTGATAAAAAAAACAATAGATAACTGAGGGAGAACCTGAACTGTGAACAATGAACATCTCACATAAACATTGAAACCTAGAGTGCAAAAAGTTATACTGGTTCCTTTTTTCTTTCCCCCTTACCCTTCCCCTTTTCTTTTTCCTTTTTCCCCCCTCTCACCCTTTTCCCCTTTCTTTTTCACTTTGCATGTAATATGTAACAGACTGAATGTAAATGATTATCCAAGCTCGATAACATGTCTAATAAATAATATGCTATGCTTATAAAATATGTCATAAACCAATAAAAATAAAAGTATATTAAAAAAAATCTTTTACTTCCTGTTTTTGTGACACTGACAGGGTTTCTGTGTTTTTTACTTCAGGTATCAGATTATCCCCATGGGGCAAAGGTACTGGCTCTGATGCAAGGACCTCCTCCTGCCTCCATGACTTTAACAAATTCACATTGCTTAGTTTATCTCACAAACCTTTACAATTATTTCATAGGGCCCCTGCCATTTGGCCAGGAACTTATTTTCAACTGTGGGAACAAGTACTAACACTTTGTCACCAGGATTAAAGTTCCTTACTGTTGCAAACCTTTTTTAAATCCTACTTTGGGCATCCTGAGCTTGGGCCATGTGTTCCCTTACTATAGTTAACACGAGCTAAAATACGCTCCTGCATTTGAGCGATTCGTTCTATCTACCACAGTCTTATAGGGGGTAGCCTCTTGTTCCCAAGTTTCCTTAGCTATATCTAGCAACCCCCTTGAGTGTCTACCATATAGTAACTCAAATGGGGAGAACCCTATTGAAGTTTGGGGTACCTTCTTGATGGAGAACAACAGAAATAGTAGTAGACAGTCCCAGTTATTCCCACTCTTGTCTACACCTTTTTTCAGCATGGCTTTCCACTAACCCATCAGTTTGAGGGTGGTAAACTGATGTGCGTAATACCTAAGAGGTATTTTGGTTACCTTGGACATAAACAGGGTACCTTGATCTGTCAGGATCTCTTTTGGTATCCCCACCCAGGAAAACAAATGAACCAGCTCGTTGGCGATACATTTTGGTGAAGTATTTCTTAGAGGGACTGCTTCAGGATATCGGGTGGCATAATCCAATATTTCCAGTATGTCTTGGTGCCCTCCAGTGGATTTTGGTAGGGGACCTCAATTATGGGAAGGGGAACCAATGGACCTCTGTAATGAGGTTTGGGTGCTGTTATCTGACAGTCAGGGCAGGAGTTACAGTATCGCTTTACATCTCCCATTACCCCAGGCCAAAAGAACCTCTGGAGGACTCTGTCTGCTGTTTTATAAACTCCCAGGTGTCCTATTTTGCTGGGGCACCACCAGTTGCTCTATAATTTCACTCATCTTGCTCACTTGATATAACATATCCTGGTTCAGGACCATGTGTGGGAACACTGTTTCTGCCCCAGGGAATTGGGTTTCCCTATTTATTTCTTTTACACCCTCTCAGGCTTTGCTTAGAGTTGGGTCCCTCATTTGGGCAGTACCAAAATTGTCTCGGGACACTTCTAAATCAGGTACCGTGTCACCCTCCTGTACTACTTCTTCCAGGCCAGCAAATACTTCTAAGGGGTGAGGAAATATCAGGGGTTACCCCCAACCTTTCCAGCACGGTCACTGGATGTTAAGGGTTCTGGGGACAATTTGGGCTGCTATGCCTCCCTTGGGGACCCTTTTTCAGAGTTACTCCCTCTACCCCACAGCTGCCAAAACAATGAAAAATCTCTTCCCAGTATTACTGCATGCATTAGAATTTTAACCACCCCAACTTGACACTCAACAGTTCCACACTGGGTTTCAATCATAACCACAGCAGTTGGGTAGTCCTTTGTGTCCCCATGTATGCACATAACCCAAACCCGTGAGTCAGTTGTGTCCACCAAACTGGCGTGGACTAATCTTACCAAACTTACCGATGTTACCAAAGATGAACGATCAGAGAGGATGAGGGGGTGGTGAGCAGAGAGATATGAACGATCAGAGGGGGGGGGTGAACAGGCAGAGAGAGATGAACAATCAGAGGGGGGCTGAGCAGAGAGAGATGAACAATCAGAGGGGGGCTGAGCAGAGAGAGATGAACGATCAGAGGGGGTGGGGCGAGCAGATAGAGATGAATGATCAGAGAGGGGGGATGAATGGGAAGAGAGAGAGATGAAGGATCGGGGGGGGGGGCGAGCAGAGAGACATGAAGGATCAGAGGGGGCGTGAACGGGGAGAGAGAAATGAACTATCAGAGAGTGGGAGGGCGAGCAGAGAGAGATGAACGATCGGGGTGGGCGAGCACATAGAGATGAACAATCAGAGGGGGGTGAGGGGGTGAGCACAGAGAGGTGAACGATCAGAGGGGGGGTGAATGAGCAGAGAGAGAGATGAACTAGCGGGGAGGGGGAGCGAGCAGAGAGTGGGGGGGGGGATGAGCAGAGCAGGCTACAATCTGTGGGAGGAATGCAGGGCGGGACAGAACACTGCAGGAATGGACTGCAAACAGCGCCACCCACCCTATGCATATTCAATCCTCTCTAATTGGATGCAGCTCTGGAAACTTGCAAAAGGGGTGGGTGCACAGTTTTCAAGCCGTTATGGACATACTTGACCTGAAAGGTACTGAAACAAAAACACTTCCTTCTATTTTACATTTTTTCACATGGTCTAGTGCTTTGTAAAAATTAATGGTATATGTCCCCTTTTGTCACAATTTTTTTTAAAAACGCACCAGTTATTAGAGCTTCTCCAGCAGCATCCTGCATTGAAATCCAATTTAAAAAAAACAAACAGATTATTTTTATATTTAATTTTGAAGTTTAACATTGGGTTAGCAATATTCTTTATTTCCCTGGGTGCTACAGTCATGTGATCTGTGCTCTGATAAACTTCAGTCACATTTTACTGCTGCTCTGCAAGTTGGAGTGATATCACCCTTTCCCCTCAGCAGCTGATCTAAACTAAGATTGTTCCTAAACTACTTACAGTGTCTGTTAAAATCATATCACACAAGCACTACACCAGGTAGTATCACCAGGTAGAAAGTAAGTACAGAGGGGTTGCTATATTTTTTCACAACAACTTCCCTTATATCCCTGTTCCTCCAGGGAACACTCTGTGATTCACCATACATCATACTCTCCACATACACACCAACAGACTCACTTCTTTGTTTTTTAAATCCATAGCAAATAAACTTACAGAAATTCACAGAGCAAGAATCATATGGGCTGGGGACTTCAATTTGTCTTTTAATCACACCCTAGACAAATCTAAAACTATCACCACAGTAAAACATAAAACATACAAACCAAATAGAACACCTCTTACATGCCCACAACTTAAGAGACTTATGAAGGGAAGCCAATAGTAACACAGTTTACTCACACACCCACAACAGCTACTCTAGGATAGATTACATCCTAATTAATTTTCTAGATGTGCCAGTAATATTAGAATCAATGGGCATTGTCTGACCACGGTCTCATGATGACATTGCTGGATCTACAGACCCCTTCACCCATCCACGTAACATGGAGATTAAATGAGAGCTTATTAGGTAATCTGGTAACTAAAATGTTTTTTTCCAAGAAAACTCCAGGCCTGAAACATTTCCAGCCTGGATGTAGGCAGAGCATAAAGCATATATTAGTAGCTGTTACATCCAGTAAGCATCTATAAGAAAGAAAAAAATAAAGCACTCTTACCTTCCAATTTGTGCCTGTATGTTACCAAACCACTTAGATTGTAAGCTCTACGGGGCAGGGACCTCCTTCCTACTGTGTCTCATACCACATGGCACTTATACTGTATATATATTTATTGTATTTATTTATTATATCACTTGTCCTCCCTCTGTGTAATTTCATATCCTGTAAGATTGTACAGCGATGCGTACCCTTGTGGCGCTTTATAAATAAAGTTATACATACATACAAGATTACATAAAAAATCCCCCCTTGAAACCGAACATTCTGCCCTTGAGCAAACCAATAGACTACACCCCACTGCTCAACCAGAAAACAAGACAAAAACTTAAAGCCTTCCAAATAACAAATGTGGAGCCATCCTTAAAACAAATCGCAAATTCTATTTATATGCGATCAAGCCAGACAGGATGTTAGCAAATCCATTAAATCTCACAACAGGTCAAATACAATGCACAAATGTAGACAATTAGAAGACATAACTCCTCCAATTCTAACACGATCACATCTACATTTAAGACCTATTATCAACAGCTCTATAAATCAACAAATATAAACAGCTATAAATTAATTTCTTAAAAAATATGCAGCGAACCCCACCAGAAATGAAACAAATAATAGAAAGTGATATTACACATCAAAAGGGAGAACACACACAACTACAACAATTAAATTAAATAAAGCCCCTGGCCCTGATGGCTTTTTTTCTTTATGTTATAAAAAGCTTCAAGATCAACTAGCCCCCATCTACACTGATTTTTCCAACATATCACCACAGGCCACCCACTTTCCCCCAGAAAAGAACTAAGCAAGGGTATCTTTAATTCCAAAACCAAATAAGGACTTGCTATCCCCAATAAAACTACAGACGGATTTTACTTCTTAATCTGGACATAAAAATTCTAGCAACAATTCTAACCTCTAGACTGAACAAGATTTTAACTACAATAACCCATAAGCATCAGATCGGATTTGTCCCAACCCAGTAAGAGTCTCATAATATATCTAAAACCTTGAACCTGATTGCATACACAAACAGATCACATACCCCTCTGTGCTTGCTTGCGCTTGATATCGAAAAAACCTTTGACACCCTAGATTGATGCTATCTATTTAGTCTTCTGGAAAATAGTGGACTCAGCCCTATTTTCATTAATCCTCTAAGCACATACTACTGTAACCCTAAAGCTTAACTCAATCATCCTATGACTAGCCCTCTAGGATATATAAAGAGGCACAAGACATCTGTATTCCACTCCCTTTGCCTTAGAGATGGAACAGGGAATATGTAAACATTCAAGGAAAGTTGAGAGTAAACATTCAAAGGAGAGTGAATATAAACTATGGGGCCGATTCACTAAAGGTCGATAAAACGAGCGCTCTTTATAGCATGCGTTAAAAATTTTATTGCTTCTTATTTTTTTTGAATTAACAATCTATTCATGAAAAGGACACTTGTCATAATTTAGAAGCGATGTTCTTTTCGTTATTTATCTGGCAATGAGCGATTTTGTGCGTTAATGTTCGTTCCGTTTGTTAATTCGTAAGCGATATTCTGCACGTAAGCGAAAAGCTGAGGTAGCCATACTCGAGCCAATTTTTTACTTTCAAAAGACCGATTCCAGAACGATCTGATACTTTCATTAACTTATCGTATAGTTGATGGTGTTTGAACGATCGTTAGTCCACTAACCGGCCTGACATTATCGTCCCCAAAATCAAATGGTTGGGTTTACAAATTTTGGTCGTTCAGCAATTAAATCTGCCAGGTGGTGTGAGTGCCAGACATTTGTCGGTGAACGATTGTTCTCTGCGCATGTCATGATTACCAGCAGTGGAAGTCAACGAACATATGCTGAACAACACGAACGTGCACAAATGTTCTTTGTGGAACCTGTTCGCTTGTATACGAAAACTTCATGATCTTTAATAAAACATTTTTTTTATATTCCCAAAAATGCTGGCAAAACTCCCCAGGACAAACTAATGGTAGAGTATGGTATGGCACACACAAGGCATGGGTCAGGTAGAATGGCACACACAAGGCATGGGTCAGGTCGGATGGCTCACACAGAGCCTACAGCAGATAGGGGTGTGGCTACAGTCTGCTTAGGTGTGGATGGTGAATAATTATGTAGGGTGATCACAGGGCCTTCAGGTGTGAATATTGCAGGAGCTTCAGCCAAAACCTGTTGTGTGAACAATACAGGAACCATTAATCTCATAATCTCTTTACTGATACTGAAAATAATACTGAATACTAATTACTCATAATCTCTTTACTATAATACTTTACTGATGGTATTTCTAATATGATGATTAAACTAGACAGGCTATATAGACAATACAGGTGAGGGGTAAAATACCTGTGGGGGCTGCCAGTTGTAGAGCAGTGTAGACATATGTTAATATGTGATGATTAGAAATAAAAATAAATGACAAGAAGACCCATTTATTTTGAAATATCTATTTCAAATATTTATTTCAAATAGTAACCTGCAATTCGTGCTTTGTATGTAAGAAAAACATTTAAAACTATACCAAAATGCAAACAAGTTTTTAAAACATATGAAAAATCTAAAAAACACTTGCTTTTAAAGAAGAAGAAGAAGAAGAAGAACACGACTATTCACCTGCATTGCAAACCTTTTTGCATATGTTTCCAAGTGTTGTTTCTAATGATTTGACAGATTGTTTTATGGTTGCCAACAGCATTTTGCATTTTTCAATATCTTCCAAGACATTTGGATCGGAGCCTTGGTTTGTTTCTGCATTGGAAATGTGCTTTGAAGTCTCAAGGTCTGGCTGTCCCTCAATACAAAGATACAGCACATTTTGAGCTGACATGTTTTGGAATCTCAGGCTTCCCAACAGAAGAAGAGGCAGAAGAATAGGCACCCCATCTATAATAGCAATGAGTTTGCACAATTTTTTACGCTTGTCTTCTGAAAAAAAAATTTGATTTGAACATCACCATAATTCTACACACTGTAGTGGTACACATTGCAGAGAAAATAATAATGTATAATAATGATGTAAAACTCACTTTTTTTAATGATCCGCCTAATGGTTTGAAGTTGGTTTCTATCTCTCAGTTTTAAATCTGACCACCTTTTGCAAAGCTGATCTTTTGATCTGCTAACGCCAAACTTTTTCTCAAGCCCATGGTTTACTAAATCCAGGATATGATTTTTCCTTGTATTGGGCCTGGGGTACTCTCCACCTTTGCAATCATAATCTTTTTTTTCCATAATGGACAGCATGTGCACCATCTATTGCTTGGACATAGCTGTAGCCTTTCTCCTGCCACCGTCATCCTCAGCTGTAGGCCTTCTCTTCCCCCAATCTTCCACACCTGCATCTCTCCTTTTGCCACTATTTTCCATAATCTTCTCTCTTGTCTTTCTTTTGTGACCTTGCGCCTTCTTGTCTCCCCTATGCTGCTACCGTCCGTCTGACATCACAAACAGAAGTAGGCAGAGCCGTTGAAATCTACGATAAATACGGCTGTTCGTTTTAGTGTTGCTTAGTAACGAACCGAACGGACGGGTAAAAGTCATAGAAATCAGGACGATTATATTCGTTTCATAACGAATTTTCGACCACAACCTACTCATCTTATGGTAAGCATTACTACTTTACTACAACCAAATGCAACATTTCCACTCCTTATTTTGGTAGTGCTTATTGTTTTTTTACTCATGGTCCCCCTGTTTCCAACAGGTAACTATGCCTTCCAACAAATTTTCAAACCCCGAGTTTCTGAGGGATGCATCACTCTAGGATGTTCACATACTTGCTGAGCCTCTTCTTCCAATTCCATCAAAAATCCCAGTGCAAACTCCATCTTGTCTTCACAAATGCTCAGAAATCGCAATTTGGTTTAAGTTCCGCCTCCCCCAATCAGGTGTTAATATTCGCACAGATTATTGCTATATTTCGCATGTTTATCGCTTCATATTCATTTGTGAATCATGTGTTCATATTATTTCTGTTTGTTAAGTACCGCAATGCGATAAAACGAACACATTGCGATGATTAGTTATTTAGCGCATGCGTTATGCGTGTTAGCGCATGCAATATGCGTGTTAGCGCATGCGATATGCGTGTTAGCGCATGCGAAAATTCGTTGATGAACCAGTACTTGATTAGCGCATCATTTTTAATGCCAAAAACCATGCGTTACACATTAACGCACTTTATTGAATCGGCCCCTATGTCTTTTCGCAAATGATTTATTAGTACATTTGACAAAACCCCTTGCATCATTACCCAATGTGATGAACACATTAGCAGATTTTGCAAAAGTTTATGGGTTGACAGGTAGCCCTGACAAATCTGAAACGTTGGCCTGCGACTTACCTAAACATACCATTAAACTCATAAAATTTAATTTTGGATTTTAAAATACAGACTTATTTCCTACAGTTAAACACATGTCTCGCTTGGCCTTCCTCTAGAATATTAATTTACCCCCTTTAAAGGAACAGTAACACTAAAAAATAAAAATGTTTTAAAATAATTAAAATATAATGTACTGTTGCCCTGCACTGGTAAAAGTTGTGTGTTTGCTTCAGAAAGACTACTGTAGTTAATAGAAATAGCTGTTGTGTAGCCATGGGGGCAGCCATTTAAATTGAAAAAAGGAGAAAAGGCACAGGTTACATAAGAAGATAACAGATAAACTGTGTAGAATACAATGGGAATCTATGCTACTTATCTGTTATCTGCTTAGTAACCTGTGCCTTTTCTCCTTTTTTCAATTTAAATGGCTGCCCCCATGGCTACACAGCAGGGTATTTATATAAACTGTAGTAGTGTTTATGAAGCTAACACACAACTTTTACCAGTGCAGGGCAATAGTACATAATATATTAATTATTTTTATACACTTTCATTTTTTGGTGTTACTGTTCCTTTTTAACTAGGTCCACATGAAGAACCCGCACCATACGCACCAGCCACTTCTCCCAGATGACGCAGGGGCAGGTTTGTTGTGGTACCCTGCTCTTTCCAAGATGATGGATTTGATGGTGCCCTGGGGGATCCTCAAAGATTTTGATATTTTTTTATAACCCAACCCTGACTTTTACTTCTCAACAACTTTGTCCCTGACTTCTTTGAAGAGCTACTTGGTCTTCATGGTGTGATGCCTCTTGCTTAGTGGCTGTCACGGAAACGCCACTCCGAGACGCGCCTGACACCGGGACGGGGTACAAGGGGGTTACACACAGTCACCTTTCACCCAGGTTAGACTAACATCAAGCACCCCCAGACAAACCACCGCCCCAAATACAACTATTCGCTGCCACCATCTATCATTAACAGGCGATAGAAACCTACTGTAGTTACTGAAATATATCGCACACAAACTTTCTTACTGCAGTTAGGGTTAGTTCTCACTAATTTAACAGCACACTAGCAGCCACAGGGTTAAAATTACAGTCAAACCCACCCCCCTGCTAGCAGCCCACTAGTTAATTAGCATCTACACAGAATCTGCCCTCTACCCAATACACATACACACACCAAACCGTTAATACACCTAGGCCTGAGCAGTCATACGAGGTACGTGGGAATTGATATAGAGCCGAAGGACTAAACTTATTACATTTTGTATTTAATATTCCAAAGTGGACAGTGCATATGTTATATAAAAACAGTGAATGTTACAAACAGACATACATGTTGCAGAACAGTTATAAAAATAAAAGGGGATTAAAACACAGAGAAATATGTTACCGAATATCTTGTGCCCTCTGAGGCAAGAGGTTGAAATCCTGAGCCCATAAGTTGCATAAGTTGAGGCCTCCAGAATGAGCTAAAGAATACCTGGGCATGTGTGCTTTTATCCCCCGCTGAGCCCCTCCCTCATTACCGTATGCATGAGGAGGGAGTGCCCAAGAACTGGTCACATGACCCCTTTGGGTGGTCCCCACCCACCCTCTTTAGAGAGCTGTACTTCTCATGCCAGTTTCTTTTCATATAATATTGGTACTTGCCAGTATTCAATATTATTATGAAAGTAGGGAATTGTTTTAACCTATATATGGGCGATCAAAATGATACCAAACATGAGGGGGGTCTCATGTCCCAGTCCCCCAGAACCCATTCCTGCTCAGAGAGGGGTATAGGCTGCCCCTGTTTGGTATCATTGGGAAGCCTGAGGCCTCCTCATAAATCCTATGTGATTTATGAGGATGTGGACCCTAAAGCAGCGGAGATATGGATCCATTTCTATAATCCATATTTTCTGATAGCTGCCCCCCCCTGCTGTTCCTAGGCCCACACTTTGCCTTTCTTTGATCAACAGATCAAAGACCCCAGCTTCCTGCCCCAACGGGCTGGTCCCGCATTGTCTGATGAAGTTGTTTATGTTGTCACCTTTCCACAGTCCTGGTTGTGTCGTTAGGGGATATTTGTGAATTACCCCCTACTGGGAAGGGTTTCCCTCAAATGTGGATTTCAACCAGACTTTTCTATGGGGAGCCTTACTGCTCCAACATGACAGTGGTGTTGAAGCTTCTGGGGCCTTTCAGAAAGGGTGTGTTTATACTGACAGATCATGTGACACATGTGCACACAGGTTGACTTAATTATACTAATTATATGACTTTTGAAATTAATTGGTTGCACCAGAACTTTTTATGGGCTTCATGAATACATATGCACATGCCATTTTCAGTTTTTTTTTAATTATTTTTTTATATATTTTTTCCCATTTCACTTCACCAACTTAGACTATTTTGTGCAGATCCATCATATAAAATAAGATTAATAAACATTTAAAAAACAGGTTGGAATGTAACAAAATAGGTAAAAAGCCAGGGGGTGTGAATACTTTTGCAAGGCGCTGTATATCAAAGTCATCCCCAGTCTGGCCAGTTTTACACTCACTTTCATCTGATTCATTAAGAACGCTACGCTTCATTATAAATTTTACACACAGAATAAGTTTAACTTGCAAATCTTTCCATTTATGTATATATAATATATACTATATATTAGTATGTAACCCACAGGTCCTCAGTATGGAACTCTGGAACGAGCTTGGGGGGCACTCCTTACTGAAGCAGAGAGGATAGGAGAGTTGCACCAGGAGGTGAAAAACCATTTGGTATCTGAAGACATGGAGAAAGTTCGGAACTGGCAAAAAGAAAGTTATCATAAACAGATGATGGGAGGTTTTAAGGAGAGCAGAGAAGCTGAAGAGGGGTTTCGCAAGGCCCAGAAACCATGGGCCAAGAAAATGAAGGAGGTAAGAAAGAAATGTGGGTAAAGAAGTATATATATAAGTATTATATTTATGAGAAGAGCAATAGAGGAAAGAAAGGTAAAGAAATGTTGAAGACTGGAAACAAACCTGTTCACGATACACTTAAACTTAAAATTTGTAGCCCTTGTCCATATTAACTTTTATTATGCTGCATACTGTTAGTATTCTAAGACAATTTACAATTACTCTTAGGGGGAGATTTACTAATCCACGAACGGTCCGAAGGCGGGTTTTTTCGTAATGATCGGTATCTTTGCGTCTTTTTCGTCACCGTCCGCAACTTTGCCGTCGCAACTTCGCTCCATCGCTCCATAAGAAAAAATCGCGACGGTGACGAAGTAGTCACGCAAAATACGATAAAGCCGTAGCGGCAATGAAAAAGTCGCAACGCCAACGAAAAAGTCCCAAAATTTTCGTTTCCAACCCGATTTTTTCCCTTTCGAGATTCGGATTCGTGGATTAGTAAATCTCCCCCTTAATGTTTTTTGTGCTTTTTGTTTTTTTTTACTTTCTTTCCTCTAGATTTTCAATTTGGAATATAAACAGCAGAATTGAAATGAAATACAAGAGAGCCTATGCATAAAGACTAACAATAACAATAAAAAGTATCCTTACTGCATAGTTAGTGACTTCCAAGAACCAAATAACATTTGAAATTTCAAAATAAAGTAGAGTAGAAAGTCAAATAATAAAAAAAAAAAAATACAAAACAAAATGAAAGTTGCTGAGAATAAGCCCAGTCTACATGCTAAATGTTAAGGTGTGCTTCAAATGAGTCAAACTTTTAGGCTTAAAATGTTAATAAAATACTATAAATACAGGCTTTGGATTTTTTTTTGCATTTGTTTTTTGACCGCTCACTGCAGGTTGAGGCTGCTAAGAAAACATACCATATGGCCTGCAAAGAGGAAAAGTTGGCAAGTAGCCGAGAGGCATCTGGCAAGGCTGATGCTTCTGTCACTGCAGATCAGTTGCGCAAACTACAAGATAAAGTGGAAAAATGCAAACAAGATGTGCAAAAGGTATGTCCTACATTAACTATTTGTGTAACTGTCATTGTGTAGTTATTTTGTAACTCCCCCCCATCTAGGGCCATCCTCAAGACCACATTCATGTTAAAACCATAAAAAGTCCTTACCTATTTCACAATTCTGCAGGGTACTGAGGAATAACTCTGATGAGCAAATAGCAGAAACACAAATTCGTGAGATGTGGGGGAGCTTTGAAGCAAGGGGTTATCCAGTACACGTAGTAGTCTCACCAATAGGGGGCCTAAGGTACACCCTGGTATTGTTTTTAGTACCACCTTTAATGATAGATCTGACCATATCAGAAAGGCTATTGGGAAGAATTGGAATATCCTTCAGGCTGATCATGAATTCAAGAAAGTCTTGCCTAATTCCCCACTGGTTAGTTACAGGAGGAACGAATCTACGTGACCTCTTAGTTCATAGTGACCCCATTGCATGTTATCAGAAGAAGTCCGGTTCATGGTTACGTAGAAACAAACCAGGATGTTTCAAATGCCCTAGTTGTACCTCTTGTAGGTACATGATACTAGATGAGACTTTCTTACACCCACAGATGGGCAAACGTCTTTCTATTAGGCATCACATTACTTGTACCATGTCTTATGTGATTTTTTTGATTACCTGTACTTGTAGACAGATCAAATTGTAAGGCTATGTATGGATGGTCACAGCTCTGCTATAAGCACTGCATTCAGGGATGGTGTAACTAATAAACCGGTGGCGAAACATTTTTTGGAACAGGGCCATAGGTTGCCCACCTTTCGCTATATTGCAATTGATCACGTCCTCCCAATTAGGAGGGGTGGACCGATCCCGACTGCTGCTACAAAGGGAAGTTTTTTGGATAAAAACGCTTAATACTCTTTCCCCTTTTGGTTTAAATGAATACTATTAATTTTCTTGCTACCTTAACCAACGGTAATGATATATGATACTCGCATATTACTTTTTATATGTTTCAGATTATGCGTTATGCTGTAATGTACATATTTGTAAATCTTGCTGCTCAGTAATGGAGCCATGTATGTATGTATGTATGTATGTATATCTTTATTTATAAAGCGCTACTTATGTACGCAGCGCTGTACAGTAGAATACATTAATACAAACAGGGGGTTATTAAGATAATAGATACAAAGTACTATTAAATACAAAGTACAGGTATGGGATCCCTTATCCGGAAACCCATTATCCAGAAATCTCTGAATTATGGAAAGCCCATCTCCCATAGACTCCATTTTAGTCAAATAATTCAGAATTTTAAAACTGATTTCCTTTTTCTCTGTAGTAATAAAACAGTACCTTGCAACTGATCCCAACTAAGATATAAATAATCCTTATTGGATGCAAAACAATCCTATTGGGTTTAATTAATGTTTTATTGATTTTTTAATAGATTTAATGTATGGAGATCCAAATTACGGAAAAACCCCTTATCCGGAATACCCTTGGTCCCGAGCATTCTGGATAATGGGTCCTATACCTGTATTACAATAAAGACAAATAAATAAAAGATACAGTTGCAATAAGAGTCAAAAACACAAGGGGATGGAGGTCTCTGCCCCGTAGATCTTACAATCTATATGGGAGGGTAACTTACAGACACAAATAGGCAAATATAAGTGCTGTAGGTCACAGTGGGTGACACTACAATATAAGTGTTAGTTTCCAGATCAGGTGCTGGGTGAGTGCTCCAAAAGGTAGTCTTTAAGTTTAGTTTTAAAAAGACTGGGGGAGGATTCTCTTCAGAGGAAATCAGGGAGGGCATTCCAAATGTAAGAGGCAGCAAGGCAGAAAAGTTTAAGGCGGGAACGGCAGTAGTAGTGGGGGGCGCAACCAAACGGTTGCTCTGCGAGGAACGAAGGAGTCTGGGGGAACGTACGGAGACAGAAGGGAAGAGATGTAGTGAGGAGCAGAGGAATGGAGGGCTTTGAAGGTTAAGAGAAGGAGTTTGTAAGATATTCTTTGTTTAATAGGAAGCCACGTTAAGGACTTTAGTAGGGGAAGGGCCTGAACTCTCCTGGATGAGAGGAGGAGAATTCTGGCTGCATCTTCACTTTATAGTAGGATTATTTGTTCCATTTGTAAGTTTTGGCTGTGTTTAAGAGTTCTGGGTAGATCATGGGTGGTCAAGTGGTGGTCAGTTAAGTAACCCTGCCCCTTAAAGGAGAATGCAAGTCAAAATTTAAAAAGCATACTGCTCTTGTTTAGTAAAAACACCACACTTTTGGCTCACCTAATCAAATATTTATTCAGTCACACTTACTTCACATTTTTTAGAACAGGCAGCCATCTCTAAAAAGGTATTCTCCCTTCCTTTCCCTCCTTGCTTCATACTGCACATGTGTTTCATTCCCTCCCCCCCTCCCCTCTGCCAGATCAGCTTCTGATTGGCTGGTGGGCATGTGTAGCTCAGAACAGGAGACAGGATCAAGTTACACACACGCTCAGATAATAGGAAGGCTGCCGCTGGCAGCCTACAGGAAGGGAAGAGAGATTTCAGTGATGTCACTGTAGTCTTCACGCTGCTGTAGGCTGCCAGCACCATATCTCAGAGAAGCAAGCAGAGATCTGGGAATTTAGATGTGCAGCCTTTAGGCTTACTTTTAATTTATATTAACCTTTCATTGTCCTTTAATACAAAGTTGGTCCAGGGACTGGTTCAATTGCCCAGTTGGATAATGGAAGGAGTTTTTTTACTCCCTCTGAGTCAAATAAAAAAATATTTTTTTTGCCTTCCTCTGGGATCAACCAGCATTTAGGCTCACTTGGGTATAGGATCCCTTATCCCGAAAACCATTATCCTGAAAGCTCTAAATTATGACAAGTCAATCTTGTATAGAGTTAATTTAGGCAAAAAATTTAAAGTTTTAAAAAATTTTAAACTTTTTCCCTTGTTATAATAGGACAGTACCTTGTAATTGACTAAGCTAGTTTAAATCCATACTGTAGAAACAATTCCTCTAAGATTTATTTAATGTTACATTTTTTAAGTATCCTTAAGTGGAAAACCCCAGTTCCTAGTCATTCTAGTGATCTATACCTATATCACAAGTCACTGAGGAGCCGTGACAAGTGATTTAATACAGGTCGTAGAGCTCCAAGGTGTTTTTTTATGGTCATGTGGTGCAAATTACACTTAGCACCAATAGCTGATGATGTCACCAAGCTCTTTTTATAAGGATATCATTTACAGCTTCTGGAGAGAATTTAGAGGGCTTTTCTTGCATTCATATGGATCAAATAGTAGTTAAGTAGGTTTTATATTGACATAAAACCTTGAACTCAATGGATGTGTGTCTTTTTGAAAGTACGTTACTATGTTACTGTGCATGATAAAAAAAAACTGCACCTGACCGTGGTACAAGTGAGAAACCAATCTTTTTTGCCCCAGGTGCACATTTGCAGTGGAGTGAAAAGCCAAACTTTAACTGAAAAGATGGATTTTTCACTTTACTTAGCATGCGTGGGCCCCATCATTTCAGAGAAAGAAGAAGGGAAGAAAAGGATTGCGTGTATCCCCGGCTGGTGCAGTTTTCTGATAAAAGAAGCACCAGCCTTGGATACATGCGAGCAAGCAATCCTTTTCTTGTCCTGTGGTGGTTGCATATTGGAAAAAAATGTCCCACATGATACAATGTGTTTTTAACAAACCCATAGTGATGGATATCTGCATTGTTTTACTAGCCCTCCCCCAAAGGAATTAAATAAGCCAAACATTGACTAAAAACACCATCACAACCAATGGGATGTCAGAGAAAATATATACGATACAAACCCCAGTTGTACTTGATAGCTTTATTGACAGATCAAAATGACAAACATATGGAAACATGGTCACCATGGAATACATACTGCAAATTTAAATAGACAATGTCCCACTTGGAGTAAAAAGTGACTATACTAGTTGTTTTCTGTCAAATATTTCTTTAATAGTATCCTATAATAACATTCCTTATTAGTACTTTGCTACAAATTCTTTTCAAATTGAATAACAATCCTGTTGGACCACATTATTCTATGTGCTATTGAGTTGAAAACTGCATTGTACACAAATGTAATAGCCAGGTTTGAAAATGAAACCAGGTAATTGTATTTAGAACTATATGAGTTGTTTGTTGTATAAGGGTCATGTCCCTTGAGCTGAAATTAAAAATACTATCATTGTATTTCATATTTAGACCTGATTCCTTTATTTGATACCTACGTCCTCTCTTGTTTCCATTGTTATTTAGATTTCTCAAATTGTATTAATTCTTCCGTCATACCTAATCCTTATACAGGCACAGGAACGCTATGAAAAGATTTTGGATGATATCCAGAAATTTACTCCTCAGTATATGGAAAGTATGGATCTAGTATTTGAACAGTGTCAACAGATGGAGGAGAAGCGATTGGTATTCCTCAAGGAGGCTCTTTTAGACATTAAGCATCATCTTAACCTTTCTGAGAGCAGCAGGTAAAATTCCCCTGTTTAAATAAGTGACTCATCCTAAAATGTGATTGTATTTTGTCAGGCAAAGTTGTTGATATTGCATCCTAGCACACAACAGGGTCAGGAAGAATTCCTGCGTAAGCAATTTCTTGCCATATTTCATTGTATAGCATTAGCCTTAATAAAACTTTACTGCTTTCATAACTAAACACTTTCCATTTACTGCATGCACCAGTTGTTGATTTGACAATGATACCATGACACTGGGGGTCATTTATAAAATTTGCACAGTGCAGAATTATTTGCACAGTGAACATATTTGCCCGTGTTTATATTTAAAAATAAATACACACCGAGGGCATGCTCATGCAAACTGCAATCTTATTTGTGAATTTTGGTGCGCAATTCACATTTCACTGCGATTCCCCCACTGTGTTTTTGCTTATACTCAATATTTTGAACTGATTATTAGTTATATGTATATTACTACATATATTAGTCAAACATGTAGGGGCACATTTACTAAAATGTGTTTTTTTCTGGCCTTGAAACGCTATATAGTATAAATTAGAAGTAACCACAATAATTTCTGTAGTTCTAAATGTCTCGACAATAACTTTATAATTTTTACGAAAATATCGTAATTGCGTTCCAAAAGTCACAAAATTTTCAGGCCGAAATGATCGTAAACCTTTCCGGCTTTGAAGCCCTCCATGAGTCTGTACATAGGACTCAATGGCACTCAACAGATCAAACCTGGCAAAAATATAGTCGATGAAAGTGTAACCAAAGCGTTAACAAATTATGAAATGTTCGTATTCTTTGTGCAAAATATGATTTTTTCATGAAAATTTACCGAAAACTACTAAAAACTCGTGGAATTTTACAGAAATTTTTGCATACATTCCGAAATGTTCTATAATTTTGAAAAAATATGAATATATCTCAAAATTGTTTAGTAAAGGGGCCCTGTAGTGTATGTTTCCAAGTATATGAAGCAAAAGAATTGCTCAAAATCTCCCTAAGATAATTTCCCCTGATCAAACAGGCTTTATGCCTGGGCGCACAACGGGCATTAACATTAGAAGGCTGTTTACAAAGATATCAATAAAACATGACAACCCGGGTAGTAGACTGGTAGCCTTTGATTCAGTGGAATGGGAATACTTATGGGCTACAATGAAATGGGTGGGAATACATCCCACATATATTAACTGGGTAAAAGCGCTGTATCACCTCCCAGTAGCCAAAGTAAGAACTAACACCAAGTTATCCACATCCCTTACTATAAGCAGGGGCACTAGGCAGGGATGTCACCTCTCCCCAATTCTATTTGCACTTGCTATGGAACCCCTGGCCTGTCGCATAAAAGCCCAAAATGGCATAGAGGGTCTGAAACTGGGTCCCAACAAAGAAATCATCTCAATGTACGCAGGTGTCACCCTCATTTATTTACCCAACTCAGATCATGCACTAGAATTTGTTCTACAGGTAATCAACTCCCATACTAACTACTCTGGCCTTAAAATCAACTGGGAAAAATCAGTGCTTTTCCCAATAGACCCTCGACCACCAGACTAAAGGTCTACAATGGGTTGAGTCTTTTAAATATCTGGGAATTTGGATACACGCCAACCTAAATAAATTTGAGGAACTCAATATACACACATTTCTTAAGCTAATAGAGTACAAAACTGAACTTTGGGCAAATCTATCCTTGTCACTAATAGGACATATAAATCTATTCAAGATGGTAATTCTTTAGAACATTTTTAGACAAGCCCCAACTGTGTTTCACAAAACCATCTTTGCCAAACTCAAAAGCGTAATGACTACATTATACTGGAACCACTCACCTCCGAGAATAGCCCTTACAACTCTACAACTCCCTACAAAACAAGGTGGGCTAGCGGCTCCAAGCCTATTTTTATACCATCTGGCAGCACAACTTACAGTAGCAAGAAACTGGACAGTACTCACCTTAACTAATGCAGCAACCATCCTGGAAGTCCAATAGGTTCACTAGAGGAACTTAAAAACCTCTTATACAGGGGCACTAAGTATACAAAAAAGGCCTCTCCACTAATGAAAGCGACTGTGAGAGCATGGCAAACAGCAAGCAGTTTTTATCCCGGACCCCAACAATATTATTTAGCATATATGCCACTGTGGTATAACCCTCACCTAAGACACTTCAAAACAATACCCACAATTATGGGCACAATACAATATCAAATACTTGGCAGATGTCATGGTAAATGGTACACTACTTACTTATCAAGAACTTAAACAAAAATTCTCTCTTCCTAATAGGATGCTTTTTAGGTATTTACAACTAAGGAATGCTGCGGAAGCCCAATTTGGGCATATGCCAATTGATACAACCCCAAGACAAATAGAAAGAAGGAAACCTTTAAAAAACCCCTCTAAAATCATACTGCTTAACCAAGTAGAGGAGATATCACCAAGAAGGGCACAAAGAATATTATTGTCAGTACTATGCATGTACGCAAAGAAAGCAATTGCAATCCATTGGAAATCCAGCGGAGGGCCGTCAATACACTCATGGGGACAACTAATAGAAAAGGCCATTCCACTTTACAAGCTTAATTATATGAGAAGAGGTTGCCCAGACAAATTTTATAAAGTATGGGAACCCTTCAACCGGAAAAAAAAAAAGGATGCTAATTAAATAAAGACAGAATTTAGAAACTGTAAAAATATATGATACCATCATGGTTAAGTTGGTTATATCTTTATTTTCAATGTTAAACATGGCATCTGTAACAAAATGTAACCCCCCCCCCTCCTTCGTGCACGCTTCTCTCCTGGGGCCCCCTGCCAACGATTCCCATTTCCACCAGCATCAGCAGCCCCACTAGCATCAGCAGCCCCACCAGCCCTGCTAATAGTGCACCCTTGCAGTTAATTACAAACAATTATTACAACGCTTATTAGCAACTGTTTTTATTCTTTCATTTGTAATTAAAAATCAAAAGTTAGGCTATATCTTATACCTAGATCCTAATTATAGTTAATCAAAATTGATTGAAGTTAAACTTATGTGTGTTTAACTTCAATCAATCAATCAATTACCTATAATTAGTACGTAAGTACAGTATTTACCAGTATTAGGGCTCTGGCACACCGTTACAAATCTCCCTGTTCGCAGGCGATTAATCTCCCCGAAATGCCATCCCACCGGCAATGGGAGATACGCGGTGGCGCGATTTCAGTGAAATCGCAGTAGTTGCCTTGAGAGGCAACTACTCTCCCCGTGTGCCAGAGCCCTTAGCAATACTGATCAGGTATATCAATATCATGTGATCAGCATTGCTAATACAGGTGAATATTGTTAATTATTAATTAATTAATTTAAAATTGAACACATTGTTGATACCAATCAAGTGGAGTATTGAAACTTAGCAGTAGCTGCTTCATTTCCCTTCCTAGGCTTATACTCGAGTCAATAAGTTTTTCCAGTTTTCTTAGGTAAAATTAGGTACCTCGGCTTATATTCGGATTGGCTTATACTCGAGTATATACAGTAATTTTTTGAAGTCGTGCAAAGGTGCCTGCAGGAGAAAACTTTGTGTGATTTCAAATTACTGAAGCAATGTTAAGGGCTTTCCACTGGTGACTCCTATTGTTACCAAAAACCATGTTTTTTTTTTTACCAACCTCAACACTAACCATAAAGGTTTTGCTTTTGTCTTTCCTTGCTTACAAGGGGAATATACCGTATATACTCGAGTATAAGCCGATCCGAATATAAGCCGAGGTACCTCATTTTACCCAAGAACACTGGAAAAACGTATTGACTCGAGTATAAGCCTAGGGTGGGAAATGCAGCCGCTACTCATAAGTTTTAATAATCAAAATAAATACCAATAAAATGACATTAAATGAGGCATCAGTGGGGTATATGTTTTTCAATATTTATTTTAAAGAAAAACAGTAAACTAGCTCTGTAAGCGGAGAAGAGGGTCAACAAAAACAATATGAGTACTACCCCACGCTCATTGCACATTGGCAAACTGGCAGCAGACCCGATCCCGGAGGGATGTAAGGGGAAATAAGTATTGCTAGTGGGAGCCTAGGCCAGGGCACTGGCGGGTCTGGTTGTGGGTGGCCTAATTTGCACACAAAGGAGAGAGGGTGCTAGTCTAGAGGGACCAATGGCACCCGACTCGAGTATAAGCCGAGGGTGACTTTTTCAGCACATTTTGGGTGCTGAAAAACTAGGCTTATACTCGAGTATATACAGTACTGACTTGTTTTGTCCATTCTTCTATTGCAGAAATGCCCTTATACTGGCAAAGTTTGCATGTCTAAAATTTTGTGTTTTAGTAACTCCCTTATATAGTTGTCTGTGCAACATAATCTAAAAGGAGACCATGTTAAGATCACTATTCCCTAAATGCTCATCTACGCAAATGCTAGAGATGAGTTTATTACTATTAGTTATTACCAGGTCCAAAAGAGAATCATTTCTAGTAGGTTCTGCAACTAAACAAAAACTTGACCACACCATTCTGACTTGACCACACCATGACGCCAGCCACTGTCTGGATAATTGAATTCCCCAATATACCAACTTGACCTTGTTGTGAAACCTCCTCCATTTGTAATAGTAGATGGGCCTCATCCTCTGCACTTATACAGGGTGGTTTGTTGAATAGATCAATGATAATTTTTTCGCAACCTGTAGCCCTGCTGAAACATCTACCAAAAGGTGTTCCACGCTGTAGTATCTGCAAGTAGTAAGGCAGAGGGGCAGACTGGGTAAAAAGGCAGGAACAGGAATTGAGAGTACTAGCATGAGAGAAAAAATAGAGGAAGGAATTGGAATTGTACAAGTTAAATTCTCACTGCAGGCCGTATGTGTAATCTATGCATTAAGCACACACTGAATGACGCAGACATAACACATACCATCCCCATTGCTGTCCTTGGCAATTTTTTTAGTGCATGGCTTTAACCTTTTTTCTGCCAGCGACGTATGGCATACATTGTTGCAGAAAAAGGCTTTATCTGCCAACGACGTGCACTGTCTGTTATTTGGCAGATAAAGGATACTCTCTGCAGAGGTGACATGTTCTGCCCCTACAGAGAGTTTCTAGCGATGACAGCCCCCTGGGCAACAAGCCAGGGGGGCTGTCATGTCAGTCCTGTGGCACAATTGTTGCAGGACCGACCAACAAGCAGCAGACGTGATCGCGTCTGCTGCTTGTACTGCTTCCTCCTTTCCCCCCAGCCGCCTCCCACTGACTTTCTCCCAAGGACTGCAGCCAGAAGGACCAGGCAAGAGATCTGTGCTTCATGACAGGTAAGTACAATTTCTTTTTTTATACACACTTACATACATTTACACACACGTACAGCACACAATTTAGCACAGGTTTTTTTTATTTTATTCATTTTGCACACTTATATACACTTATGTACACTCATATACACACACACTGTCACACAACATGTATACACAAACACTCACAAAAAACTTTTTTTTAATTTTTTATTTTACATTTTAGCATAGCTTTGCCATGTGTAACTTTGGTGTAGAAAAATAACTTTACCTATTGTGAATTCATTAGAATGTGTATTTTACAAAAATATATGGTTTTCTGGGGGTCTCTATATAATTAGTGGGTGTTATGGCACATAATACGCTGTCAGGGGGCTCTATGCAAAAGCTGAGTTGGCAGGCGAGAAATCCATATGTGTTATTTTCATTTTGGGGTCAATACATACTGCAGACGTTGGTATATCTATGCATATTGGCATCAAACTGTTCATTAGACCTTAGGTGTTCCTATTTGCGGTGATTTGCCATTGTATGCAAGAAAATGTCATAAAAACCACTAACTTTAGGAAAGCTTTGCAGATTGGTACTTTGGTGTAGAAAGGACTCTTTACCCATGTTGGATTTGTCAGAATGTGTACTTTCCAAAGATTTGTGGTTTTCTGGGTTTTTCTGTATAGTTAGGGGGTCTTACGACACATAATACACAGTCATTGGGCTTTTTTTTGCAGAAATTGAGTTGGCAGCTGAGAAAATTCCTATGCACTATTTTAATTTGGGTGCCTCTGTATACCACATACTGGTAAATATTTGCATATTGGGCATCAAACTGTTAGTAGTCCGCTGGCATTCGTATTTAGGGTGATGTGTCATTATATGTAAGAAATGTTTAGAAAAGTCATACAAACCAATAACTTTAGGAAAGCTTTCCAGATTGGTACTTTGGTGTAAAGTCTTCTTTACCCATGTTGGATTTGTCAGAATTTGTACTTTCCAAAAATATATGTTTTTTAGGGGTCACCCTACATTTCTGCAACTTCTACCCCTCATAAAACTGCCATGTGTGAATTAGGTAAAGGTAAGCCATGAAATTAGTGTGCACAGGGTATATTTGGGGGTCTATAAGTGCTTTGATAAACCTATGTACAGTGGGCATCAAACTGTTTAGTAGACCTCTGGGGTTCATTTTTAGGGTGTTTTATCTTGGTACCTAATTACCTGTAGAAAATAAGATGCCGCATATTGGAAGTTTTGAGGTGATTTTTGGAAATGTCATAAAAATCGGCAAACTTAGGAAAGCTTTGCGGCTTGGTATTTTAGATTTGGGGGAATGTGTACTTTCCAAAAATATATGGCTTTCTGGGGTGAGCGTACTTTTTTGTAGCGTTATCCCACATAAAATTATGTAAAGGTGTTGATTTTGCAGAAGCTAAAATGACAGAACACATGGGGGTATGTTCACATTGGGGCCCCTACATGCCACATACTTAGGTAAACCTCTAGGTATTGGGCATCAAACTGTTCAGTGGACCCCTGGCGTTCAAATTTAGGGTGTTTTATTTGGTTACTTTATGACCTGTAGGAGATTAAGATACTATGAACTGGAAACTTTGAAGCGATTTTTTTAAAAAATGTCACAAATTTTGATAAAAACCAATAACTTTAGGGAAAGCATTGCAACTTGGTAGTTTGGAATAGACAGAAAGTTGTGCCTATTCTGGATTCCCCAGAATCTGTTCTTTTACAAAAATTTATTATTTTTTGGGATAAACCTTTTTTTAGTGGAAATTTTGGCCTTGAAATCTACTGTTGGGAGTTTTTGACCTATACAAGTGAGAAATCTCCATAAACCTATATATATATATATATATATATATATATATATATATATTTTTCATTTTTTAGACATTTAGAAGCCGATATCTTGTTACAAAATTGGAATTACACAAAAATTCTACCATATTTTGAAAGCTTAGGTTGTCCTGAAAAAATATATATTGTTTTCCTGGGTAAACTAAAAGTCCCCTTAAAGAAAGGCCCCTAAAGTGAAACAGTGCAAAATGTTCAAAAACTGTCTGGCAATACAAGTTCTGCTTTGACCAAAACAGCTGGCAGTGAAAGGGTTGATTCTGGCTTTACAAAAAGGCAAACCCCTTCACTGTTTTGATCACTTCTAAAAGGGGCATTACCATTTTAATTCACAGCCCAGTCACATGTTTATTCCCACCAGGTCTCAGTGATACCAATTATATCATATATCATAATTCTCAGTACATGCAATAAACTCCATCTCTCCTAATTTACCTGACAAGCCCTGTGCATTTGGCAGCATACAGCAGAGGTTACTACTTTTCCCTCTGATGTTTATATTACATAACGGAGAGTTAGAGCTAAGGTTACTATTAGCCTGGTTTTCTTTGTAACAGAGGGAATCCCCTTAGCTGGTAAACTGTATGCCCCCCTCACTCCTCCCAACTTATCCCACTGCCAGGTCTACATCTAGCTCACCAACCCATCCCCCTTGCCTAGTTTATTTTTTGCCACGGCAAGTTTTCAGGAAGTTGGAGGGATCTATGGTGGAGTGTCACAGCCCACATTTTCACGGTGCCTTGGCCAGGTCCTGGATGCAATACATCCAGTGTCTGGCAATTATATCAATTTTCCCACCAATAGAAATGAGTGGAACACCCTCAGAAATGTGTTAGGTACCATAGATTATACCCATGTGGCATTTAATCCCCCCCACCGACAAAGAGCATATTTTCCGGAATCACAAAAGTTACCATTCTCTCAATATACAAATCGTCTGTGACGCTAACATGAATATCAGGAGTATTGTGTCCAGATTTCCATGCTCCTCCCATGATGCTTACATTTTCAAATGGTCCGGACTATATGCTGATTTTCAAAGTGGACAAATGCCTCATGGATGGCTTTTAGGTAAGTATTTGTGTCATGTCTATCACAAGTTTTCTACATTTTTCCACTGTCAAACCCGGTCCTTCCTGCCATAAACATGGTTTGCAATTGCAAGCGGGCCCTCTTTTGACAGTGGGAGAGTGGAAGCTGCTTATTTGATTTCAGCAACTTACAGTATTTCATGTTGTTCTATTTCAGCAACTTATTTCATGTTGTTTTATTTCAGGAGATGCTGGCTACCCGTGTTATCGGTGGCTATGAACTGGAAACTTTGAAGCGATTTTTTTAAAAAATGTCACAAATTTTGATAAAAACCAATAACTTTAGGGAAAGCATTGCAACTTGGTAGTTTGGAATAGACAGAAAGTTGTGCCTATTCTGGATTCCCCAGAATCTGTTCTTTTACAAAAATGTATTATTTTCTGGGATAAACCTTTTTTTAGTGGAAATTTTAGCCTTGAAATCTACTGTTGGGAGTTGTTGACCTATACAAGTGAGAAATCTCCATAAGCCTATATATATATATATTTAAATATTTTTTTCATTTTTTAGACATTTAGAAGCCGATATCTTGTTACAAAATTGGAATTACACAAAAATTCTACCATATTTTGAAAGCTTAGGTTGTCCTGAAAAAATATATATTGTTTTCCTGGGTAAACTAAAAGTCCCCTTAAAGAAAGGCCCCTAAAGTGAAACAGTGCAAAATGTTCAAAAACTGTCTGGCAATACAAGTTCTGCTTTGACCAAAACAGCTGGCAGTGAAAGGGTTGATTCTGGCTTTAAAAAAAGGCAAACCCCTTCACTGTTTTGATCACTTCTAAAAGGGGCATTACCATTTTAATTCTCAGCCCAGTCACATGTTTATTCCCACCAGGTCTCAGTGATACCAATTATATCATATATCATAATTCTCAGTACATGCAATAAACTCCATCTCTCCTAATTTACCTGACAAGCCCTGTGCATTTGGCAGCATACAGCAGAGGTTACTACTTTTCCCTCTGATGTTTATATTACATAACGGAGAGTTAGAGCTAAGGTTACTATTAGCCTGGTTTTCTTTGTAACAGAGGGAATCCCCTTAGCTGGTAAACTGTATGCCCCCTCACTCCTCCCAACTTATCCCACTGCCAGGTCTACATCTAGCTCACCAACCCATCCCCCTTGCCTAGTTTATTTTTTGCCACGGCAAGTTTTCAGAAAGTTGGAGGGATCTATGGTGGAGTGTCACAGCCCACATTTTCACGGTGCCTTGGCCAGGTCCTGGATGCAATACATCCAGTGTCTGGCAATTATATCAATTTTCCCACCAATAGAAATGAGTGGAACACCCTCAGAAATGTGTTAGGTACCATAGATTATACCCATGTGGCATTTAATCCCCCCCACCGACAAAGAGCATATTTTCCGGAATCACAAAAGTTACCATTCTCTCAATATACAAATCGTCTGTGACGCTAACATGAATATCAGGAGTATTGTGTCCAGATTTCCATGCTCCTCCCATGATGCTTACATTTTCAAATGGTCCGGACTATATGCTGATTTTCAAAGTGGACAAATGCCTCATGGATGGCTTTTAGGTAAGTATTTGTGTCATGTCTATCACAAGTTTTCTACATTTTTCCACTGTCAAACCAGGTCCTTCCTGCCATAAACATGGTTTGCAATTGCAAGCGGGCCCTCTTTTGACAGTGGGAGAGTGGAAGCTGCTTATTTGATTTCAGCAACTTACAGTATTTCATGTTGTTCTATTTCAGCAACTTATTTCATGTTGTTTTATTTCAGGAGATGCTGGCTACCCGTGTTATCGGTGGCTAGTGACCCCGATACCCAGGCCACGTACAAGGGCTGAATCTGCTTTTAATGACATAGTAACATAGTAAGTTGGGTTGAAAAAAGACGTACGTCCATCACAATCAACCAGAGGAGGGCAAAAAACCCCATCTGAAGCCTCTCTAATCGGACCAGTCCCTGGATCAACTTGTACTAAGAGCTATCTCCCATAACCCTGTATTCCCTCACTTGCTAAGAATCCATCCAGCCCCTTTTTAAAGTTATATAATGTATCAGCCAGCACGACATTTCTGCATTCACAGTAACTATGATTAACTAAGCAATTAAGGCTTTAACTTTACTATTAGCTATTTTACTCCAAATTTACAGTGAGGAACTGTAATTAAACACTTTAAACAAATGTGCCCCTCAGCATATCCATAAAACATGGCAAATTTTTTTTAGCGAAGCTAGCGACTTGTACTTGAAGAAATGCTTGTTGAATTATCTGCACTATCTTTCCTACAAGAACGTGTTGTCGGCACTCGACTGCTATCTATAACACTTAGCAAGTTTTAGTTTAAGTCCTGTTGACAATTACTTATGTTATATAAAATGGCATTTTGTTTCTCCAACAAAGAAAAATGTTGGTCCTTGACCTTTAAGTGTTGCTCATGCATCTTTAACAGAGCTTCCTCGTATTAGGCTTGTCGTCCTTGACTCATGTTGTGGCGATACACAGATCAAGATGAACAACATGCATTTTTTTCATGAGAGATTTGGGATAATTAATTAGAAAGTTATGGAAATGATTTTTTGGGGGTTAAAGTATTTTTGGGGTAACAGTAGTATTTGTGGATTTGACCTTACGTTTAATAGTTGGTTATCGTGGGCATTCTGAGGGATTAGTATTATTATCATTACCAGACTCATTGGGATCACCAGAAAATACGGCCTAATCACTAACATTTTCAGGACGCTGTCTTGCATTATCATCAACACTAAACCTCTTTTCAATTTCAGGAGATTCTCTGCGGAGCTTTCTTGCTGACTTTCCAACCCAGTGGCTTCTTGGACGTTGATCTAAAAAAAGGATATATTTTTTTCAATCTTCTCAGTGATGGAGAATAATGTAATTCTGTTATTTTTGGACATTACAAAGTTCATGTGAAGAAAACCTTTTTAAAAGGACCACCTCCAGTTCCAGACCTAAACAAAATATATGAATGCTTTTATTGTGTTGGCTACAATAAGCAATCCCATGACAACTACGAAATAACGCAGAAATATATTGCATGCTTTAAAATAACGCTTAAAAATATGTAATTGTCAGATAAATAACAACAATAAAATCACTTCTTAATTCCTAAGTGTCCTTTTAGTGAATCGATCGTTAATTCTCAAAATATAAGAAGTGATAATATTTTTAACGCATGCTATAAATATCACTTGATTTTGCACCCTTTAGTGAATTGGCCCTTTAGAGTCTAAGGGGCCGATTCACTAAAGGTCGATAACTCTTATCGCATGATTCTTTGCGTTAAAAGCATGCGATAAATAAGTGCCGATTCATCAGAGTCATTTCGCATGCGTTAATCCGCATATCACATGAGCAAAAAAATGCATCATCGCAAATCGTTATTTCTAACGCATTGAATTAATTAGCAAATAGAAATAGTACTAATGCATGATTCACAAATACATATGAAAAATATCGCTTTAATCTGTGCGAATATTAACACCTACTTGGGGTAGGCAGTACTTAAAGAACATTGCGGTTTGTGAGCGTTTGGCAACACAACATTGCAGTCGGATTTTTTCAAGTATGTGATCGTCCTAGAGTGATGCATCCTCCAGTTTTCAGGGAAATGGTAATTTTCAGAACAGTAGTTTTCAGAAAGTAATGCTTACGTGCGTAATATGATGTGCTAATATCGCACACAGCAAAATATATCACGCACAATGGGAAATAATGCATGGAAAATAACACAAGAAAATCGTTCATCGCGAGTTAAATAACGCAAAGAACATCGCTTCTTAATTATGACAAGTGTCCTTTTAGTGAATTGAGCGTTAAAGGACAAGGAAAGGTTAATATAAATTAAAAGTGAGTCTAAAGGCATTACTGCCTTTACTGCATATCTAAATTCCCAGATCCCTGCTTGCTTCTCTGAGATATGGTGCTGGCAGCCTACAGCAGTGTGATGACTACAGTGACATCACTGAAATGTCTCTCCCCTTCCTGTAGGCTAATATCTGAGCATGTGTGTAACTTGATCCTGTTCTGAGCTACACATGCCCACCAGCCAATAAGAAGCGGATCTGCCAGGGGGGGGGGGGAGGGAATGAAATACATGTGCAGTATGACGCAAGGAGGGAAAGGAAGGGAGAATACCTTTTTAAAGATGGCTGACTGTTCAAGAAAATAGAAAATGTGATGTAAGTGTGACTGAGTAAATATTTGATTAGGTGAGCCAAAAGTGTGGCATTTTTACTAAACAACAGGAGGACTATTGGGCAGTATGCTTTTTAAATTTGGACTTGCATTCTCCATTAAGTCGCAAAAAAATAAAAATAAAATTTTTAAAGCATGCTATAAATAACGCTCGTTTTGTCAACCTTAAGTGAATCGGCCCCTAAGGCTCTAATGCAGGCCTCGAAAGTGGCAATTCGCCCACATCCACCACAGAGGTACATAAGCACTTTGGAACACTTGTTCCAATTCTGCATACATGTTGCAGACTGTGCACTGAATCAAACCTTCAATCTTACCAGTTCTTTGTTGCAATGATAATTCCATTGACAGACTGATAGTCTGTAGATTCTTTTGAATGTCAGAGGGGTTGCTTTAAGTAGATGTAGAAGGACATAATTTATTGGACCTCTGCTTTTACATTTCCCAGGTAGTTCTTAAAGAGAGAGCGCATGAACAGTACACTAGGATATATTATAAATACTGTACTTTATATGTGTCCAGATCAAACTGTTTAAACTCTGCCTGGGAGATGAATAGGATGACGACAAGGTACTGGCCAACGAATGTGCAGGGTTTTTTTATTTTATAGACAGGGTACACTGGCTCAGGGCCTCTTATTGCAATTTTTTGTGTATAAATGTGTATAAATACATATTTATAGTTACATAGTTACATAGTTACATAGTTACATAGGGTTGAAAAAAGACCTGTGTCCATCAAGTTCAACCCATCCAAGTAAACCCAGCACACCTAACCCACACCTACCAATCTATACTCACATACATAAACTATAAATACAACCACTAGTACTAACTGTAGATATTAGTATCACAATAGCCTTGGATATTCTGATTGATCAAGAACTCATCCAGGCCCCTCTTAAAGGCATTAACAGAATCTGCCATTACCACATCACTAGGAAGGGCATTCCATAACCTCACTGCCCTCACCGTGAAAAACCACCTACGCTGCTTCAAATGGAAGCTCCGTTCCTCTAATCTAAAGGGGTGACCTCTGGTGCGCTGATTGTTTTTATGGGAAAAAAGAACATCCCCCAACTGCCTATAATCCCCTCTAATGTACTTGTACAGAGTAATCATGTCCCCTCGCAAGCGCCTCTTTTCCAGAGAAAACAACCCCAACCTCGACAGTCTAACCTCATAGTTTAAATCTTCCATCCCCTTAACCAGTTTAGTTGCACGTCTCTGCACTCTCTCCAGCTCATTAATATCCTTCTTAAGGACTGGAGCCCAAAACTGCACTGCATACTCAAGGTGAGGCCTTACCAGGGACCTATAAAGGGGCAAAATTATGTTCTCATCCCTTGAGTCAATGCCCTTTTTTATACAAGACAGCACTTTATTTGCTTTAGTAGCCACAGAATGACACTGCCTGGAATTAGACAACTTGTTATCAACAAAAACCCCTAGATCCTTCTCCATTAAGGAAACCCCCAACACACTACCATTCAGTAGATAGTTTGCGTTTATATTATTTCTACCAAAGTGCATAACTTTGCACTTATCAACATTGAACCTCATTTTCCAGTTTGCTGCCCAGTTATCTAATTTTGTCAAATCGCTCTGCAAAGCGGCAGCATCCTGCATGGAACTTATAGTTTTGCACAATTTAGTGTCATCAGCAAAAATAGAAACAATACTGTCTATGCCCACCTCCAGGTCATTAATAAACAAGTTAAACAGCAAAGGCCCAAGGACTGACCCCTGCGGTACTCCACTAACCACACTGGTCCAATTAGAAAATGTTCCATTTACAACCACTCTTTGTACTCTATCCTTCAGCCAGTTCTCTATCCAATTACAAATATTATGTTCTAGGCCAATATTCCTTAATTTGATCATTAACCTTCTGTGAGGTACTGTATCAAACGCTTTAGCAAAGTCCAAGTAGATGACATCAACTGCCATTCCAGCATCAAGGTTCCTACTCACCTCCTCATAAAAGGCAACTAAATTAGTCTGGCAAGATCTGTTACGCATAAAACCATGCTGGCACAAACTAATAGTATTGTGAACTGCAATGTATTCAAGTACCCTATCCCTTATTACCCCTTCCAAAAGTTTTCCTACTACTGATGTCAGACTAACAGGCCTATAGTTTTCAGGCTGAGAACGGGATCCCTTTTTAAATAACGGCACCACATTAGCAATCCGCCAGTCTCTTGGCACCATGCCAGACCTCAATGAATCCTGAAAAATTAAGTGAAGAGGTTTGGCAATCACAGCGCTCAGCTCATTTAATACCCTGGGATGAATCCCATCCGGCCCTGGACCTTTGTTTACCTTTACATGTTCAAGTCTCTTTTGAATTTCCTCCCGAGTGACCCATGCGTCAGTAGCTAAATTACTAGAACTGGGCATATTACAAGGGAAGCCTTCATTATCTGGCTCCTCAGATGTATAGACAGATGAAAAATAAGAGTTCAAAATTTCAGCTTTTTCCCCGTTTTCATCAACCAACGTACCCCCCCGTGATAATAAAGTTCCCACCCCTTCTTGCTTCATTTTTTTACTATTCACATAATTAAAAAATAATTTTGGATTCTTTTTACTCCTAGCTGCAATATCCCTTTCCATTTCTATTTTAGCTTGCTTGATAGCTTTTTTGCATGCTTTATTTGCTTCCTTGTACCTGATGAAAGTTTCTGCTGTCCCAGCTAACTTGAATGCCCTAAAAGCACGTCTTTTCTTACCAACCTCGACACTAACACCTTTATTCAGCCGTAAAGGTTTTGCTTTGCGATGCCTCTCCTTGCTTACAAGGGGGATATACTGTTGTGTATACCTGCAAAGCAATGTTTTAAAGATGTTCCATTTTCCTTCTGTGTCTAACCCCATGAAAAGCCTTTCCCAGTTGACACATTGCAGAGATGCCCTTATACTGGCAAAGTCTGCACGTCTAAAATTGAGTGTTTTAGTTACTCCCTTATAGCGCTGTCTCTGCAGCATTATCTCAAAGGAGACCATGTTGTGATCACTGTTCCCCAAATGCTCACCCACACAAATGTTAGAGATAAGTTCATTATTATTAGAAATCACCAGGTCCAAAATAGCGTCATTCCTAGTGGGTTCTTGAACTGCCTGAAATAAAAAGTTGTCATTTAGCATATTTACAAACCTACTAGCTATTTTTAAATAAATGTAAAAACGAATGCTGCACTCAAAGTTTCCATACTTAGTGGGAAAATAAAGAATTACTTTACTGTTGCAAAAGTTAAACTAATGTTTCGGCTTTCTCCACAGCCTTTCTCAAAGTAAAAAAAAAATACACACAATCCCACTGATAAACCCAAACTGGTGCCAAAATACAGCTGATGATGTCACTAAATGAATGGCCAATAATCACCCACCAACCGTGCATAAATAACCACATAGATGTTAAAAAAGAACCAGTAAAAAATTAATATACATTTATATCCCTAGTGATCTATTACATGTGGAACATATACAGAAAAACAAGAAATTAAAAGGAAAAAAAAAAAAAGAGAGAGACAAGTAAAGAGAAACAACCTGTAAGGCTGAACTGCAACTCACATATAGTATAGAGTGTTTTTACATATATTTTAAATATGTAACTTTGTTATCATGGATTAATGCTGTATTCTTGGGGGAAGCTGCAGATCCCTGAGCTTCAAAACAGATCCCAGAAGCTTCTGGCCATTTTCTCAGAGAGAACTCTCAATTTTAGACGTGCAGACTTTGCCAGTATAAGGGCATCTCTGCAATGTGTCAACTGGGAAAGGCTTTTCATGGGGTTAGACACAGAAGGAAAATGGAACATCTTTAAAACATTGCTTTGCAGGTATACACAACAGTATATCCCCCTTGTAAGCAAGGAGAGGCATCGCAAAGCAAAACCTTTACGGCTGAATAAAGGTGTTAGTGTCGAGGTTGGTAAGAAAAGACGTGCTTTTAGGGCATTCAAGTTAGCTGGGACAGCAGAAACTTTCATCAGGTACAAGGAAGCAAATAAAGCATGCAAAAAAGCTATCAAGCAAGCTAAAATAGAAATGGAAAGGGATATTGCAGCTAGGAGTAAAAAGAATCCAAAATTATTTTTTAATTATGTGAATAGTAAAAAAAATGAAGCAAGAAGGGGTGGTAACCTTATTATCACGGGGGGGGGGGGTAAGTTGGTTGATGAGAACGGGGGAAAAGCTGAAATTGTGAACTCTTATTTTTCATCTGTCTATACATCTGAGGAGCCAGATAATGAAGGCTTCCATTTTAATATGCCCAGCTCTAGTAATTTAGCTACTGACGCATGGGTCACTCAGGAGGAAATTCAAAAGAGACTTGAACATGTAAAGGTAAACACAGGTCCAGGGCCGGATGGGATTCATCCCAGGGTATTAAATGAGCTGAGAGCTGTGATTGCCAAACCTCTTCACTTAATTTTTTAGGATTCATTGAGGTCTGGCATGGTGCCGAGAGACTGGCGGATTGCTAATGTGGTGCCGTTATTTAAAAAGGGATCCCGTTCTCAGCCTGAAAACTATAGGCCTGTTAGTCTGACATCAGTAGTAAGAAAACTTTTGGAAGGGGTAATAAGGGATAGGGTACTTGAATACATTGCAGTTCACAATACTATTAGTTTGTGCCAGCATGGTTTTATGCGTAACAGATCTTGCCAGACTAATTCAGTCGCCTTTTATGAGGAGGCGAGTAGGAACCTCGATGCTGGAATGGCAGTTGATGTCATCTACTTGGACTTTGCTAAAGCGTTTGATACAGTACCTCACAGAAGGTTAATGATCAAATTAAGGAATATTGGCCTAGAACATAATATTTGTAATTGGATAGAGAACTGGCTGAAGGATAGAGTACAAAGAGTGGTGGTAAATGGAATATTTTCTAATTGGACCAGTGTGGTTAGTGGAGTACCGCAGGGGTCAGTCCTTGGTCCTTTGCTTTTTAACTTGTTTATTAATGACCTGGAGGAGGGCATAGAGAGTACTGTTTCTATTTTTGCTGATGACACAAAATTGTGCAAAACTATAAGTTCCATGCAGGATGCTGCCGCTTTGCAGAGCGATTTGACAAAATTAGAAAACTGGGCAGCAAAAATGAGGTTCAATGTTGATAAGTGCAAAGTTATGCATTTTGGTAGAAATAATATAAACGCGAACTATCTACTGAATGGTAGTGCGTTGGGGGTATCCTTAATGGAGAAGGATCTAGGGGTTTTTGTTGATAACAAGTTGTCTAATTCCAGGCAGTGTCATTCTGTGGCTACTAAAGCAAATAAAGTGCTGTCTTGTATAAAAAAGGGCATTGACTCAAGGGATGAGAACATAATTTTGCCCCTTTATAGGTCCCTGGTAAGGCCTCACCTCACCAGTTTTGGGCTCCAGTCCTTAAGAGGGATATTAATGAGCTGGAGAGAGTGCAGAGACGTGCAACTAAACTGGTTAAGGGGATGGAAGATTTAAACTATGAGGTGAGACTGTCGAGGTTGAGGTTGTTTTCTCTGGAAAAGAGGCGCTTGCGAGGGGACATGATTACTCTGTACAAGTACATTAGAGGGGATTATAGGCAGATGGGGGATGTTCTTTTTTCCCATAAAAACAATCAACGCACCAGAGGTCACCCCTTTAGATTAGAGGAACAGAGCTTCCATTTGAAGCAGCGTAGGTGGTTTTTCACGGTGAGGGCAGTGAGGTTGTGGAATGCCCTTCCTAGAGATGTGGTAATGGCAGATTCTGTTAATGCCTTTAAGAGGGGCCTGGATGAGTTCGTGAACAATCAGAAAATCCAAGGCTATTGTGATATTAATATCTACAGTTAGTACTAGTGGTTGTATTTATAGTTTATGTATGTGAGTGTATAGATTGGTAGGTGTGGGTTAGGTGTGCTGGGTTTACTTGGATGGGTTGAACTTGATGGACACTGGTCTTTTTTCAACCCTATGTAACTATAACTATGTAACTATAATGTGGTGTGCAAAATGCAATATATGGCCTATTGTGGCTTTTTTTGCACACTGTATTCTGGTTTGAAAAAGGCCCCCTTTATCTAGTAAATTTATTTGACTTTGCTAAATAGATAGCTAACTGCAACCTAGCAACAAACTTCTACTTCTCCTTTAAAAATAATCACTCATACTGTTTATGTTCAGTTTCTAGCTCAAGTTTTGAAGTAATAATTTGTTACTACAGGTTATTGGGTTACTGTTAATTTTACCATTTGCTCATGATATTACAAAAGCTTGTCGCTTGCTAATTATTTATGATCAGCAAACATACAAATAAAAAGACTATGTTAAGATCAAAGCAATTCCCTTTGTGATATTTTAAAGGAGAAGGAAAGCTACTGAGGCATTTTGTTGCCAATAGATTAGTCACAATAATGCAAGCCAGAGCACTATATTTATTCTACAGAAGGCTTTACCATAACTGAGTTTTACAGTTATGTAAAACTGAGTAAAACAGTAAAAAGAAGCTCTCTCTGGTTAAGCGGCCATTTTAGCTGGGTCTGACATCACTTTGCTGCTTGCACACTGACCCCTGCAACAGCTCTCAGCTCAGATTACAGCAGGAATGAGAGAGGGGAGAAGAAGCTGTGCAGGCATGTGCTGTGCTCTGAAGGATTTTGCTGTGGTGTTTCTTTTAACAGAGGACTCAGAACAGCAGCTCATTACGTCTTTATGGCTGTATTTACTTAAACTTATAGTTAATAACAATATCAGTTTATAGCAGAAATACACTAGAATATTTCACTTAATGTATGCATGATAGAATTTTAAGTGTATTAAAGGGGAAAGAAAGGTAAAAACTCTCTCCTGCTCCCCCCTCCCTCAAGAATGCTAAGAACTCACTCCCCCCCTTAGGAATGTGGATCTGAGCCAATCAGCAGGAAGCTGACTCATAGTCTTACTAACTGAGCATGTACACTGGTCTTGCCCTTGGTGCAGGAGCGAGGCATTATGGAAGCTTCCTTTACATAGCTCTGCATTTTTTCTTCCTGTTTGGCTTCTGATCATCTGAACGGGAGAAATATGTGGAGACTTAAGGGCACTATTGAGACAACTAAAGGTATGCCTGCAGCTTGAGATTAACTCTTTATTAGCCTTTCCTTCTCCTTTAAGTATAATAATGCAGTAAAGTGACAAATGAGATTTCCCTGTATGTGGGCACAAAATAGAAATAAAATATATGGTATGAAATATGGTTGACATGTGCCTTGTGTTCGCAGCTATGCCGCAGTATACCAAGAACTGGAGCAAACAATCCAAAGCTCAGATGTTCAGGAAGATCTTCGATGGTTCAGAGTATATCATGGTCCTGGAATGCATATGAACTGGCCACAATTTGAGGTGAGTAAACTTTGCTGCGATGTGGTTCACCTTTAAGTTAATTAGTATGTTACACAAATTGCGTTATTTCCTGTTCCTAGCAGCTTTGCAATTGGTCTTTATTATTTCTATCTTATAATTTTTGAATTATTTGCCTTACCCCTTTTCCTTGTTTCAGCTTGGGGTTCCAAATGGGGCAGCCAAAAAACTATTGCCCTGTGAGGCTACAATGTTATTGTTGATTTTTATTATGTTTCCTTCTATTTAGTCCTTCTTGTCTTTTTATTATATAACCTTCTATTTGGTTTTGGTGTAGGAAAGAAAGGATTTGGGATTCTAGATCACTAGACTAATTTTTTTTTTGTCCTACAAACTATACAGCTATAGCAAATTGCATCTAAATGAAAGGGGATCCACTGTGCTAGCAGAAAGAAAGACTGGAGGAGTGCTTAAACTAGCCGGGGCATAATGGAGAAGCTACTGAAAGAGCTGTAAAAGTAGATTGGGGTCACAGGGAACGACTAAGGGGGGGCCTTATTATCTGTTGGAGGAGATAACACTTTTACAAAGATATATGTGTAACAGTTACTTTAGAATATAACTCTCCAAAGAATGTACATAGTAATCTCATTTACTTTACTACAGGGCAACAATTACCCCCATATTGTTTCCCCCACCAGTGCTGCAGGCCAATATAGCCTCATTCCAGTTAAGGAAAACAATAGGCCCCTGCCATCCATACCTCCCAACATTTGAAAAATGCACAGAGGGACAAAAAGAAATGCCCCCTACATACCATTCCCATTTTAAAAAATTTAGCAGGTTATTTAAAGTTTGAACACATTTCTGGGGGGTTTGGGGTTGTCATGTTAGGCCCAGCAGTAAAGGGTTAAGTTTTCAATTTAGAAGTCTGCTTGGAATCCACAATTGAAGGAAACCCCTCATGGTAGGGGGTAATTCACAAATACCCCCTAAATGACACTGAAGTCGGGCTGGCTAGCAAGGTGTGAAGAGCCAGAATTAATCAACAAGGGTAACCAAATTATCATACCTGTGCTACAGTGGGGGTCTGTCTCTTCTTAGCAGATTCTTAGCTAATATTTCTCTGGGCCCATAAAATAAATACCTTTTAAAAAAAAGATAAAAATCATGGCGCCCAGCCATTAGCTTGTAGCTAGGGCTCCCCACAGACTCCAAACACTCCTATGTTATGATGATCCATCTCGGGATTATCTAATATTCTGATGACACCAGAATAATATGGGTTAGGCCTGGTGTGTTTGGTGTCTATGAAAAGAGAATTCCATTTCCCACATAATGCACATGGTTCTATAATTCTGGTGAATACCCATAAGTATTTAAGGAGTAGCTGTAGAGAGAGTCCGCACTCACAGGTCTTACAGAAATGTAGAGGTGTTTATTCAAATCAACATCTAGACATTTAGATGTTGATTTGAATAAACACCTCTACATTTCTGTAAGACCGGTGAGTGCGGACTCTCTCTACAGCTACTCTATCTATTATTTTGGGACTGCACCCAGGCTCCCTTGGACCTACTTATACGTGAGTGCCTATCTTCTTGCAACATAAGTATTTCAGGATAGCTGGAAAATAAAAATTACCAAATCTTGACCCGCCCTCACCTTTCTCATTGGATGGGGGCGTGAACTTTGTAACCTGGGGGTGTGAACCTTGTGAACTGTATATCAATGGCCCAGACAACTGGGAAGAGATATGCCTTTGGGGACCGAGCTGCTCGGGAGGTATATGTCGCTATTTCTCCGTGCCCCTGGAAACAGGAATTACATAGGATCATTCAATTGGTGATGTATGTAGGTTTCTGCATTTTTATCCCTTTTTATTTTATAACTGTTTTGCAACATGTATGTCTTTTTGTAACATTCACTGTTTTTATATAACATATGCACTGTCCACTTTGGATTATTAAATATAAAATTTAATAAGTTTTTCTTTGTGCTCTATTGAACCTTTATGCTTTAAGAAGAGTGTGTATGTAAATGTGTTTTAACCCCTTGCTAGTTATAAGGAAAGTGTGTCTGCTTAACCTTTTGTTTGCTGGCGGGAAAGTTGTGTGTTGTCTGTAGACTAACTTGCATTGTCTGCGAGAGTGCTTAGCTAGGAAGTCTGGAGTGATTTGCCTCTGTGAAGTGTCAGTGTGCAATAGAACCTTTAGACTTGGGTGCTTGCGGCCTTTAAACGCGGTGGTGGCAGTTTAAGTTTAGGCGGGTTGGGGCTGTTTGGGGTTTGATTGCATGAGTTAGCGAAAAACTGTGTAGTTAATGTGTTAACCCTTACAGCTGCCCACCTGGTCACGTACGTCTGTGGTGGCATTCGTGACAGGGGTCTTGTTTTATGTGTTATTACAGTTTTGCTAAAAAGGGTGAACTATATAATGGAAACTATAAGTTTGATGTCAGTGGTAGAAAAGTTCCAATTAGGATGTTGCTTTTTTGCAGAAAGTTTTGCTTCATTTTGAGAACTGGGAAGCAAACTGGCAAATGAAGTTCAGAGGTTCACAAAGTACTTTTTACGGGACAGTCCCTCTTTTAACAGGGATAGGGCCACAGCTTTATTAGTATCTTTTATTGATATATTGGCAACATATTTTGCAGAACTATTACAGATATCAATATAATTCCCATCTTGGGTATATAAAATGTGCAATATCCAGGAAACCCATACCCCTCCTCCCCTATCCCCTTGCCTTTTCTCTCTCCTGTTTACATACCTTTTCTTTAACCCTTTAAGTGCCAGCAGAATTTCACATTTCGGTTTTGCCTCAGTGCCAGACTTTTTGTAAACATTCTGTGTTCTCTCATTTTAGGGGCATATACTGGGGGGGTGGGGTGGGGGCAAGGGTTAAGTTTAGGTAGGCAAACTATATATTGTTTTAATCAGGAGAACCTGAGCCTTCAAAATCTGCTCAAGTTTTTTCTGGAACAAAAAAAAAAATGTATATTTTTCAAGATACAGGGATTTATACCAGAAACATATTTTATTTTATGGACAAAAATTCAACTGATTTGGAAAGCCTCACGACTCCCAAACATGCCAATACCTGATAAGTATAGTTTTATGATGATTTCAGACATCTATAGGTCAAAAACTCGCAGCAGTAAATTACCAAATTTTCAAAGCATTATAGCAGAATACGACATACTTTAGATTGCAAAGCCAAAAATCCTGGAACATTAGGTTTACCCTAGGAAACCATATAGTTTTGAAAAGTACACATTCTGCCGAATCCAAAATGGGTAGCAATGTCTTCTAACTCCTAAATATCAAACAGCAAAGCTTTCCTGAATTTAGCAGTTTCTATAAAAAAAATATGAAAATTCTAAAAATCGCCTCAAAGCTTCCACTTTCAAGCATCATATCTCCCACATTACATTAGGTACAAAGAAAAAAATCATAAATATGAAAACCAGGGGTCCTAAAAATTCAACACATTTACTGCATTGTTTGTGGGGTAGAAACACAAAAAAATACATTGACCCCCCAAAACCATTTTTGGAAAGTGCACATTCAGGTGAATTCAAAATGGGCTCCCATATCTTTCTACTCCAAACTACAGAGTCGCAATGCTTTCCCAAAATTGGCGGTTTTAAAGAAATACCTGAAAATCTTTTCCAACCTTCCACTTTCGAGCACCTTATCTCCCACATAACATTAGGTTCCAAGAAAAAACATCTTAAGATGAAATCCAAGGGTCCACTAAACAGTTTGATGCCCATTGTGCTTAGGATCACTGATGTATCTGACATTTAGAGACCCCAAAAGGAAGTTAGTGCATACAAATTGTCCAGGAGATCTCTTTAGCTACTGAAAATTCAATACATTTACTGCATTTTTGTCGGGTAAAAACACAAAAAATACATTGTCCCCCCAAAACCATATATTTTTAGAAAGTGCACATTCAGGTGAATTCAAAATGGGCTCCCATGTCTTTCTACTCCAAACTGCAGAGTCGCAATGCTTTCCCAAAAAACTTTGAAGAAATACCTGAAAATCTTTTGAAACCTTGCACTTTCAAGCACCTTATCTCCCACATAACATTAGGTACCAAGAAAAAACATCCCAAACATGAAAGCCAAGGGTCCACTGAACAGTTTGATGCCCAAGTACATATTCGGGTGAATTCAAAATGGGCACCCATGTCTTTCTACTCCAAACTATAGAGTTGCAATGCTATCCCAAAATTGGTGGTTGTGATAAAATTCCTGAACATCTTTTCAAACCTTCCACCACTATAGTGATGGAAGACAAACACTAACAATATTCCCTAGAAGAAAGACCACAGTATAGTTGCCAAAGGCAATTGTTGAATAATTTCTTCCTGAAAAAAAGGAACACAGAACTAATATGGCAGTACAATTGCACAATACAGATACAGACACTAAAGAGTGTGACAACATTTCCTTTAACATACTTACCACTTTTTGACTTTAGTATTAAATTTGTGGTACTATAGGGCTGAGCCTTGGAATACCCATATAATATAAACCTTTGTTAAACCTGATGTAGAGATTACTAATTCAATATACTAACAAGCTAATGCAGAAAAACAGAATGTACTGCATAAATCCAGATAGTCCTATAGCCAGATTATGTAATATGAACCCTAGACAAAAAGTCATCCACTATCAATATCAAGTAATGCATTACCACTTTATTCACAGTACATATAATTATGTATCGATATACTACAAACACTTCAATGGTAGGCTACACTACTAAAGAATACTGAAATGGTACCATAGAGGTGAGCTACAGACATTACCAGCAAATAACATCCCACATTGATATACTGCAGCAGATTATATTATATTAATGAGCTAAGACCTCTCCGATATTGAGATGTAAAGGAAAAATACACTAAGGGGCTGATTTACTAAGACACGATTTCGAATCCGAATTGGAAAAATTCCGATTGGAAACGAACATTTTGCGACTTTTTCGTATTTTTTGCGATTTTTTCGGCGTCTTTACGATTTTTGCGTAAAAACGTGAGTTTTTTGGCGTCTTTACGATTTTTGCGTAAAAACGCGAGTTTTTCGTAGCCATTACTAAAGTTGCGCAAAGTCGCGATTTATTCGTAGCGTTAACACTTGCGCGCAAAGTCGCGCCTTTTTCGTAGCGTTAAAACTTAAAAGGCGCGACGTTTCGCGCAAGTTTTAACGCTACGAAAAAATCTCGACTTTGCGCAACTTTCGTAATGGCTACGAAAAACCCGCGTTTTTACGCAAAAATCGTAAAGACGCCGAAAAACTCGCGTTTTTACGCAAAAATCGTAAAGACGCCGAAAAAAATCGCAAAATTACCGATCATTACGAAAAAAACGCAATCGGACGCATTCGGCCCGTTCGTGGGTTAGTAAATGTGCCCCATAGTGTGGGTCATTTTTAAAATTCGCACAGCATAAAATTATTCGCACAGCATAAAATTATTCACACAGCAAAATTTTTATTCACAGTGCGAACGTCCTTAAAGCTTTTTAAATATGGCTTATTTGCAAATTGTAAATATGTATGCGCACACTCTGTGTCCGAGTTATGCCACAACTTTAGTGATGAAAAATTATGCGCTAAAATAATTTCACAAATTTTATAATTTCACAAAAGTTTATATTCGCTAAAACAACGCTATATATACATAATAAACAATCACAGAGGGCATGCACATGCAAATCCCAATCTCATTTGCAAATTTTTGTGCGCAATTCACATTTCACTGCAATTCACAGTGCAATAATTGGGGGGCGCCAAGCAGGAACCTCTCCTGCCTATCCCTAGCCCACACTCCCTTCTCTTTCCCTCACCGTTTGGCAATGACTCCTTCCCTTCCCCTGCTCCCCGCTCCCCGAATGTGCGCACATGCGAGGGGGGAGAGGTGCAGGGGCGAGGTGGCCGACCGCATTGCCTTGGGCGTCCGGTCGGCTTGGCCCGCCCCTGCAGTATCCACTGTGTGTCTAAAGCCTGCATACTAATTAGCAATTATGCCCCTTACCTGAAAGCTGTCAGGGTTCTTGCTTGAGGTTCCATCCTGCAGACAGTCACTGGTAGAGTGCATGTGCTCCTTTTTGTTGTGTGATTTCTTATGTTTTATTTGTGTGCCCTCTGTGCAGACACAGTGGGTATTTGTGCTCTTTGTTACACCATGTTCTTCCATAGCTGTTTGGTGTTGCACTGCTGCCGCAGTATTGTTCCTCCTTCCTCTATCACATTGTATGCACTCAATTAGCAGCCATTTTCCAGGCTTTGACTGGAGTTTGCATTCTGCAGTCAAGCAGTGCTATCTGGTAAGGTGCTTGTATGTACCTAGGGCACTTTGCTATCTTTATTGCTATATTTATCTTTAAGTTTTTTTTATTCTGAGCCTTAGTCCTCTGTGCAGACACATTGGGTATTTGTGCTCTTTATTACACCACGTGTTTGCAACACTATTTGTAGGTTGCTTTGCTCTTGCAGTATTGTTCCTCCTTTCTCTCCCTGTGATATTATGAATGTGTTCCCAATAAGCAGGCTTTTCTAGGTTCTAACTGGGATTTGCATCCTTCCTCCAAGCCAGCGCTATCTGGTAAGGAGCGTTGTATTGCGTTGGTGCACCAGTTAATTGCATTCAGGGCGGCTAGCTTGTGCAACATTTGTTTTGTGTGTATTGGCTGGCTTCTGCATTAGTCGCTACATGCATTATGAATGATTGGTTTTAGTGGTATGCAGGCTGTTAGTTAATTTAGCATCAGCAGTTGCTTGCACACTACTTGTACCAGTGTTGCTGTTTTGTTAGCCTTTTCATGTTTGTTTCCCAATTTGGTTGGGCTTAGTGGGCTTCACTTCATCTTCACTTGCATCAGCTCTGTGTTTGGGTGATCTTCTGGTAGGTGTAAACGGTTGTCTACTCTTCTGTAAACTGATACCATTGAGCTGTGGAGTAGATGCTTGCAGGTGCCAAGCTTTATTTTCTAGTGCCACAGGTTGGTGTTTAGGCCAGTTACATAGCCCCAGCACTAGCATGTTTATGTATACTAATTGTTGCCAGTTTTTGGTGTGGATTATCTGGCCTGCTGGCTGTGCTAGGGTAGGTATAATAGTGAGTTGGCTTATGCCAGGGTTATGGTTGTGCCTGCTAGTGAGCGCCTGTGTCTTGTGGAAGGCCCTCTGCTCTGTGAGGGAACCTTTGTTGCAGGGAATGGATGTTTTTTGCTTTGTTTTGCTTGTGTCTCATATTATGTTATATTCAGTAGTTGGGAAATCTGAGCTTTAGTTGTCAGCCACTTACCAATACCCTGGGGTATTGTTACTTGTTCTTTTGGTTGTTCAGCATTTTTGTCTTTCGATTTTAGAGGTTATACATTTTTTCATTGTCCCTGTTTCATTTATGGGATGTTGGCCTTGCTATTTGGCCTCTCTAGATTCTGTGAGGTTCTGTACCTTTTGTTTTAGGTTTTAGGTGCCAAGCTTTTTATTTTTTGGTCGGGGAAAAGAAAAACCAGATTCAGACAAATCTGCTACTCAGTTCCACGCTTGAATAAACTTTCACTTCGGTTTCAGTCCTCTTAAAACTCTGGGCAGCTGTCCCCTAGTAATAACTGAATGTTCTCCATACTCACCACTTTTGCATGCCCACAGTATAATACATGGGATTGCTACTACATTGTTCCAGTGATTCCCACCAGCTAGTAAAAGTTTTATATACGGGTAACGATAGCAGAATGCAGGATATTATAAGAATTGTAACATAAATGATGAATTGCAGATTCTGCAAAGTTTGAAATACTACACCACAATGATGATTGCAAAGAGTACACTTAGGGGCACATTTACTAATACACGAACGTCCGAAAAGCGTCTGAATGTGTTTTTTTCGTAATGATCGGTACTTTGCGTCTTTTTCGCGAATTGTCGTGACTTTTTCGAGCTCTCAATACGAAAGTTGCGATAATTTGCGAAAGTCGTAATGGCTATGAAAAAGTCGCAACAATTCTCGAAACTTATAATGGCAATGAAAAAGTCGCGACAATTCTCGAAACTTATAATGGCAATGAAAAAGTTGCGACAATTCGCGCAAGTCATACCGCTTACGAAAAATTCGCGACAATTTACGGGAAAGTCGTAACGGTGACGAAAAAAATACGAAAAAGTCGCAAAATGTTCGTTTTCCAATCCGAATTTTTCTCATTCGGATTCGTGGATTAGTAAATCAGCCCCTTAGTATCCATGTGCTAAATAGCTATATCATGATAGTACTGGTTAACTGCTGACAAGCTGGATGGCTATATAAAGATTGCACTGATATCTGCAGCAGTTGCAGTATAGTAATAATAAACTGGAAAAGTGCACTTCATATCCAATGCTAAATGGTTATACCATGATAGCCGTTTCAACACTCAAAATGCAGTAAAGTGTCCCAGTATTGATATATTGAGGATTACACCTCAACAAAATGTTAGGCACCCCCAAGTGACTTAAATCGCCTACCTTTTACCCCGGGCTGGTGCCCCTGTTCGCTACAGGTACCCTGGCTGGTGCTATTTTCTCCTAACAGGGGCACCAGCCTGGGGTACAGGGTATGCGATTAAAGTTACTTGGGGGTGCCTAACATTTTGGCACCGCCAAGTGACTTAGCCTTTCCTTGTCCTTTAAAGGAGGAGGAAAGGCTAATAAAGAGTTAATCTCAAGCTGCAGACATACCTTCAGGGCCCTTAAGTCTCCCCATATTTCACCTGTTCAGATGATCAGAAGCCAAACAGGAAGAAAAAACGCTGAGCTGTGTAAAGAAAGTTCCCATAGTGCCTCACTCCTGCACCGAGACCAAGTGTACATGCTCAGTGAGTAAGACTATGAGTCAGCTTCCTGCTGATTGGCACAGATCCACATTCCTAAGGGGGGGGGGGAGTGAGTTCTGTAACCCTTTCTTGGCTGTAACCAAGCCAACAGCACGGCTAGATAGGTCTACAGCATGGGGTACACGCGACTCAGTCCTTCAGGATGGGCCTTCGCTATGTGGAAGTAACCAAACAGAGCTATGGTGTAGTGCAACTACAACCCACTGTAGCTGTGTGCAGTGCAGAATAACAAATGGGCACCAGAAGGTTCTTGCAGTTGAACAGCAGAATTGGTTTATTGTCAGAGACAATCAATATGCAAGGTTATGCAATATATTAACACACATTAGTTAGCATAGCATTTCTTTGAGGTCAGCACAGAGAGGGTGCACACCCGCTCCTCCCAACTCCTCTTGAGCCAGGGCAGGATCATTGTCACTGGTTCAGTTGCTCACTCTCTGGAACAGTCAGCTTGGATACCACATTCCTCAGGTTAAACTCCTCTAGCCCTCAGGCCCCACGGCAACTCTGGATCAGGGTTCACACACTACCTGCCTCCTATGTCTAAACCGTGGCCCTACGCTAAGGTAACACTGCCTGTCTGGAAGGGTACTCCCAAAGCTACTTTCCTCTGAGCCAAACTGCTTGTGCTTCTGAGTGGATGACAACACTGGGGTACATGGCTTACTGGGGCCTAGTCCTGCCCCAGAGTGGATGACAACACTGGGGTACATGGCTTACTGGGGCCTAGTCCTGCGCCCAGGCTCAGTGCTCCTTACCCTGTGAGCAAAGGCAGCCAAAGAGGCAGACCCACCCCCCTGCTAAGCACTATATCTGAGTGCCCAGGGAGTTGTCTCCCTGTTAACCAATGAACACACACTTGAAACTCAAGACTGATACATGGGTCTTTGCCCAGTAACAGCACTAAACAGGAAGCTGCAGGGTTTAAAGCCATAGGGACTAGTTAACCCTATGGATCCCTACAGTTCTTAGCATTCTTGAGGGAGGGGGGAGCAGGAGAGGGGAGAAAGCAGAGAGCTGCATGTCTCTGGCACATGAATTACAGAAACAACAAATCTTTTGAAAGAGAAGTCAGTGCAGCATTTCTGTGAGTGCTTATGGCTGTATTTACATAGACCTTTCTGATAAAGCTTACTTAGTTTTTACCTTTCTTTCTCCTTTAAGTGCAAAAAACTCAAAAACTTGAATGTAAAAATTCAGCAGCTAAAAGCTTGCAAGTTCATGTAGAAGTCAAGAGGAGTTGTCCTAGTCAAGCTATATTTTCAGTTCGAGGTATTCAATTTTTTTTTAATTGAACAAGTTTTCCATATTAATGAATAAGCAAACATTCAAGTTTGTTTTAAATGTGAGTTTATTCAAATTAGAATTTGAATTCACAAACTTGAAAATTAATAAATAAGCCCATATGTGTCTTCATTTCAGGTATTGGGTTAATATGAGTTTCAGGCATTCTCATTCTGGCTCAAGGGGGTGAGTTAAAAGTTGAGAGTTGAAAGTTTTCCCTGGGATGTACTATTCTTCTGGGTCTTAAAGCTGGAACTCAGCCTTTAAAGTCCACCTTCACTAGTTGGGTCAAACAGTGCATTCTTCTCACTTATAAATCTCAAACCAGTTCGGTACCTTCTTCTTTATAGCACACTCTACCAGGGCTATGGTGGCACCTTGAGCATTCCAGGCCAAGGCTTCCCCTGAAGACATTTGTAAAGCGTCTACCTGGTTTTCACACCTTTTGTTAAGCACTATAAATTTGATGTTTTAATTAAGAAATCTTCTTTGTTTATTTTTACCGTTTTTTTTATAGATTTTTACTGCTTGGCAGGCTTTTAGCTCAACTATCTTGTAAGTAAGTTTATAAAAAAAAAGTCAACGGATTTTTAAGGTCCAAAGTATCTGTGACCTTTCTGTATTTAGTTAACTCTAGGATTCCTCACTCTCAGTTGAGCCAAAAGACTGGTATTAGCAGTCTAAAAAATGCAAATATCTCAGAAATCACTAAAATAGAAAATGAATGTAAAAAGTAGGGATGCACCGAAGCCAGGATTCTTTCTTGTCCTTCTTCAAGCACCTTCATACACTAGGCTTTTTTTTAGCATTCTATCAAGCCTTTCCCCGGCTTTGTTCCCCTATGCATCCTCCTCCACTGAGCTTTCCCAAACGGAGCGCTCAAGATAAGAAATTTGCAGTGGTTGAAGAAAGATTTACATCATTGACGAAGAAGGGATAAATACTAAAAAGCAATAGCTGGGATAGAAGGAGAATTGAGCTTGGCCAGAGATAAGTATGCACAATAAAGTTCCCCACTCGCTGCCCACAGTGACATCACACTCTCATCTCTTGAGAGAAAGCACCACAGTTTCTGCAGCGCATTCACCTAAATGTTAGTGAAAGTGGGGGACTTTAAAAGACATGTCAACCCCAAAAATATTTTTTTGCCTAATTAAAGGAAACATAATTCTAAGCAACTTTCCAATATAAATTTATTGAAAATGATTAGTGCTTTAAAAGGTATCTGTAAATGTTATAGAAAGCAGCATTTGCTGAACTCCTGGTTGTTACTTTTTTAATGTTGCAAGTGCCAGGCTCCTCCAGCAAGCCTCTGCCTTGTGTTACATTTTTTCAAATGCCAGAGCCACCAGGGCAGTGAATAGAAAAGGACTGACAAAACTACTTTTAAAGGAGACATTATATATAAAGTCCATATTCAGTTATAATATTCATCCTCCCTAAAAATGTGAAATAATGCAGAAAAAAAGTAGTTTTGAAAGCAAAACTTTAATTATATGAGAAATTATATAAATGAGATCCATAGTTTTGTTTGTGCTGCTGCCAGATCAATAAGCTAGTTATTGATCAATAAGCTTAGTTGTAAAATTAAAAAAAAATAGTAACATTTTCCTTTGTTTATAGTGGTATGGTATTTTTTAAGGCAAATGTGTATGATTCACAAATGAACGTTGGGGACGGGGGACCGATCTGAGCACAGAGAGGGAGACAGGGGGAACCAATCAGTTGGAGAATGAACAAGCAGGCAGGGGAAGGAAGGGGCATGAGCAGAGCAGGAACTGACTGCCTGTGACATCACAAAGCCCCACCCACCCTATGCATATCCACTGCACTTCAAGTAGCTGCTGCTCTGTTACTAAAGTAGATCAGGGCTGCTCACTCCCAGGCACATACTGAAGAGTCCTAAACCAGAAGCTTGCAAAAGGGGTGGGAAGAGCACAGTTTTTAAGCATTTATGTGTTACGAGTGGGAGATGGGAAGGTCCTTGAGGCAGGGGCTGTTACAGGACAGAGCAGGCGTAGACAGGACAGGACAGAGCGGCGTAGACTAGACAGGATGGGACGGAGCAGGTGTAGACGAGACAGGATGGAACGGAGCAGGCGTAGACTAGACAGGATGGGACGGAGCAGGCGTAGACTAGACAGGACGGGACGGAGCAGGCGTAGACTAGACAGGACAGAGCGGGCATAGACTGGATAAGCGAGGAACAAAGGCAAAGAGCAAGGAGCATGAACAGGAGCAAGACAAAGGAGCAAAGAAGCAAGACAGCAAGACAAGGAGCCTGAACAGGAAACACAAACTAGGGACAAGCCACAGTGCTTAATGTTAACCAATGTTCAGGCAAAGTGTGTGAGGAGGGCTGGGCTTAAATAAGACAGAGTCAGCCCTGATTGACCGACCCCACCAAGCCAATAAAGCTATTGGGGTGATGTCACAAATCCCAGCATGAAGGTAAATGGAAACACTAAGCAGTCACCTCTTGCTGGCTGCTCTCCTGGCTCAATGGTTATGGAGCACTGTCAACAACCAGGAGGTCCTGGGATCAAACCCCAGCAAAGCATAACATTATAAACATATTTGGATCCAAAGGTATTAAAACAGAAGCACTTCCTTCTATTTTACATTATTTTACATGGTTTAGTGCATTGTAAAAATGTATGGTATATATCCCCTTTAATAGCAGTTATATATACAAATAACTAAAAAAATAAAAAATATGTAATGAATGCATATTGCAAAGTTATTTTTTTTATTAGGCAAAAAAAATATTTTTGGGGTTGACATGTCCTTTAAGAAAACTGGGCAATTGAGGCAATGCCGGACAAAAAATTGGGACTGTCCCGCCTAAAGCAGGAGGCATGTGCTATGTATCCATGTGGGTGCATCTGTACACCACACAGTTTGGTAAATCTATGAATATTGGGCATCAAACTGTTTAGTAGACCCCCAGCATTATTTAGGATGTTTTATGTTGGTGTTTATAAAATGTTTGGCATATAATGAAGGTTATATTTACAGTTTTTGCTGCCCTAGGCACTTTTTATAATGCCCCCCCCTATACCCACCCACCCAGGATTGATATTATTTTTGCTATGAACCTACAGTAAGGGCACCAGATTTTATCAGTGAAATCTGCACTGCTACTGGGAAATCTGCCAGAGTGTCAGACATGAAAATTCATCTGCACTATTTTTTTGGGGGGTGTTGCTGTAGGCCACATAGTTTGGTAAATCCATATAATGTAATATTCTTGTCCTGCTAAGTTACTGAAGTTCCAAGAAAGTTAAAAAATTAGACACCCCCCTCCATCATAAACTGCTTAATAGCTTAGCTTTGGTGCATCGGTGGTTCAGTGGGTGGCTTTGAATTCTTATGTCATTGCTGATTCCTTCTTCTGGTTCAGACTGGTGCTGCATGCCTGCGTACATCTCTCTCTCTTTTACAGCTAAAAGATGCAAGCAATCAGTGAAGAATTTACTGCCTGAAGAAAAATTAAAAGCTGCCCACTGAACCACCAATACTGCAATACCCTGACATTCTTTATTAAGGAACATGCGCTGCCACCCCATGGCGGCTTCCCTTGGCACAGGCCATCAAGTGCCTTACAGTAAATACAGCCCTGCATATAATGGGGGTAAAATGCAAGCTTTGTGACGATTTTCAGAAATTTTATAAAAACGTCAACGTTTAGCATTGCTTTGTATTTTGTAGTAGAAAGACATATTTACATATTTCAGTTTTGTAAGAATTGTGCGCTTTTGGAAAATGTATGGTTTTCTAGGGTCTCTGCTTATATTGCAGCAGCCAGAGTGTCAGACATGAAAATTCATATGCACTTTTTTATTTGGGTACCTCTGTAAGTCACATAGGGCCCGATTCACTAAAGTCCGAAATAAGGAGTGCTATTTATAGCATGCGTTAAAAATTTTATCACTTCTTATTTTTCACTCGATTCACTAAAAGGACACTTGCAGAGCGCAATATATTACGCACGTAACCATTACTTTCTGAAAACCACCATTTCCCTGAAAACTGGAGGATGCATCACTCTAGGGCCAACATATACTTGAAAAAATACGACTGCAAACTCCATGTTGTGTTGCCAAAAGCTCACGAACCGCAATTTTCTTTAAGTACCGCCTGCCCCAAGTAGGGTTAATATTCACACAGATTAACACGATATTTTGCACGTTTAACGCTTCATATGTGTTTGTGAATCATGCGTTAGTACTATTTCTATTCGCTAATTAACGCAATGCATTTTTTTTGTGCATGCGATATGCGGATTAACACATGCAAAATGACTTTGATGAATCGGTACTTAATTATCGCATGCTTTTTAATGAAAAAAACTATGCGATAAGCGTTATTGACCTTTAGTGAATCGGCCCCTATAACGCTTATTGCATAGTTTTTTTCATTAAAATATGTCATTGTAAGATAAATAACGCCAAGAACATTGCTTCTTAATTATGACAAGTGTCCTTTTAGTGAATCGAGTGAAAAATAAGAAGTGATAAGATTTTTAACGCATGCTATAAATAGCACTCCTTATTTCGGACTTTAGTGAATCGGGCCCATAGTGTGGTAAATCTATGCATAATGGGCAATAAACTATTCAGCCATACAAAGACATATTTGTTTGGCGATAATGTAATGTTTGGAAATATATATAAGAGTTGACACAGAGACACTCACATATATAGGAAAAAATTGCCTGGGTGAAGTTACAACCAAGTATGATCCCAATCCCAGTACTATCCCAATTATAAAGTAAAATTTAGGTGTTTTATTGAAAAGTAGACTGACTGACATTTCAGCTAGATCCCTAGCTTTTATTAAAGTGCCAGAAGTGAAATAAATTTAAAACAGTAATAAGAGGTAAGTATAAGTAAGAAAGAAAAAAAATACAAGTAACGCTGTAGCAATAAAAATACAGCTACTTATTATATATATAAAGGAAAAAAGGTCTGCACTTGCTGGGCTTATGAAAATTTAATGTTCTTTATTAGAGAGATGTTTTGGCTCAAAGTGAACACATCACACCATTGAGATTTAGGACTTGTATATATCAAAATCTCCCAGTAGTACACTTCTGAAAGATTTACTTCAGAAATTGGCATGCTTTAGTCTACAAGGCCATACATTTTTCGCTAATTATGTTTCTTTACTCCAAACCACCAAACTGCAATATTTGCTAACATTAGTGCTATTTTTATTACAGAAATTGTCTCAAAGCTTGTCAGCATGTCATCAGATACAAGATACATCAATGTAAAAAATTATGCAAAACAATTTGATCCCCAATATAGGAATATGGTAGAAAAGCTTTTGGAAGGGGTAATAAAGGGATAGGTTGAATATATTGCAAATCACAATACTGTAAGTGTTTGTGCCAGCACGGTTTTATGTGTAACAGATCTTGCCAGACTAATTTAATTGCCTTTTATGAGGAGGTGAGCAGGAACCTTCACGCTGGAATGGCAGTGGATGTTATCTACTTGGACTTTGCTAAAGCATTTGATACAGTACTGCACAGAAATTTAATGATAAAATTGAGGAATATTGGCCTAGAACATAATATTTGTAATCGGACAGAGAACTGGCTGAAGCACAGATTACAAAGAGTGTTGGTAAATGTAACATTTTCTAATTGGGCCAATGGAGCAGGGGTCTGTCCTTGGTCCTTTGCTTTTTATCTTGTTTATTAATGACCTGGTGGAGGACATTGAAAGTACTGTTTCTATTTTTGCTGACGATACTAAATTGTACAAAACTATAAGTTCGATGCAGGATTCTGCCACTTTGCAGAGTGATTTGACAAAATTGGAAAACTGGGCAGCAACATAGAAAATGAGGTTCAGTGTAGAAAAATGAAAGTTATGCACTTTGGTAGAAATATTATAAATGCGAATTATACACTAAATGGTAGTGTGTTGGGGGTATCCTTAATTGAGAAGGAAGAGGGAATTTTTCTATATAACAAGTTCTCTAATTCCAAGCAATGTCATTCAGTGGCTACTAAAGCAAATAAAGTGCTGTCTTCCATAAAAAATGGCATTGACTCAAGAGGTGAAAACATAATAAATATGTATAATATAAAACTTGTTTACTTTAGTCTTAGAATTACACGATCACTGCAAGCAGGCAGGTGCCATTTTGTGGACACTGTTATAAAGGCAAGCTTTGAATCACCCTAAAATTTTGTGTATGTGACAGAATGGGGGACCTGATGCATATGCCCATTCATTAGCTACACAATTAGATAAGGAGGGAGGGGGAACGTGAGTGCTGAATGGAAAGTGAAAGCAGTTGTCTGCTTCACCTCTATGCCTAAAGGTGGCCGTACATGCATTGGGATGGAAATTTTGTTTGAGCGCCTTTGAAGGTGTTTAGTGCTGAATGATAAGATAGGGGTATAATTATTTTGTTTCTGCTTGCATATCTGACAATTCAGCTCCGAACGATCTTTCCTACGACCACTGGTTATAATTGTAATGTGTATGACCACTATAAGGCATAGAGTCTGGGCAGGCAATATATGATTGACAGCTGAGATTTTTTGGAATACACCCTCGAGTACTGAGAGAGCTAGGGTCAGATTTACAGTGGCCTTTGTTTCTGATATTCTTAGACTCGCTTTCATCAGGTATGGTACCTATTAATTGGAAGAAGGCTAATGTCATTCCTATATTCCTATATTTAAGGGAGAAATATCTCAGCCTGGCAATTATAGGCCTGTAAAGTTTGATGTCAGTGGTGGGAAAGTTATTTGAAGGCTTGTTAAGGGATCACATACAAAATTATCTACTGGAGAATGGCATTATGAGCAGTAATCAGCATGGCTTTATGAAGGACAGGTCATGTCAGACCAATTTAATTGCTACAGTGAGGTGCAGTAGATATAATCTATTTTGATTTTGCCAAAGCATTTGATACTGTTCCCCACAACCAACTGCTTTCTAAACTAAAGTGAATTGGTCTTAGTGAAGTAGTTTAACATGGATAGAAAACTGGCTTCAGAGGGTGCCTGTTAATGGCACATTCTCTACTTGGAGTAAGGTTCTCAGTGGGGACCCCCAGGGTTCTGTACTGGATCCACTTCTGTTTAATTTGTTCATAAATGACTTAGGGGAGGGTATTGTAAGTTATGTATCAGTGTTTGCAGATGACACAAAACTCTGCAGACCAGTCAATTCTATCCAGGATGTGACATCCCTGCTGCAGGATCTTGACCAACTGGCAATCTGGGCGGCTAAGTGGCAGATGAGATTTAATGAGGATAAATGTATGGTCATGCACCTAAGATGTAAAAATATGCAAGCCACTTATACCCTTAATGGGACTGCACTAGGCAATTCCATAATGGAGAAGGACCTTGGAGTCCTTGTAGATAATAAACTTGGCTGTAGCAAGCAATGCCAGGCAGCAGCTGCAAGGGCAAACATGGTTTTGAGCTGTATTAAAAGGGGCATAGATTCACGAGAGGAGGGTGTTATTCCTCCCATTTACAGAGCGCTGGTAAGGTCCCATCTAATATGCTGTTCAGTTTTGGTCTCCAGTGCTCAAACGGGACATGATTGAGTTAGAGAGGGTCCAGAGAAGGGCAATTAAGCTGGTAAAGGGTATGGAAAATCTCAGTTATGAAGAAAGATTGGCCAAGTTGGGTCTGTTTACACTGGAAAAGAGGCACTTAAGACGTGACATGATAACTATGTATAAATATATAAGGGGATCATATAATAACCTCTCTAATGCTTTATTTACCAGTAGGTCCTTCCAACAGGCATCAGGGCACCCACTCCGTTTAGAAGAAGGGAGGTTCCATTTAAATATTCGGAAAGGATTTTTTACTGCGAGAGCTGTTGTGGAATTCCCTCCCTGAATTAGTTGTGCTGGCTGGTACATTATATAGCTTTAAGAAGGGGTTGGATCGCTTCTTAGCAAATGAGGAAATACAGGGTTATGGGAGATAGCTGTTAGTACAAGTTTATCCAGGGACTGGTCCGATTACCATCATGGAGTCAGGATGGAATTTTTTTCCCTCTGCGGGGATGGGGTTTTTTGCCTTCCTCTGGATCAACTAGTAGTTAGGCAGGTTATATATAGGCATTATGTTTGAACGTGATGGACATACGTCTTTTTTCAACCTAACTTACTGTTACACTGCACTATGTTACTATTTTAACAAAAAAGGAATTTGGGTTTCCTGTTTAATTTAAAAAGCACTTTTATTTTACAGCTTTTTATGTCTGGGTGACAGGTTCTATTTAAATGTTAATTTCTTTCGATCTTGACATATACATCACATGCCTTACATATTCTTATGTACAGTGAGTAAACATCTGAAATATAAAAACCAAGGCATTTATGAATAGTCTAATGCCCAATATGCATAGAATTACAAAACTACAGCTTTTTATATCTGGTCTCCTTTTCAATTTAATTTCTAAAAATTGCCTCTGATCTTTACATATACATCATATACCTTACATATCCTTATGACCAGTAATAAAACATCCTAAATACGAAAAACCATGGCATTTATGAATATTCTGGTGCCCAACATGCAGAAAATTACAAAACTACATAATGACCTGTTGAACTTTTCAAGACTGGACAGGTGGCAACCCTAGGTTAAACAGATGTAAATTCCCTTCTCTGTTGTGCTCTAAAATTGCCATAATTTTTATCCAAATAACTCTTTGAATTTTTCTTGCCGTTAGGAATGGAATCCTGATGTCACTCACACAATCGCCCGTAAGGAGAAAACAAAGAAAACAGAAGGTGCTGTCCTAACTAATGTGGCGGTTACTACCGAAAATAGTTCTCAAGGAGGAGATCGAGGGAGGTAAGAAACATTAGGATTTATTTTCGATTTATTTTCCTTTTGTTAAATTGTATGTCCCGTTCATGTGTTGAGTACAGACATGTATTGTAATTTGCCCAAAAGATTTTATGCCATATTGTATGATTCAGCTGAGGAATTCTTTACAGGCTCCCCAAGGACTATGTCACATGTAGTTTTTATCACAAAACTGTAATGAAGCATAAAAACATTCTGTTAATTATGAGTGTTTTTATGTTTGTATATTAGCCAGGCATATTGTTAAACTGCCCATTATTTATTCTACTCTCCCAAAAACTTTTGAACATTTTTCACAAACCACTACAACATTACATCAATCGGAGCTTTGTTGTGCACGTTGCTGTACTATATAACACTATGTGCATTAAGGAAAAAATATTTGTAGAAATGTATTATTGAGCACTGTATGTTTGTATCAGTAATGACTCACACCAAAATGCCTTCAGTGACTAGCAGGACATAAACAATGGGCATTCAAATGTGGTATTGCAGGAAATCCATAATAAAGTCATGATTCAAACCCTGGTCTGTATGGTGATCTATATGTACATTACCCCACTGGGCCACTGGAGGCTTTTGGGATCATTATCACTGCTGTTAACCCTGATAAACTTATAGTACCTCCACTGTCTCAATTGTCTCTCCACCTCGTTAAGGCCAGATGACTGCAGTCCTGACATCAAGGACCTATCCACCAGGATAGTGGACTGGCAGATTCCAGTCCTATTAAGGCTAATGTCCCACGGAAAAATTAGTTGCTGCAATTTTTAAAAAGCAAGTTCCCACAAATCCAGGTGTCATATTCCCTGCCCACAATTAGAAATTACATTCAGTGCAATGGGGAAATCGCAGTGACTTCCCGGTCAGTGGGTTTTACTTTCAGCGATTCTAATAGTTTTAAATGACAATGCATTCCTTGTAAAATCGCTCGAAAAAGGGCCTCATAGTGATTCGGAGCGATAAGCGATTTGAAGTTGTATCGTCGGTTTAGGTACTGGCGATTTATATTCTTCTCTATGTAGAGACAAAACAAGCAACTTGTCACTGGAACTCACTTTTTAAAAATCGCAGCTACTAATCTCTCCATGAGACAATAGCCTAATGCACACAAATATGCAAGGAGGCCTAATCACCTTTGCATGTGACATTAGCCTTAAAAAAAGATGCTCTAGCTTGTTTGCATTTATTGTTAACAAGGGCAGTGTAAATCCTACACCACAATAAACAAAATAAATTGGCCTTTTGTTGGAAATGCTTTTTATTCTTTTTGTTCTGTCCTCACTACATGTTACCCTGAAGCAGTGTGTAGTTTGACATACAGCTAAACTCCTTCTTTCATCAATTCACTGAGACAGATTGGAAATTTAATTTAATTTAAAACAGACTTTTAATTTGAAAAAATTAAACACTTTTCCTGTTACATTTTACTACTGCAAAGCACTAATGTTATTTTTCCTCTGAAATAGTTTCCCTGTCCTCCTATAAACAGGGTAGTTTGTTCAAAATAATATAAAGAGGTCTAAATAAATAGCTTTCCACCCTTCTTCAAGTTGCAGTGCTTGTGATAAAGAGCAGCTTTATAAGTTTCTCCTCTGCTTGGCAGAAGCTTGTGTTTTTTTTCTTTTACCCACTGGAATAACAAATAATCTGTCTGCTCTTCTGAAACTCTTAGTTGCAAGAAAATAAGCCTTCAGAAGAAAGATACTCCAAAACCAGTAGAAGATCTCACTGAGAACACAATGGCCTTTTGGTGGCAAAATCCAAAATAGATGCCCTGAAAAATTTCACTTTTAAAGGATGAAGAGCCCATCAAGCCCCTGAGAATGCCATAATAGTTGTCACCTGTGTCTTTAAAGTACTTATCCTAACACCTCTCTCCAACTCTTTCTGAAGGGAATTAGGAAGTTCCACAGCTGATACTACAATTTCTTTATTTGGCAAATGTCTTCCAGATACTGTTATGTAGAATTTGTGGCAGGTTTCCTGGACTTCATAAGAACTTCAAGCAGTCAAGGCTAAGTTTCAGGATCCAATCTTTATCCCTGAATCAGCAAATCTTTGGAGAACTTCCAAAGCGGAAACATTTCATTTTTAAAACATTGTAATTGTAAACCTTTCATATCCGCTCTCACAGAACATCTCAATGAAATCGTCAGCTTGATTTTTAAATAACATATCTGATGAAGTAATTCTCCTTTCCCTTATAAGCTGACTTTTATGGACCTTCCTAGTGACCCCTGCTAGATGAAAACTATCCTTCTGTAACATATTGTTCCTGTCCGTAGATTTTTGTAAACAAACCTGTAATAAAACCATCTTCAGCGTATGAAACCTGTAAATCAAGGTAACTTACCATTTCTGGTATATACTCGAGTATAAGCCAATCCAAATATAAGCCGAGGTACCTAATTTTACCTAAGAAAACTGGAAAATCTTATTGATTCGAGTATAAGCCTAGGGTGGGAAATGCAGCAGCTACTGCTAAGTTTCAATAATCAAATTATTTAATAAAAGGACACTCACAAAAGTGTGTAAGTAACAGGAATGATACTGAGAGTTCTACAGTGTATTAAAGCTCTCAAAGATAGAAACAAAGATATTTACATGTTAAATTATACAGAACCATACGCAAAGAAACAGGCATCTTACACTTCTTATTTGTGCATTTACATGACTCCACTACGAATTGGCAGTTGACTTTTTTTGTACACATCAAAAGCAAAACTGATACCATAAGAAATTCCAATTATCGAAACTTCTGCTTACCTCATATCTTACTACACGCCCTCTCAGCCAATAAATTTTGTAAATTCTAATACCATTTTGTAAGATACAACTTACTGTGCTGTGATTCTATTTTATTCAAAACGACATTTTGTGCGGTTGTAGCGAGCATGCAGACACTTCGCGCTGCCGGCAACTCAACACCCCCCCCCCCCCCCGTGTGTCACCTGAGCACTCTCTCCTACCATGCAGGCACGTCGCGCTGCAGTCACCTCCCCCCCGAGCACTCTCTCCTACTGATTGCATGCAGGCAAGTCGCGTTAACGGCACCCCCCCCCCCCCCCCCCGTGTGTCACCAGAGCATTGTCTCTTGCTGACTGCATGGGCTTGATAAAGGGCTGGAGTGAAGTCCGAAACGTTGCCTTTGGTACTTAGTAAAGATTCACATTTTTCAAAACAACCGGAGTGCTGCTGTTTTCTTCATTTTTGAATTTATCTGCCCGGGCAGTGGGTACAGCGTGCACCTGGGGCTGCAAGAAGCTATTTTCACTGTGTAAGCACATGTTAACTGATTCTATTTGCTGACTGCATGCAGGCACGCTGCGCCACCGGCACCCCCCCTCCCGTATGTCACCCGAGCACTCTCTCCTACTGACCTCATTTATTAAATACTCTCTAATGTACTCTCTTCCTTAATCATGACACAGTGAAGTATACAAATCTTCTACCTCAATAGTGCACAATAAGGGTGCGTGGACTGCATCTCCTGTAATTATAAAGTTCCTTATGGAAGTGTCTAAATTTTTAAACCACTTTCTGGTAGGCATAATTTGGTGTGCTATGAAACATATAAGGAGCTTTGTGGGAAAAATCATTTTTAATATATTTATATGTCCATGCAAAGACAACAGGAGACTAAGCAAGTGCTGCGATTTTAGTCTCAATTATCTAACAATCAGTGCTAGGTTCAGTTCTACACATTTTTGTGTGTCCCTATGTATTACTATACCAAGATATGTAAGGTGGATACCCATTGCAATAGTGTACCATGCTGCGAGTTTCTAGCGCTCCCGTTGTCTATAGAGAAAATAACCAATTTTGCCCAATTAACCTTAAGGTAACAATTGTCCCTAAACCTTCCCTAAAGTTTTGAAAGTGTCTCCCAGGAGATAGTTAAGTACACTCCTATGACAACTCCTATGGAACTCCTATGACAACTATGCATGCACCAATATTTGTGCCCTCGTAGAGTCATATAGAGCTTTTATCCACCTTACAAATTGATTGCCCAGACCATATCTTGTCAGCAGTGCCCAGAGGTAGAGCCACTCCACAGTGTCAAAGGCTTTTTCTGTTTCAAGAGATACTATCACTCTCTCCCCTTGAAACTGTGCATGGCCCAGATGTTGGTGAAGAGTCATCTAATTAATAATTAATGTCTGTGGCCCTATTAAGCAAAAGTCTGTCTGATCAGCGTGAATTAAATGCATAATCACTCTATTTAGTCTATTAGCAAGGATTTTGGCCAGAACTTTTGACCAGAGTTCAAAAGTGATATAGGTCAGTACAATCCACATTTCTCTGGAGGCTTTCCTTATTTAAGGATCACAGTAATAGTGGCCATCTTTGAGCTGTCTAGTAGGCTGGCCCCTTATGCTATAGAGTTAAATAGGGAACAAATCTGGTTTCTACTAATTCTTTGTGCCTTATACCATTTGATGGACAGTCCATCCGGACCGGGGGCTTTTCCATTGGGAAACTCATGTATTGGCTGAGTAATTTCCTCCAGTGTTATCTGCTGATCGAGGGGCTCTAACCCTTCAGAGTCAAGTCTGGGGGTTGGAATCCTATGTAGATATTTGTTAAGAGATTCAGAGGAGCACTGGATTTTGGCGCTATAAATTGGAGTAAAACTCCAAGCAAATTGGAAAAGGATTTGTTTTGTTCTCAAACTTCTTGACCCCACACAGAGGTTAACCTTGGTATGGAAGTCGACTGTGGTGGTTCCCTAGATAGGATAGCCTGAATCGTATGACCCCTTTATCATATCAGAAGGCTGCTCTTCGGACCACCCACTTGGAATATTTATATAGATTGTAAGCTCTACGGGGCAGGGACCTCCTTCCTCTTGTGTCCTCGACTCTTAACTTATTGCAGCTGTATTTATCTGTATTTATTGTTATACTTTGTATTTATCTATTATCTTATTAACACCCTGTTTGTATTAATGTATTCTACTGTACAGCGCTGCGTACATAAGTAGCCCTTTATAAATAAAGATATACATACATACATGTACATAGGCTAGATTGAAGTCCCATTGGTGGATTTGGTTGGGCTATTGGCATACATTTTTTTTAGTCTCCTCTAGTTTCTCTTCTAGGGTTTTCAAGATCACATCTTGTCTGTTTCTAGCCTTCCTAATCAAAGAAATATATAATCACCTTGCATAGGCTTTACTAGTCTCTCAAATGACCTGGTCCTGTGTAGAGCCCTCGTTTAGCTCCCAAAATTCCTGATATTGTGCTGAATGATTCACTGACAAACTCATTGGTAAGCCAGCTAATTCTAGGGGTAAAGGAGACAGAATTTATGGTTTGCAGTGGCAGGGCCAAATCGAAACGAGAAAGTGCAAAGGTGGCTACCGTGTAACCATAGGTGGAGGGTGAATTTTTTGTTTGGGAAGGCTATAGATGGGCCATACATAGACTGACCTAAAACTAACGTGAGACTTGCGGTTCCCACTGACTTCCAGGGATACTCTGCAAAAGTGCGGGTGAGAATGCTTTTTTTTACCCTAAAATGTTTAGGATGTAAAAGTATTCATATGTGCACTTCTGTGAGGGGTTCTCCATACATTTGTGTTTGTGAGCAGTTAGTTTAAAGGGGTAGTTTACCTTTAAATTAACTTTTAATACGATATAGACATTGATATTCTGAGAGAATTTGCAATTGGTCCTCTTATTTTTAATGGTTTTTCAGTTATTTAGCTTTTTTCAGCAGCTCTCCATTTGGTATATCAGCAGCTATCTGGTTGCTAGGGTCTTATTTACCCTAGCAACCAGGTAGTGGTTTAAACAAGAGATGGGAATATGAATAGTTAAGGGGCCTGAATGGCAGAATATGTAATTATAAAGTACAATTATATATAATAATAAAATTGTAGCCTTGCAGAGCAATACTTTTTGGCTGCTGGTGTCAGTGACCCCCATTTGAAAGCTGGAAAGAGGAAGAAGAGAAAGGCAAATTATTGTCTAGATGTCTAGAATCTGTGGGAGTCGGTTGAAATCTGCAGCAAAAGTTCAGAGTTGGTTCTTAGGTAAAGTTACAGCCTGCAGATTCTTCTTTTTAGCCTTCCTTTCTGCACTGCCTTCAATTTACAATATCACCACAAGTCTTGATTGGTCAGTTTTACTGTCTGTCAAGAAAGCTGTCCTCTGATTGGAGAATCCACAAAAAGAAAGATCCCATCAGAGCACAGCTGATTACAGCAGAAACGGAGCTTGCAAGAACAGGAGAAGATTTGCAGGACAGTGCAGAAAACGAGAGGGTTTTTTTGTTTTCTTTTCAAGGTGCCAAGCTAAGCCTCCCCTAGCCTTACTGAAAATCCGCCTATGGTTTTGGAAACAATGGGTTCACTGTGTCTCATTCTTATTTTTTTTTTTCAACCTTATTTGCATATGATGAGATAACTGATGATGTCACCTATTAGGTTTTGGTTCCAATTTGTGCAATAATGTATTTTTCTTGGGAAAGCTCTCCTGGAGTGACCGAAACTTTGACAAATAAACCTTTTTGATCAGTCACAGTTGTTTTGAGTCCCAGAGTGCTTCTCCAATGTGCTTTATATAAAATACACAAGTCATGAATATCTTGTAGCTTATATCATTGTAAATAGTGATTGGTGATGTCATCATTTATAATTGGTACTTAATAATGTTGTCTCTATCACATGACTCACTGAAACATGTGTATTATAAAAAAATAATATACCCGCTGTTGTAAAATATGAGGATATTAGAAGTCACCTCAGAGTTCCTTAGCATGTATAAAAACACTCAGTCAAACAAGATGTCAGAAAGGAAGGTGACCAACAACCAACCAAGAGGCTTAAAAATAATGATGATTCTAAGAAATTAATATTGACAATCCCTTTTACAGTGTCAGTAGTTATGATCGAACTCAAGCATACACTGCCGACTGGTCAGATGATGAAGGCGGGAACAGCAGCTCGTATCCCACTGCAGACTCGAATGGAGGGGCTAACCCATTTGAAGAGGAAGGGGCTTTAAGGGTGCGTGTCCGAGCACTTTATGACTATGAGGGACAAGAGCAAGATGAATTGAGCTTTAAAGCAGGTATGCTTTAAATCACTGATATTAATAATGTATATGAAATATATGTCTGTTTTTCTGTGGTTTTTATGGTTGCCATCTAGCTGGTAGAACACTTCCCAAATTTACCAACAATGTACCGCCCCCCCTTCCCATTTAAGCCTCAGTCTGCCCAACTTTACATCTATATAACCCATTGTCTTCCCTGTCCCTCATGACATCACCCCCACTTCTTTACGTCACCACCCTCACCCTTGTGTCACTGTTTATTATTTTATGTTTCACTATAATGTCCAGTTTTAATGTTTTACATACCTCTTTACAGACCTATAAATCATAGTAACATAGTAACATAGTAAGTTGGGTTGAAAAAAGACGTACGTCCACCACCAATCAGTTGGTTACATTTTACAAATAATTTTAAAACCACTGAAAATGTGTAATAAGTGTATTTTGAAAAGGGTTGTAAAATTTGTTATACATTTTGTTGTTTTTTTTCCCAAAACCTAACAAATAGCAGCTGGTTTATACTTGTACTAGCAGTGGTCAGGAGGTGGCAGTATAGAATAACGAAAATAGCAAAAGGCATTTTTTTATAATGTACTACTTAATGCTGACATGTTCATGAGGCACTATAGAATGGTATATAGTATAGTATGGGCTAGTGAGGGCAAGCTAGTGAGGATCATGTGAAAGAGTGAGGGAATAGCTGCACTATTACAGATATCTGTCTTAAACTAATAATAGCTATCACTCTCCAAATAATAATGTAAATTTCAAGCCAAAAATTAGTCTGTCTGCTTGCAAATGTTTTTAGGCATGGTGGGAGAGTAAGAGTTAATTTAAGGCATAGAACTTTATGCTATGACTTATATTACTGAAACCTGGTGGTGAGAAATGTGACTGGGTTGTAAATATAGATTTTTTACTGTTTTAGGAAGAGTAAGTAAAAAATAGGATGAGTTTGTATCAGAAGGAGGTGAACTGTATTATTAGAGAAGGGAATAACCAGAGTTTTGAAACTTGTAGATCAAATTTTTGATCTAAATAAAATAAGTATCTTTTTTGATTAAATTTTCCTGGTGTGCATCAGCATTTTTTACATATTTACATTGTTTATCTGATTTGCACCCAGGTTGTTATCCCTATAAGTGTGTGCCTCAGCCTTTTTCTATATATATATATATATATATATATATATATACACAAAGGATGGCACACCGCTACATAACATACCTCGGGTGCTCGGTAAAGGGTTCCAATAGTATAAAAAAGACCAGCAACTCCGGGATTTTTTGTGAAAAATCAAAACATATATTCAAAGTAGCATAAACAGCCGACGTAACGTTTTGGTCCCCATCGGGACCTTTCTCAGGGCATCCATGCCTTGTAACACACATCTTTAAATCACCAAAAACCAGTAAATCAATAGGAAGTGACATCACAGTGTACTGCCATAAAGTGGCTGAAGCCATAAAGTAAGTGAAAGTGCTGAAAAGTGCTGTAAAGTGTTCAGTGCTAGGCAACATCAGCCTAATAAAGTGTTAAGCAGCATTAACATAATAAAGTGATAGTGCCAGGATAGTGAGGTTAGTTGATCAGCTTGCGCAGCGTAATAAAGGATGTATTTAACTGGATTTTAATGTAGCAACAGGTTTTGCACATGCACTTTCTATATATATGTCGATGTATGGTTGAAAAAGTACTTTATGTTGCACATTAACCTCTCACTGCAAATGTTTACTGTATGGAATTTTATATGAATTTTTATATGATATTATGCATACCTGTAATTTTTGGACTAACAGTCTTCACTAAGTCACTTTATTATGTTAATGCTGCTTAACACTTTATTAGGCTGATGTTGCCTAGCACTGAACACTTTACAGCACTTTTCAGCACTTTCACTTGCTTTATGGCTTCAGCCACTTTATGGCAGTACACTGTGATGTCACTTCCTATTGATTTACTGGTTTTTGGTGATTTAAAGATGTGTGTTACAAGGCATGGATGCCCTGAGAAAGGCCCCGATGGGGACCGAAACGTTACGTCGGCTGTTTATGCTACTTTGAATATATGTTTTGATTTTTCACAAAAAATCCCGGAGTTGCTGGTCTTTTTTATACTATATATATATATATATATATATATATATATATATATATAGATAGATAGATAGATAGATATATCTATATATCAGTATTTTTTTTTCACTCCAGATGAAGGTTTCTGTGTGAGACCAAAACGTCGAGTAATAAACCTTTCTATTTTTGCATTTACATTTTGCTCACAATTCTATAAATCCTAGGACTGCTGTCCTTTTTCCAGTATATATATATCAGTAAATATTGCCCTTTTACCTCCTTTCCCTTGATCCACCATTTAGCACAAGCAAAAGGCAGAACTGTGTCCATTAATTGGCTGATGTTGCCTAGCATAAGGTGACCAGATTTTCATATTGAGATCCGGGGACAGGGGAAAGAACGGCAGCAAAATTTTAAAGCCATGCCCACTTTAGGACCCCCAATAAACCACACCCCATTTTACGGATATTTTAAAACAGTGAAAGCCAATGAAACATAAGAGTTATGATGCATGCAAATTTCATTTATAATGCCCACAAAACTCATAAAAGGATGAATATGGTCACAATTCCATGTATAATACCCCTCAGAACTCATATCAGGATGACACAGTAGCAATTCCATGTATAATACCCCTAGAACTCATAGCAGGATGACACAGAGGCAATTCCATGTATGATACCCCTAGAACTCATAGCAGGGTGACACAGGCAATTCCATGTATAATACTCCTAGAACTCACAGCAGGGTAACACAGAGGCAATTCCATGTATAATACCCCTAGAACTCATAGCAGGGTGACACACAGGCAATTTCATGTACAATACCCTAGAACTTATAGCACTGTGACACAGTGCCAATTCCATGTATAATACCTGGTCTCAGAGGCAGCTCTGCCTTTTTACTCTATTTTGCTATCCTGGTGCACCCATTTTTTTGAACGGGCAGTGCTGCTTCAGTGCTGTATATACAGAAAGAACAGTCACACACTAACTGCTGATAAGAGATTTTTAAAGTTTGTTATACACTGCTGAAGTCTTATGATTGAAGGGAAAGCCTGCAGAGTCTGCAACAAACGAACAACCGGAGAGTGTCAGAAAACTTTTAGACGCATTCCAGTGTTCGGCTTTGTGTCAGTATTAAGAGCACTCTAGCGGCCAGCTTTAAAAATTTTCAGGAGGAGGGGGGAGAGCGATCAAATACCTGGGTAGTCAGTACAGGTCTGCCACCTCAGCTAGCATGACTGCTTCCTCCAGAAAGAACAGGGCAGGTCCTTAAAATAACATGCCTCTATTGGTCAGGCACTATGCTAGCAGCCCTATAGAATGCTGGGTAGTGTAATTCATTAGACCTGAGGCCGGGCTTGTAGATTTGTTAACTTCGGGGAAATTAGGGAACTTATGCTAGCAAACAGGGACACTTCACGGGGGTACTTTCCATGGGAACAAGGGTCCTGAAACAGGGCATATGGTAACCTTAGCCTAGCATGTATGTGTGCCTTGGTTTGTTTGTGTGCACTGTGAATCCTATGATCCCAGGAGGTGGCCCTAAATTCTTAAAATAACAATTTTCTATTTAGGAGTACCCAATAGCACATACTACTAAAAAAGTATATTTTTATTAAAAAAATGTTTATTTAGATGAAGCAGGTATTTACATATGAGCTGGTTTGTGCAATATATTTTTATAGAGACCTACATTGTTTGGGGGTATAGATTTTCTTAAAGTGCCTAGCTCATTTACTTTTTATATAGGCTGCTGTAGGGGAATTGCCCTGAAGAGCAAAACCTGCTGGCTGAACTTAAACATTAACCAACTATTTACATTATCAAAATCAAATATATCTTACATACCATAAATTATGGATAAATAAATAGTAATAGCAAGCACCATGTTCAGGGAAAACAAGGATAGATAAAAGAACAATTGTATGCTACTAACGGTTTTATAAGAGAACTAAAGTCTAAAGCTGATGTTCCACGCAGAGATTATTGCCTGCAATAGATCTCTGGTAATGCTTTTCAAGTTTGTGCAATGCATAGGCCTTTCCAATGGTGATTCCCTTTGTTGCCAATGGAAAGGCATTTAGTAGAGATTAGTTGCCCACTGTAGCAGAGATCTACCGCCGGCAACTAATCTCTGTGTGGGACCAAGGCAACCACATACCTTTAGGGCAAGGACACATGGGGGTGTATTGTCAACCTGTGGATAAGTGCAGGCAGACAATACGCCTGTAGACTTAAAAAATCTTGTTGTGCCTGCACCTGGAAGCATTGAATTCATCCAGGTGCAGGCACATACAGCCACTATCTTGTAGGCTGGTGCAGTAAGTACAGTATATAAAATATGGCATTTATAGCCAAATTCATTTTAAGAGTTTTGTTATCTTTTAAGGTGGTATTGCAGACACAAAAGAGGTGCAACCAATAATCCAAAAAAATGAATGATAGGCAAATACATCCCATAACAGACCCCTTTCTCTCATACAAACCATGCCCAAACCTTATACAGCTTACTGTTTGGAGTTGTCTGAGGGCCCCAGAAGATGGAGTACATTTCCTTGTAGGCAAAAAGCAGTATTGGACCTATATGCTTACATCTATCACAGGTAGGGTACAGATACCACATTCCTATGTGAAACACGGAATACATGGTACATTCTCCTATCATTCATTATGTACCCAACTCAAATGCATACCTCCCAACATTTTGAAAAGAGAAAGAGGGACAAAAAGAAATGCTGGGCGCAGTGCGGCAAGATTTTTTTGACCACGTCCATTTTTGCAACCACATCCCCTAAATACCGCTCCCATTTGACTAAATTTAGCAGGTTATTTAAAGTTGGAACACATTTTTGGGGGTTTTGTGGTCTTGATTTATGTGTTATTACAGTTTTGTTAAAAAAGCTCAAATTGCTCTTTAACCTGCAAGTCTCAGCTCCCCCAAGAGATCTATTTAGCTTATTAGTTACAATTGTATCTCAGTGCAGGTGTGGCTTTTTAATTTTAACTGCCAAAAGCCCACTTATTTAATTAAATGTGAGAAACATTGTTTCTAAGTGCAACTGAAGCTTGTTAACTTTTCTGGGCTCTCTGCCAAAAGCTACTTTTTAATTAAATGTGTATCTTTTTTAGCATTCAGTGCAGGAGATCAAAGGGAAATGAGGTAGTTTTCAGTATGAATCAGGGAATGAGGGTTGAGCTGTCAAAAGAGGGACTGTCCCGCAAAAATCAGGATAGTTAGGCGACTATGCAAATGTCCTACTACAGGACTATATCTTGGATATATACAGGACCCTCCAAGTATTGGTGACCTCAGGGTAACTGTATTACTGGGAAAGTTTATAATCAGACAGGGTGGATGAATCTAAATTAAAGAAAATATCACACACTGCACTGTGGTTTAAATAGGTTTTGTGTGCATTTATGACCAGTAAATTTCAGGGACTGTTTTTTCCAAGAAACCAATATTGTGGTAGGACAATTCAAAAGGCCTGACAGCATTAAATGGCCTCATCATATGTCCCTGCTAAATATTTATGCTGTACTATGCTAGGAATGATGACAAGGAAGAGATGAATCCATATGTCTTTTTTGCTCCTTGCCAGAGTTCTACTTTGATATAGGCAGCATCCTACTTTCACTCTTTGTACACAACAAATATATATATTTAGTTTTGGTACAGAAAAATGTAACATTGTAAACATTTAATGGCTGATAAAGAGATTTTATTTTTAAATACCAAAAGCTTGCATTCTTACATGTATAAGTTAGCCAATAAATGGTACAAGTATATGATGTATTATCTGGAATGCTTGGGACCTGGGTTTTTTTGGGTATAGGGTCTTAAAAATAATTTAAACATTAAATAAAGCCAATAGGATTGTTTTTGCCACCAATATATGGATTCTTGCCTCTTGGTTTGGTACAAGGAACTGTTTTAATATTGCAGTGAAAAAGAAAATCATTAAAAGAAATTTAAACTAAAAATTTTAAAAATATTAAAATATTTTAATTATTTTCTTATAATGGTCTCTATAAGAGATGGCTTTCCCACAATTTGGTGCTTTCTAGACATTGGTTTCTGGCTAAGAGAACCCATTCCACAAAAATATTGCCACATAAAATATTGTTTTTTTTCTAAGTAGTGTTCTAATAGTGGTACTTCTGTTATCAAGTTACCTTGCTGGATATCAATAATCTAAGGTCTCTCTCAAATATCACTACAAACTAGGGTCAGGGCTGTATTTTTATATTGACTCCCTATATAAAAAGAACTTTGCACACACACAGCCTGCTGCTTGACACTTCATTTCAGTGCACAGATACTTGCAGATTGCCTTAAGAATCAAGGCCTCCCAGCCTTTGCCCACCCCTAACTTGCATGTCATTCAGAGTCAGACAGTAGGAGCAACAGGACTTTTCAGCTGGCATTCAGTGCATGCAGAGTAGAGATGGAGGCAATCGTCAGAAGTCCACAATTCGGCAGCACGCTCCAGATAGTAGAAAAGCTGCAACAGTTACAGTTTAAAATCATTCAGTCCTTATTAACACATCTATACAGCTTGAGGTCTAGCGCTTTTCATACCAGTGGACTAGTCCTTAATTGGGGGTTTTAGAAAGGAATAGAAAGGATGACCGTAGGACTTAGAGGATGTGATTTACAATCTAAGCTGTTACTTTCAGAAGTTAAGTGGATCTATAAATTTTGTACTAGGCAACCACAAGAACTAAATCGGACATTTGATAAAAGTTGCTACTTTTGAGAGTGGAAATGTTTTAACCAGTGGGCTGCAACAATGTATTTAGTTAAGTGTGTTTTAACATTCCTACAATACATTTTTGCTTAATACAATGTTTGATCCATTAATAGTATACTGAACAATGTTATTCTGATGAACCAGCACATTGGATAGGCTTGTGGAAGATATGTTTATTAATTCATTAATCAATTTATTAATTGTTGTATTTATTTAGACAAATTATGTGGTTATTTTATGGGAGGTTTTATGGGTATATATTTCCTGTGCTGACTAAGGGAAGGAGGTCTCTGAGGAAGTGTGCTAGCATAAAACATGTTAGACTTTGAGCTGTATAGATGTGCTTGCTAATAAAGACTGAACACTTTTAAACTTTAACTGTTGTGGTTTTTAAACTATCTCGGGTGCACTGCCAAATTGTGGATTTCTGACAATTGTGTCTCGCCCTGGCTACAGACTTGGGGCAGGAGCTGTATGGTAAGCAGATTATTTGTTCTATGTGAGAGCAGGGGATCTGACCCAGTGAGAGATCTAAAATTCAGATGCAGGGTCCAGGGCAAGTTGCACTCAAACCATAGAATTTAACCAGCGAGCTGCCCGGGGGAAGGCGGGATCCATAACTGCTGATATTGAATGGATGCCTGGAGTATATTGTAAACTAATTCCTAAATTTAGTGCCTTGAATTCATTGATTCAATCAGAGATGGAGGCAATGCCCTGTAGATTGATTTAGTGTATAACTATATGTGGAGATAAAATGGGTGGGAAAATATTTGAATGACATATTTTACATCAACTTCTGAAATTTCATAGAGCAGTACATATTTATTTGAGGACATGCTGACACACCCATTCGCAGTGAAAGCTCTATGCTGCCTAAACAATGACATCCAGACACCAAGAACTGAAAATATAGAACACCAAGAATTAAGAATACTTTAAATGTATGGGTAGGTTGGCCAGCCACTTTAATCGACTCATTCAAATATATATATAAAAAGAGGTCTCATATAGCTAGAAATAATTCCTAAAATAGTTCAAAAATATGTTAAATAGCCCCCAGCAGTTTAATGGAGAATGGAGTTGTTCATAAAGCAGATTTCAGCAGAAGCTAAAATACAGTCAGTTCAGGGAATGGAGTGAAAATGTCAGATGGACTATAGATGAGGTAATGGAAACCAAAACTGTTAAAACTGTTGTCAGTCTTTAAAAAGAAGCAGATCACACTTCAACATAGTTATAGATAGAGACAGGCGCATGTAGGCATACTTCTATGCAATCATCATTTGAGCCATTTAGTAGGTCAGTATTAGCAACAGAATGACTTGGGTGTTTCCCTGTACCATTCAAAACATTGCCAAACTTCTTTCTGTAAAGACATTCATCCATATCTTAGCCTTTAGTTCCCAGTCTGAAAGTGTTTCCATTAAACGTCCTTAGAAGTGATCAACATCTTGCCAGCCCTCTCTTCAGAAAAGCTAAGTTCTTCTCTCACCTCTGCCGTTTTGTGAGATATATAGCAGTTTGAAGACTTGGAATTGATTTATCTGATATTCAAACCATTATGAGACAATCCACCCATGCTAAAGCACTCAATTCTGCAGTTGGAAATTAATTCTAATGTAGATATCATTTATAACTTCTTATAAATTTAACATATAGGTAACATTTAAATTCTGTATATGACTGATTTCAGAAAAGTAGAAATTACAAATTATTTCTGCACAATGAAGGTTATTTTAAAAGGATATATTGTAATACCTGCTAATCTTTTCTTTTTTCTTTTTAAGGTGAGGAACTAACCAAACTAGAGGATGAAGACGAGCAGGGCTGGTGCAGAGGGCAACTGGACAGTGGGCGGCAGGGCCTCTATCCTGCCAATTATGTAGAGTCCATATAAAGGCACCTGGACACATTAATCAGACTATACATCATCCTTTAAGAAAACTTCCTTTTTCCCCCACTTATGCTACCAACCATACCTCGCAGTCCTGAACTGCAAAAATAGTACTAGTAGTGCTTAGATGGCAGTAAAGCATTATCCTGATATTTCCTGATTGCAATCATAATGGGTGTTTATCTTAACACAATTCCTGCTCTGTCACTTTGTTTTCTACACATATTGACATATTGCACACATCATGTTTTTAATGCATTATCTTTAATGTGACAGGATAAGGTAAGGGCAAGGGATCCTTGTTATATATTCTTATTTGAATATTTGTCCTTTGATACTCTTGACATATTTACACTCTCTGTATTGAGTGTCAGTGTCTACAAAAACTCCTTTTATAGGGTTTAATATTACTTCTTCATAGGGATACAAACAAGATCATTTCTGAGTAGCACTATGTATATCACTTATTTTACCACTTATATTTATTCAAACCAAACTGAATTGGGATAAATATCTAAGTAGCTATTGTGCTCTCATACTAGAAAATCTGCATTTCTGGTTAAAAAAGAGAAATTTGGCTCTTAAAATTACCAGGGGTAGCCATGTGACACCCCTAGTAACATGCCACTGGAGGCTAGTTTTTACTTTAAAGGAATAGTTCAGTGTAAATGGGTAAAACAGAGACTGCACAAAAAAAAAAGTATTTATAATATAGTTAGTTAGGCAGAAATGTAATCAATAAAGGCTGGAGTGAACAGATGTCTAACATAATAGCCAGAACATTACTTCCAGCTTTCAGCCCTCTAACCTCTTAGTCAGCGACTTTGTGGGGGCGGTACATGGGACATAACTGTTCAGTTAGTTTGTGAGCATGCAGAGAGCAATAAAGGAGGAAGTAGTATTCTGGCTATTATGTTAGACATCCATTCACTCCAGCCTTTATAGATTACATTTTTGGCTAACTGTATTGAATACATTTTTTATTTTGCACAGTCTATCTATTTTACATAGTTACATAGGGTTGAAAAAAGACCAGAGTCCATCAAGTTCTACCCTTCCCAGTAAACCCAGCACACACAAACCTATACTTACCGATCTATACTATCACATACATAAACTATATATACAATGTATGTATGTATGTATATCTTTATTTATAAAGTGCTACTTATGTATGCAGCGCTGTACAGAAGAGTACATTAATACAAACAGGGTGTTAAGATAATAATAGATAAAAACAAAGTATAACAATAAATATAGATAAATACAGCTGCAATAAGTTAAGAGTCTGTCACGATCTCCCTGAGGAGATGCTGTGGAGTACCAGGAAGGTGGGAGCCTGAAGACTGGGTAACCCAGAGTGTAACCATAAGTCACAGAACTGGTGTCAGAGGCCATGTTGAAAGTGAAGAACTTTAATAAACTTAGTGATGTAACCGAACACACAATGAATATACAAACTGAATGTAGAACGGCAGGCAGAGGCAGAATCCAAAAAACAGGCAAAAGGTCAGGGCAAGCGGCAGTCAAACGAAATCAAGGACAGGCCAAGGTCAAAACCGGGAAATCAAGGCAGGACTAGAGAGGACTCAGGAACAAGGTAGAAGGCAGGATCAGGACACGGAACTGGAGCTTGGAACCAGCAGGAACAAGAACAGACACAGGAACAGGGAACACGAAGGCAGGGTCACGAGAGACAATTAATGACCAAGCAAGGGGCAATGGTCAGGGAAAGGCTTATAAAGGGTGAAGATTAGGAGATGGGAAACACATGAGGTTAATGAGGTGGGCGGAGGAAAGGGAGCAGACAGAAAGTAGGAGACAAGAGAAGAAACAGACAGAGCCCAAATGCCTCCAGTGGCTATAGAGGCAAATGCATGCCGTCAGGAACACCCCAAGTGGGGTTCGAATCCCGTTGATCCTGACAGAGTCGAGGACACAAGAGGAAGGAGGTCCCTGCCCCGTAGAGCTTACAATCTATATGTGAGAGTAACTAACAGACACAAATAGGCAAATATAAGTGCTGTAGGTCACAGTGGGTGACACTACAATATAAGTGCTGATTCCCAGATCAGGTGCTGGGCGAGTGCTCCAAAAGGTAGTCTTTAACTTTAGTTTTAAAAAGACTGGGAGAGGATTCTCTCCGGAGGAAATCAGGGAGGGCATTCCAAATGTAAGGGGCAGCAAGGCAGAAAGGTTAAAGGCGGGAAACCGCAGTAGTAGTGGGGGGCGCAACCAAGCGATTGCTCTGCGAGGAGTGAAGGAGTCGACCAGGAACGTACAGAGACACAAGGGAAGAGATGTAGTGAGGAGCAGAGGAATGGAGGGCTTTGAAGGTTAGGAGAAGAAGTTTGTAAGATATTCTTTGTTTAATAGGAAGCCACGATAAGGACTTTAGCAGGGGAAGGGCCTGAACTCTCCTGGATGAGAGGAGGAGAATTCTGGCAGCAGTATTTAATATAGACTGTAGGGGGGAAAGGTGGGAGTTAGGGAGGCCGGTTAATAGCAGGTTGCAGTAGTCCAGTCTTAACAGGATGAGAGCATGCATGAGCAGCTTAGCTGTTGCAGTAGAAAGAAAGGGATGAATTTTGGCAATATTGCGTAAGAAAAAGTGACAGGTTTTGACAGTGGTGTTAATGTGGTTAGAAAAGGAGAGACTGGAGTCAAAGATCACCCCCAAACAACGCGCCCAATCGACGGGGTTGATGAGGGTGCCATCAATAGAGATAGAAAAGGATGGGGTAGGACCAGGCTTAGGTCATTAGTTCAGTTTTTGTTAGGTTGAGTTTGAGGTGGCGATGGTTCATCCAGTTAGAGATAGCCAGGAGGCAGTTAGAGATTTGAGTCTCAGTTTCAACTGTTAACGAAGGGGTCGACAGATAAATTTGGATATCATCAGCATACAGATGGTATTTGAAGCCAAATGAACTGATAAGATCTCCCAAAGACAGCGCGTAAAGGGAGAACAACAACGGCCCAAGTACAGAGCCTTGGGGTACCCAATCATTAATGCTAACTGTAGATATTAGTATCACAATAGCTTTGGATACTATGCTTGTTCAAAAACTCATCCAGGCCCCTCTTAAAGGTATTAACAGAATCTGCCATTACAACATCACTAAGAAGGGCATTCCACAACCTCACTGCCTTCACTGTGAAAAACCACCTACGCTGCTTTAAATGGAAGCTCCCTTCCTCTAATGGGCTGGTCTCTGGTGCGTTGATCGTTTTTATGGAAAAAAAAGAACATCCCCTATCTGCCTATAATCCCCTCTAATGTACTTGTAGAGAATAGTCATGTCCCCTCGCAAGCGCCTTTTTTCCAGAGAAAACAACCCCAACCTTGAGAGTATAACCTCATAGTTTAAATCTTCCATCCCCTTTACCAGTTTAGTTGCACGTCTCTGCACTCTCTCCAGCTTATTAATATCCTTCTTAAGGACTGGAGCCCAAAACTGCACTGCATACTCAAGGTGAGGCCTTACCAGGTGCCTATAAAGAGGCAAAATTATGTTTTCATCCCTTGAGTCAATGCCATTTTTTATACAAGACAGCACTTTATTTGCTTTAGTAGCCACAGAATGACACTGCCTGGAATTAGACAACTTGTTATCTACAAAAACCTCCAGATCCTTCTCCATTAAGGATACCCCCAACAAACTACCATTTAGTAGATAGCGTGCATTTTTATTATTTCTACCAAAGTGCTTTGCTCTTGTCCACATTGAACCTCATTTTTCAGCTTGCTGCCCAGTTTTCCAATTTTGTCAAATCGCTCTGCAAAGTGGCAGCATCCTGCATGGAACTTATAGTTTTGCACAATTTAGTGTCATCAAAATAGAAACAGTACTCTCTATGCCTACCTCCAGGTCATTAATAAACAAATTAAAAAGCAAAGGACCAAGGACTGACCCCTGCAGCCCTCCACTAACAACACTGGTCCAATTAATAATGTTCCATTTACCACCACTCTCTGTAATCCACTATCCTTCAGCCAGTTCTCTATCCAATTACAAATATTATGTTCTAGGCCAATATTCCTCAATTTTATCATTAACCTACTGTGAGGTACTGTATTTTACCCAGTTTTACACTGAACTATTAATTTAAAGGGGTTGTTCACCTTTAAGTTAATTTAGTATGATGCAAAGAGTAATATTCTGGGAAATTTTGCAATTGGTCTTCATTTTTTATTTGTGGTTTTTTTTAGTTATTTCATTTTCAGTTCAGGAAAACTACAAAGAGCTGGAACAAGGCAATTCAAAAACAAAACAAATGAATACTGAAAACTAATTGAAAATTTGCTTAGAATTGACAATTCGATAACATGCTAAAAGTTAACTTAAAGGTGAACCACCGCTTTAACAAAAGGGCTGAATTAATTAAAGTCCATAAGCACAGCTCCAGTGACTGTTTTGCTTGAGAAATTTTATCAAAATGATGGCATTTCAATAAACCTTATTATGTGTTAATTATGTGGTTATGAACTTATTCTAATAATGTAATTGGTACCCAGGCTGGATATTTTTGTGAGAGTGCTTTGTTTGTATTATCTATCCATCTATCCAAATCAATATTATAAAGGTGTTCTCGTGCTAAACCAAAGCATAATATTTTGTGCATTTAAACACTGGGATTTGTGCCAATTAAAAATAAACAGAAAAGTTTATAAAATAGCAGCTTCATTCTAGATAATTGGGATTTTTTTGGAACATGGTGCATTGGAAAATATTTGAAAAGATATATTGCCTTAGCCACTCAGAAAATATAGTGAATTTAAATTACCCATGTAGGAACTGGTTAATTTAGAGACAATTATGGGGTCATTCTGCTTTTACTGGCAGATTTATGTAACTTTGCATTACAGTATACAGTAATATAAAATGTCACAGGTACAATACATGGAAATCACCTAGCACTGGCACTGGCAACTTACATTTTTTAGGGAAATTATATAACTATCTTGTGATTCTATCTGGGGTGATTCCAAAAAGATCATCCTTTAATATCAGGCTGTCATTTAGTTTACCTTTTATTTTTAACATAATATATATTTGCAATGTTGTGTAGTGTATATTCTTAGCCGTGTGCAAGTCTATATAATTTAGAAAATGTTAGTATTTAGGCAGCAGTCTGATTTTTTATAAATATTTAGAAAATAAATATGTTGTTATTAAGTTATGGCAAAATATGTTAAATATTTTCAGCTAGCTGCTTATTGTTTTTGCAGTTGCACTTCACTGCTTCACTTCATTTGCATTTTATTTTTAAGAAAACAAACATTAGACTGATTCTTGTACATGATGTGATATAAATGTTAATATATTCAAATAGTGAGAGCAAAATATATATATATTTATATATAAACAGTGTGTACCTCTTATAACTCATGCTAACATGATTTACAGGCAGTGAAAATTAGAAGTATAGATGAATGAAAATACTACAGACTTTATGATCAAAACTGGTTGGGATGTCAGTGAGGTGGGGTGAATGCCAAACATAAGCTAAACAATAAAATTAGTGAGGCAAGAGAAAGTAGTTTTATGTATTTCTATTTTTTGTCTCTGCTTGACAGTGGGAGTTAATTTTCTTTATATTGTGTCTTGATTACTTTCTTCTGATGTAAAAATGTCACCTATAATAGAAGAAAGGTATTTTGTTCATAGGTTGTACTTGGAAATGCAAAACAGATTTAGTATTGACAGTAACATTATCTAGAAACATATGTTGCTGATCCTCTTGCTAGAAATACATCCTACCCATTTTGACTCCATTGATAAAACATTCATTAAAACCATGTATTAAACCCAAATGTCCTTGACTTCTATGTTTAATATAATATCCCTGAGATAAATAAAATAAATAGTCTACGGTATTGGAAAAACCTTTTAGGCAAATTAAGACATTGACTAAAAATGAATTTTAGAATGCTTGGGACCTGGGGTTTTCTGGATAAGGGTCTTTCTGTAATTTAGATCACTAGACCTTAAGTCTGCTAAAAATTATTAAAACATTAAATAAACAGAATAGGATCGTTTTGCCTCCAATAGGGATTTATGCAGCTTCAATAGGACCAGGTACAGAGTACCATTTTATTATTACAGAGACAAAGGAAATAATTTGAAAAAATTAGATTTATTTATTATTTACTATTTATTATTTGCAATAAAGGGGTTGTTCATCTTTGTACAACATTTACAAATGTAACAGTTCACATTAATAGAACAATCTTTGCCATGTACCTGTGAACAAAACATGTGCAGCTGAAGAGATATTCACTTCAGAATCTGCTCCCTAGCTGATCCTTCACTTCTGCATAGACCATGTGGGTCAGTGACCCTTAAAAACACTACAGTTGCTTTTGTATTTCCTTATATGATGTCATGCATAGTACTGGAAGCAGACTTAACACCTGTCAGTCTGACGCTGCTCAACCCTCTGTCAGCATACCCGGAAGGGTATCATGCACAAATTACTGTAAGAACCCCACCTAGCATGGGGGTCAATACTCAGCAGCAAAAAAATCCAGCAGCACACTAAAATTGCAAGCTGTGTAAAAAAGTGTTTTATTTGCCCAATTACATACAAAACAAGAGCAACATTTCGGGCCCCCCTGGACCCTTTCTCGAGCTTGAGGGGCACTTTTTTGCAGGGCTTGCAATTTCAGTGTACTACTGTTGCTGGACGTGATGATGTAAGCATATGTCAGGTTCAGAATAGCCCACTTCCAACCCTTCAGAAAACTGATTGGAAAGACAGAAGAAGGACTGATTTAACAGGTATAAAAAGTAGCTTTTACAGTGGTCTTTTTACTTTTATTTGGACATTGAAGGTGAACAACCCTTTAAAGTCTATTACCGTAATTCTCTATAACAGGTTTCCAAATAAAAGATCTTATACCTGTACAAAAAAAGGTTTTCATTTTCAAATTCTGTTTTGTCCCCACAACATTAGAGATTCAGATTTCATATATCTACAGTATGCATTTTAATAATTCAATGATTAGTGATCTCATCCATTTTCATATATAAATCAGACAAATACTTTCCCAAACTATTAAATCTGAATAAATCATTCAGATAATGTATAATTGATACTCTTCTGTGTCTTTTTATACAAGCGCTCTAATCTTGAGTGTACTGTAGCTTGAATTCTTTCCATAAATTAAAGGTTTTGTTTGCCAGAAATGAAACAGAAATAGTTAACAGTGCTTGGAAATACATTTTTCAAACTCTATGCTATTTTACTTTTATTCTGAAAAAAACAAAAAAAAAACAAAAATAGCAAAGGGTACTGGTTTAGATGGGCCAACACAATTGCACATAGGGTTTTTCACTAGTACAAGTGCAGTGAGAAAGGTGCAATGCACAATGCAGTGTTTTCCCACAATGCCAAGATAATTGTGGCCATGAGGTGGTGATGCACTCTGCAGTCAGTGCAGAATTGTTAGCACTAGATGCAAAGAAGTTAGAATTGCTTCATAGAATTGCTTCTGGTGCTCAGTATCAGAATGACATCTGTCAAATCACCTGCCCACCCAATACAGGTTCCTTCATTCTAAAACTAGTGGTATGGGCAGGAGGGGAGCTGGGCATAAGCAGGTGACCTGTCCTAAAGTAGTCATTTAGACACACATCCATCAAGTTCTAAATTAAGTTTTCCTAACTGTTAGCTTATCCAAAGGTTAGTTGGAATAACTTTCAAAAATGAAAATTGTTCCTGTATATATTTGAGGAATTTAGCCACTAGCACCAGGTGAAAATGTGCACCAGGTGGTGTTGCAAATCAGTGTCTACTAGCCTACATATTCCAAATGGACTGCTTCATTAGAGTTGCAATATGCATCATTTGTCATTTCTGTTCAGGAATTGTCAGCTCCCCTCAGTTGCCAGTTGTATCTGATGCATATTTGCAGATGAACTAGGTTACCTGTTTTTTTCAGTGCTGGAAAGAAAAGCTATATGTGGAACAATGCATATTTAGTGATAGGAACACATGGAGTGGCTCAAGGCACATTATTTAGCTTCAAGGCATGTAAGATGGAAAATAAATACTTGTGTTTAAACTAGTACATCCATTCCTGTTTTCATTCATAAGGGTATATAAATTCACTTAGATTATTCTTTTCCTTTAAGTAACCCTTTAGCACACTTTTTAATTGTTCCACCTAAATTTGAGTGGCTATTAACAGCTAGTAAACTTACTAGCTAAGACGTTTGCAGGACACAGTATTGCACCAAAATATAAGTGCTGGAGCCTAAAACACAAAAGCTGTGCTGTTATAACTGATTCCCAAACCAAAAACTAATTGTATTGACAGCAACAGTCTAAGTAGCAATGAATTTAATGACAAAATGTACAATATGTATAAGGGATGTGTGTAAGCTAAAATCGTATACTGATGTATGTGATTTTTTCATTTTACTGCAAATGATAGGTAACAATAGTATAAATAGGAGAAACAGGAGTAAAAATAAAAAAATTAGGCAAAAAGTACAGATGTCAACAACCTAGTATTAAACTCTTATAACTTGCTATACCCAATGACGTAATGATTTCTGCTACAAAAAGCTTTTAATGTGTAAATAGTAACAGCATCTTTAAAAGCTGATATTCCCCTCATACCTTTCTTTCGGCCTTTCTTTTCTGTTTTCTTGTTAGAATTTCTGGCTTAGTATGATACTTACCAATTTTACATATGATCTCAACAACAACCTCCCTAGATACATAGTTGGTCTGTCTATTTTCATAGTTTCCCAATGAAAATATTTATTTTTTGTGGTCATTGTATTTTATAGCTTGCCTGAGAAATACAAAATTTGTCTTTACCATACATAAAATCACTTCATCTCATTTTTGATGTATGTATGTACATAATTTTGTGTGCATTCCTGTATGCACAGTGTACCATTTATGTGTGGATATTTATATTATACAACAGAACATATGCAGCCAAATAAAGAATAACTATACAAGAAAAACAAATAAAATGGGAAATACAGTCTAAAAAATATATGGTTTCATGTCTTTTCTTCTTGTCACCATGATTTGTGAGAAAGTAAGCAAAGATTAGTAACGCTAGCCATGTCATCTGATGAGGTGGATGGAACATACATGACTCCTGCTGTTAGCAGGTTAGTATGGCTTGGCAATCATGTGTGTCTTTATTGCACCAAGAACAAGCTGACAACATTCTTATAAAGACTTTTTTTTATTGATTATACACTCACAGACACCACTCATCTATGTTCATATGCACAAATATTCAGTAAAAGTACAATGAAACTTTGCATTTGTCTCCAAATTGGTGGGAACAAGGTATAATGGAAAAACCAGTATCGCTGGTAAGTAACTCTACACATATTAAACTGAAAAATAAAATACAAATAGAAAACAAAAGATACATGAGCTGATGAATCCAATCTGTTAACTTGTAAAATGTATTTTAGACTGTTTATCTCTGGCTTAAAGATTACTTTTGTTTAACTAGTTTGTGGGAACTTCCTGAGGTCAGTATGTGAGGTTATCATTTTTGCTCCAAACATTACATAAATTAAAGGTTTGAAATTAGAGGTATTTGCCCTTCCTGAAGTCTGCCTGTTGTAACCAAGAGTTTTCAGTATGTTGTGCTGGCCAGAATCAGGGATTGATTACTTTGTAGACCCTTGTAATAATAACAGTTAAATGCAGTTGGGGTCTTTAAAACATACAAGGGCTGATTCACTAAAGTGCGATAAATTTTATCGCACGTTTTTTGCGTTAAAATAGACGCAATAATTAGCGCGCGATTCACTATAGTATTATCCCGTGCGTTAAGTCGCCATATCACATGCGTTAATTTTTGTGCGACCGCATGCGTTCGTTTTAACGCATGCGTTAATTTTCGCACTGAAAAGAATACGATCGCATGATTCACAAACACTTAGGCGCGCTAAATATCGCATTGGTCTATGCGAAAATTAACACCTACTTCAGGCAGGCGATAAATTATAGAAAAGTACAGTAAATGAGTCGCCATAATATGCAGTACTGTACTGGTAAATATTTAGTCGCCATAATATGCAGTACTGTAGCGGTAAATATTTAGTCGCCATAATATGCAGTACTGTAGCGGTAAATATTTAGTTGCCATAATATGCAGTACTGTAGCGGTAAATATTTAGTCGCACAAAATACATTACTAGGTATATTTTGGCAATTTCTTTGTCGCGACTTTGTAATCTCACGACTTGCGGACATTTTGTAGCGATTTTGTAATCTTGTGACATGTGCGACTTGCGGCCATTTTGTGTCATTGAGCCTGCAGTCACACTACAGAGAGCATCATGCTTGGGGTATCTGATCTGCTACCAGGGGAGAGGCGCTATATTGTGACATTTTTCCTGCGCTCAGGATATGACAGCCTGCCGCTGGGGCGCTTAGGGGTCAACGAGAGGAAGAGGGCAATCCTGCGCGACCTCCAAGATGGGTTGCGCGACAGGTTTGCCCTTGATGTGGACCTCCGCCTACTCCAGCGCATATGGTCGGACCTGAAGTGCAGGAATTCAGATCTGGTCACTGAAATAGCGGAAGGTAATTATTGTACTTTTTTATGCTTTTACAGAATACGTTCAGTAAAAGATTTAGCAAGTAATTTGAACTAAAAGTACAAATGTAAGAAATGTCAGGGATGACGAAAGTAACATAGTAACATAGTAAGTTGGGTTGAAAAAAGACATACGTCCATCACTTTCAACCATAATGCCAGTGAGGAACTGAAACGTTGGTCACAATAAACCTCTGAATATTATTTCACATCTTCGTGACTCCTTGTGAAAATCCTGTGTGTGTCGTCACCCCATGCCTGTCTAGATTTTGTTTTGCCACATGCACCCAGGTATTATTGTTCCTTATGGTGTGAACCTTCCCAGCACTTCGTATTGTATATATACATAAATAAGTTTAAAGGAGGGGGGAAGCAGCAGGGAGCGGCCCATAGTATGAGTCATTTGGGGAAGGGCCACGAATGTTTTAGGGGGCCTTGCTAACAATGTCTGTGTGTCCTTTGTATTGATGTGAGGGTTCACAGGGGGGGCGTGGGAGGAGGGGACCCAAAAAATGTTGTTGTGAGGGGCCTCGTTATTTATGATAGTGTATGAATGTATATATATATATATATATATATGTATAATATATTACACAAAATAACATCTTGCAACACTATCTCACAGAACTTCAGCTGGACATAGCGCCTCATCCCCAGGCCCACCAGGCTCCTGTGGCCCCCGAGGCCCACCAGGCTCCAGAGGCCCCCAAGGCTGACCAGGCTCCAGAGGCCCCTGAGGCCCCAGCACCCGCCCAGGCCCCAGCACCACCAGAGGCCGAAGAGGCAAGGGCAGCAAGCCCTAAGTTTTATTTTTCCTATTTTTTTCTATTTTAAAAGTTTTTATTGTTAGAATAAAAGTTTTTATTTTTCTACTTTTGAACTGGTTAATGTCTAATTATTTTTCCTTCCTTGATATGGTATTCTATACTTTCATGTAGTTTCCCCTACACTCTTACATTTATCAGTAACAGCATCAATATGCTATATGGGTTACATTTTTGCAAATATTCTGCCAACAATTTTGTCTTTAGCCCATTTTGCTGAATAGTAAAACTTGTGTCAATTAGTACGTAGCGTATTAACTGCCAATCAAATGTTTTGTTGCCAGAATAATTGCAATATTATATTTATTCCCGTTTAATAAAGTGCCCATAACATATTTGCCATTTATTCTGTGTCTAAAATCTCCCACTTAATTTAAGCCACTTTAGCAAACGGACCCCTAAGTATTTGGCTAAATATTCTTAAATGCCCCCTCCCCCCTATTTTATTATCTCTAGCACTTCTTTTTTTTTCTTACTTATTTTTTTATTGTTTTTTTGGGGGTTTTTTTGCAAATAAACATTTATACAGCACCTCTCTAGCACTTCTGTGCTCTGCCAGGGCAAAATGTCGCCAGTTTTATGCTGCTGATTGCCACGTGTGTAATGTCGTGACAAATAGCACTTGCGATAATTAGCGTGCATGCGAAAAATACCGCGCACGTTATTTACAGCGACAAAAATATCGCATGCAGTATCGCACATAAATTAGCGCAAGTGTGCTAATAGTGAATTGTGCGATAAGCCGCGAAAATTTAGACGCAATAAAAATTTTACCGCACGCTATAAATAGCGCACGTTATTTCGCACTTTAGTGAATCGCCCCCACAGTATCTTTTTATAACAAAAGCCTTCTTAAAAAAGAAGGTATTCATGTGCCTCATGATAGATTGCACTGCCTCAAAACCAAAAAAGAGAGGTAATTCAATTAAGGAATTATGGCTGGAGATGTAACATTTTCCTTAATGTCTCTATAAAATAGAAAATGTAAATTTCAAAAGTGCTCAGAGAAGCACTCAGAGTAAATTTATATTAATGTATTTTTTTTTGGTTTAAATCCCCTTTAAGTAAGGGGTTTAAAGCCTCTCATGTTTGGTTTTAAGGCATGAGGCATGTGAATTACTTCTGTTTAAAGGGGATTTTTACCTTCAGATAATAGTCTGTGACTATTGTGTCACTGTGAGGAAAAACATTTTTGTAAATCTTATTTATTTAAAATGTTTAGTTTTGAAGCAACAGATCATATAAGCTGTGGATCAGAGCTGCTAAAACTCTCACCTCTCTGCTTTTTGTAGGGGATTTCCCAGACCAGGACATGTCGGGCTGCCCAGTGAAAAAGTTCACAATGAACTTGTTTTGCAAATGCCTTTCCCCCCCCTGCACTATGAAATGCAAATGAAGCATTTCATTTTTGATTTGGAAAGGCATGCCCAGTAAGCAGATCAGTGTGAACTTCCTGTTTGGGCAGCCTGCAGCTTATATGGGTTATAGCCTCAAAACTTAACATTTAAAATAATAATGATGATTTTTAAAAATGTTTTTTTCTGATGGGGCATTTCAAATTCAGACTATTGTCTGTAGGTGAACATCCGCTTTGAAAAAGGCATAAGCTGAATGTCTTATATTGTAAAGCTGGCCATACACATACGGTTTTTAAAAGATCTTTTAGTTATCGTAGAACCAAGCTTATACTGAAACAATCATTTAAAAGTATGATTTGTCTAAACTAAGGTCTATTGGTCTTAGTGAAGTCATTTGCACATGGATAGAAAACTGGCTACAGGCTACAGAGGGTACATTCTCTACTTGGAGTAAGGTTCTCAGTGGGGTCCCTCAGGGTTCTGTACTGGATCCACTTTTGTTTAACTTGTTCATAAATGACTTAGGGGAGAGTATTGTAAGTTATGTATCAGTGTTTGCAGATGACACAAAACTCTGCTCCTGTGATGTAAAAATATGCAAGCCACTTATATACCCTTAATGGGACTGCACTAGACAAATCCATAATGGAGAAGGACCTTGGAGTCCTTGTAGATAATAAACTTCACTGTAGCAAGCAATGCCAGGCAGCAACTGCTAGGGCATAAAAGGTTTTGAGCTATATTTAAAGGGGTATAGATTCACTGGAGGAGGGTGTTACTCTTCCTCTTTATAGAGCGCTGGTAAGGACCCATCTAGAATATGCTGTTCCGTTTTGGACTCCAGTGCTCAAACGGGACATTATTGAATTAGAGAGGGTCCAGAGAAGGACACCTAAGCTAGTAAATGGTATGGAAAATGCTAGAAAAGGAAGAAAGACTGTCCAAGTTAGGTTTGTTTACACTCGAGAAGAGGCGCTTAAGAGGTAACATGATAACTATGTATAAATATAGGTCAAACTCAACGGGCCAGATATTCAGTTCTTCCATTATATCCAATTGAGACATGCATTTTACTCCCAGTTTAGGTCCTACCAGCTTTCACCCACACTTCTGCCATGGGAAGCCAGACTCTGGGCCTCAGACCCCACCAAACTTGTCTCCCAACTGTATAGCATAATCCAGGCCTCGCATCCTGCTCCATTTGATAAGGCAAAATGTAAATGGATGGCAACTGTTCCATCCCTAGATGAGGATCAGTGGGAAGAAGCAACTGATAACGTATACATTTTTTTAATATCACTAAGATAGAATGATTTAAGATGATTTACCAAGTATAGATTACCCCTCTGAAACTCAAGGCCATGGGGAAAATAGAAAGATCCAAATGTGTGAAATGTGACAGGTAAAAGTAGGCCTCCTTCATTTGATCTGGGATTGTCCTAAGGTAATAACATTCTGCAAGGAAGTTACCCAATATATAAGCAAACATCTGTCTCTCCCTAGCATCAGGTCCCCCGAGGTATGTTTGTTAGGAATAATAGACGAACTAGTACCCCTTCAAAAATCTAGAGCATTACTGCGCTCCCTTGTGTTCTATGCAAAAAAGGTAGTAATAATGAGGTGGATGAGCCCCATCCCTCCCACAATCCAGCAATGGATAGAACTAATAAATGGAACACTACCACTGATCAAATTGACATATAACGCCCAGGGAGCACCTGGGAATTTTGAGAAAATATGGGAACCCTGGCTAGATGCCAACCCCAGTATATCTTTACCGGATGATTAACCCACGCATAACCCTTGGTGTACTTTGATGAGTGGATATTATATGGAGTTTAACCTTAAAACTGTCACTAAGGGGCACATTTACTAATCCACGAATCCGAATCACGAATGGGAAAAAATCGTATTGGAAATGAAAATTTCGTAAGATCGCAAATATCACGAAAATGCTTATGAAAAAATCATATTAGTCACGATAATATCGTATTGGCGATCCGAAAGTCACGAAATTTTCGTACCGAACAATTGTAAACAGCGGTAAAACCTTTCCGATTTTTTCGTGCAAACGTCCGAAAAAGTTTACCAGTAGGTCCTTCCAACTGACATGACGGCACCCACGCCATTTATAAGAAGGGAGGTTCTGTTTAAATATTTGTAAATTTAAGAGCTGTGAAGTTCTGGAATTCCCTCCCCGAATCAGTCGTACTGTCTGATAAATGTAATAACTTTAAGAAGGCTGGAAGACTTGTTAGCAAGTGAGGGAATACAGGGTTATGGGAGATAGCTGTAGTACAAGTTGATCCAGGGACTGGTCCGATTGCCATCTTGGAGTCAGGAAGACATTTTTTCCCCTCTGCGGCAAATTAGAGAGGCTTCAGACGGGTTTTTTTGTTCTCTGGATCAACTAGCAGTTAGGCAGGTTATATATAGGCATTGTGTTTGCACATGATGGACATGCATCCAACTTACTATGTTACTTAACAACACCTTTAAAGTGAATCTATCGTCTATAAAATGTTTTGCTTGAAAAAGGGTACATGACTTGCTGAATAAGATTAGCTTTAAACATAAAGCTTATTTATGTTATTTTATAAAACTTACAGCCACTTTTTAGCTTGTTTTTTTTTCTGGTACCAGTGGGCCTATACATACTTCTCGTCATTTTATTTTGCCTTTCCCCAAAAATGAGCCAATAAACTGAAGTCCCTTTAAAATTACAACTCTGCTGTCTGATGAACTGTTTACACAGATAAATCAAAGCAAAATATACAAGACCACAGAAATGTTCAAATATTTTTTTTTATGAAAATCAGATAACATGACAGAAATCTAAATATCACCATACAGTATATGAAGTATTAGATCATACAAATTACAAGGACATTGATGTCATAAGACTTAATCCCTTTACCGTTAATAAAGTTGCAGGTTGTTAGTGATTTCAGTAGGGACCACTGACTATACCTCATTTTTAGCTCTATAAACGGCTAGAACCCTGTAAATGTGAATAATTCAATAAAGTCCCTTTTGCAACCATAAACAAGCTATATCTTTATAGATATAATATAAACAATATTTTTCAATACTGTTTTCAGGTAAAAATAAAATCTTTTTTATTTAGATGATATTGCCTCTAACAATCTATTTTTAGGGACACTACTGCCATTTCCCTCTTAATATATAAAACCTGCACTAAATGAATTATTGTGAAGTGGGTCACCATTTTCCTTTAATATACAACCATTATAAATAGCAATTCTACTAACTACAATTCGGCCCAGAATATGTTCTATACTGTATTATGGAAAGTTTTGGGTCAACTTATTATGAACCCACCCTACAGATCCTGTTTCTGTATTTTGTTTAGATTTAGTAATACCCAGTCTTTTTTTCCTTTTCTCTATCTGCTCTCTAGACCTTCTCTTTACTATTTACCTGATATTTAACCTTGTGCTCCCATCATGCTAAGACTGTTACAGGGTGGAGCCAAAATATAATAGGGTCATGTTAGACTGCAAACAGTCAGTGTGTGTTCAGACTGTTAGCAAGATAGCGTGGGAAACCATTAAGTAATTTTTCCTGTGCTGTCACACCTACACTCACCATGGCTTGACTCCTTGAATACTGACAATCATGTCCGTGAGAACTGAGAGGGAGATAAAAGACTGCAGAGTGATAAACTTTTTGTGAAATCCCTATGTCTGCCTGTGAGTTCATGTACTCAGCGAATGTGTATACTTAGCTATGGGAAGTGAATACATGAAAAAGTACTTACTAACTACTAACTAAAAAGGGAAGCCTAAAAATGGTTTAAAAAATAGAAAATTCCTCTTGAAGGAAAAGAATGGAAAATTGAAAATAGTTGGGAATCCCAAAATAAAAAGAAAACAAGAGAAATACTAAAAATTAAATCTTAAATTTGTATTAAGGGCTGACTTACTGTACAATTTATTTACCTTGATAGGTATATCTGAGGGCATAATGTTCTATGTCCACAGAATATTTATATTTTCATTTATAGTATGAATTGTGATACAGTTGTCCTGAGCTGAGGCATTCCCCGTAGATATGTATTACAAAAAGAACATTTTTATGACTGTAGTTTATTAATGTCTTATTCATGGATGCCAACATAATTGTTAGCAAGGCACTCACAGGTCTTGGTGAATGAAACAGAAAAAGAAATAAAGAAAAAAATGTATTTGTTATTCCAACATTTCAGTCTTCCTTGAGTCAAAGGAAATGTTGGAATAACAAATAAACTTTATTTCATTTTCACAATACTTTCAAAGGACATGTAAACCCCAAACACAAAAATTTGATCAGTAAACAGCCTCTTTAAAATCTTTAAATACCTGACACTCTGGTTGTTCAAAGGTTAATAGTAAGGCTCCAGCATCTTCTTAATAACTTAGATTTCCTTCTCCTACTCTAACCCAATTGGCCCCTTCCTCAGGAATTTAGTTTGTTGGCTCCTGGGCATGCTCAGTTCTTACCAGCTCAGACTACTAAACACACCCTCCAGTCTAGCAGCCAGTGAAGACATGGCATTGCTTATTCCTATAGAAATGCTGCTCTAGATATCTGCTCCTGCTTTTTTCTTCTAACCTCCTCCTAACCTTAACTTAACTATTACAGTGCTCAAACAAAGCAGAAGGGGTCTTTATACACGTATGCTCTTTGCAGATTTAAATGTAATGATGTGTCAGAGGGAAAATGACCACTATTTGTGGCATTGTTAGAGGAAAATGCTTGCTATGCAGTACACATGATGCCATTTGGGTGGGGGTGATGTCCCCAACATATATATTGTAGTAAAATTTAGGCTTTATGTGTCCTTAAAGTCTGATGCGTGCCCTGCTTTATATGACATTCTATATTTTTTTTGCACATATATATATATATATATACTATATGTTTTGTTTTGTTTTTAAAACAAATAGGTCCCAATCATGGGAATGCAAAGGAGAAGATGTAATATATATATATGCATACAAAGAATGTTCTACAAGTTATTAAGGGCAAAGTAATGGAAACAAATATTTTATATTGTCCTTTGATATTTGTACATGCACTGTATCATAGAAACTGAAAGAAACAGTCAGGAGTGCACCAACCCAAGAACTTGGCTACTTAGCACAAAGCAGAGGTATAAAGTATTGTTTAGTCATAGGGCTACTGTTCCTCTGTGCACTACAGTAGCCCTTCACTTGTTGTTAGAGCAATAGGCGTATTTTATGCTAATGCTTTAACTGCCACTGAATTGGAAAGTAAGTTAAAATCAAAATGTTAAAGATCACATATGTTAAAGATAGCATGTATAAGGGTGTTAGGTTTAAAAAGCTTTTGAACTGCCTCCGCTTCTCAAAGTATTATGCTACATCAGAATTTGGCCCTGTTCTTTTCAACTTGTGGTGTGGAACGCTCTCAGCACATGTGCAAGGGTCCCAGGGACAGAACAGGGAAGAAGGTGAGCTAAATGTGGCTTTCTACAGGGTCATAGAGCTGCTGTATGAGAGCATGTACAGTTGCACTATCATAACATAAATATTGTGGACATTTCAGTCTTTACCTTCTCCTGCAAAATCCATAAAAATTATGGATTGCTAAAATATTACAGAATAATAAAATATTTAAAATTCAACATTTGCCAAGTAAATTTAAATATCTAATATTGCTATTCAATGAGAAAGAAATCCTTGAAAATGCCATCCCTGTCAAAAGGTTCTAGATATACAAAATATGGAGCTTTATTACTGACACTCACTGCAAAAGGAAGTTGTGTGGGTTTTTTTTGTTTTTTTTTTTTAAATAAATTAATAAACAAGAGCAAAATACTTGGCTATGGCTTGGATTTCTGTAAATGATAGAAGAGGATAGTTGGTTAATTACTTAAAGCAAATCTTTATTATAAAGCTAATTCTTCACTGAAGGAATCTGGGTGCAGGTAATATGATATATACAGGCCTCTGAAATGCCTGATGCTCTGGAGTTTTCAGATATGCTCGCAAGGCTTTTTGGTCAAAGTGTCCTGCCCTCTCCCTTCTCCTATTGTCCTCCTAGGTCACTGAGTACATGAGGTCTCAGATCAGTGAGTCTACATAAGAAAGCAGGAAAAGCAGATCACAAAATAACTAGACTATTGCAGGGTGTAGGGATGGCATGTTTTCCATTACATTTCTTTGATGGTTCTTGAGGAGCAAAATAGTCTTATTGGGCAATATCCACTGGAGGCAGTGCTTGCTGTGTTTAGTTTTTTTGTTGGTTTTTTTTTTTTTTTTTTACACAAGCCATGCTCTGCAGGCACATAAGCTTTAAAAGCTGCTTCAGTTGTGCAAGGAGCTGCTCTGCTCAGCATATAGCTGCTCCTTATTGAGTTCTTTGCTCTTCCTCACCTCTTCTTTTCAGTTCCTTCCTTCCATCTTACAGTGGGTGCACAAACTGATAGACAAGGCGCTGGGACACATCTGGCTTGCGGATAATCCCCTTTTTGTAGTACTGGCGGATGGAGCGGCTCAATTTGTCATAGTTCATTGCTGGACGATTTTTACGTATTCCCCAGAGGCGAGCAACCTGAGCAGAGTCTTCAATTTTAAAAATACCTGAATAAAATAGGTAGAGAAAGAGAAAATGATTGCTTTTCAAAATGCAGTTGCATGAATGATAAACACTGAAAAATGATACACACTGCTGGACTGGCACCAAAATGTTCTACTGGTACTAGTCCAGAAAGGTAGTTATTAACACGAAAAAGAGGTTACAGTACAACAAAAATCCAAGGCCTTCTTGCAAAGCAAGTTGACCATGCACTCCTCGGTTGCTAGCTGTAAGGGTTATAATAAATGTAATGCTTTCTTGCCTTTTCTTTGCACATATATTTTTGGCTGTTGATTGACTACATATACAAAAACATCCACCAGCAGGGACTGTACTGCTGGGTTTCATAATTGTTACAATAAAAGGAAACCTTTTGTCACCATGTTGCAATTCAGGAAGCAAATCCAACCAGGAGTTTTATTCTGCAACACCCAGTATCCTGCTGCTACTAGAGAGATATCTCATGTACATAGAAACAGCAATATTTTAAATGAATATTATTATTCTTACCTTTCTCTTTGTTCAGCCAACGTATTGAACGCCCATAGCTGTGTGGCTTTAACAAAAGTTCTTTCAAGAACTGCCACAGATGAATGGGCTGGCCAGAACCTGAGGAGTCTACCTCAGTGTCTGCCCAGCACTCACCAACAACCCCACTTCCACCTAAAAGGAGACTGTAATTAGGACACAATTTAAGGGTCTTTAATCACATATGCTTCTTAAATTTACAAAAATTATGACTTCAGAGCAGCCATCAGACCAGCTTGCACAATCATAATTCTATTTGTCATACTTATATACGCAAAGTTGTACACTACACTACATTATCAGTATAGATGGAAGTTGGAAGATGCAAGACCATTGGGGGGGGGGGGATTTACTAAAACTCAATTTTTTCAGCTTTATATTTGTTTAAAAGCACAAAAAAACTAATTTCCATGAATTTATCCAGTCATTTATCAAAAGATCCAACCAAAAAAAAAGTTTATCAACTTTCGCACAATAACCGTGACTTTTTGTATAGTCAAATAGAAGCCAGCATACAAAAAACCTAGAATATCTTCCAATTGTAATAGGGACATCTAGGTTTTAGCTGGTGTATTTTTGCATTCTGAATTGTTTTGATACATAATAAATCATGAAGAGCCTGACCCAAAAAAATGTGCTTTAGTAAATGCCCCCTTAAAAGGTCTATGCTCCAGATGTAAGCCATGTGACTGGTTATATATTCTAAATGGCTCATTTTTTATTCCATTATGGAAAAATATACACCCCAAGATTCATAATTAGGCTGTGAAACTTACTTTCTAAAGGGTATCATATTTTTTGTCACTGCTATACTCCCCCTCATTCCAAACACTGGAAATAAACTGGACAAAAAAATCCAGTCTTTAAGTACAATTCAACTAATTTTGATGTATCAGCTGCAATTGCGAAACCCCACAAGGTGGGTGCATCAACGCTGGAATTCTAGGAAAAATCCCTGCACTATAGAAAAAACATGGCATTTGTGCTTGTAAGTGACCCCTGATAAGATTGAGACTGTGATGATTGATTGATTGAGACTGTGTAAGCCTTATATAGCAACCATCAATAATGTCACTCATTTGTGAATGTATTTTAGAGTTCCCATCTGTGCTTTTTTTTACCAATAGAGCCATTGGCCAGCCATTGGCCACCACTCTGTGATTTGTGCATGGCAGCCCTGACCTAACTTGATGATATATATATATATATATATATACAGCATAGTAAGTTCCATACTATATTTTCTAAACATTGCTTCCAGGAAAAGTGAGGAAAGTTTCATTAAAATGAACAAATTATCAAAAATTCTAAATGCTTCCTTAAAGGAGAAGGAAAGGCTAAATCACTAGGAGGTGCTAAATGTTAGGCACCCCTCAGTGATTGCAATCACTTACCTGCGATCCTCTTCCTTCCTTCTCCTTTTAAGTGATTCCCATGAGGGCTATGTGATACATATACATATTTAATTTTGTTAGTAAAAAGTACAATTATTGCAGGAATCAATGTGTGATAAAACAACATATTTGCAAATGTAATGCACAGTTACATTTTTATTTCACAAACTTTAAAGGAGTAGTTCAACCTATTTCTAGCAACTACAGTTGGTCAAAAAAATTTTTTTCATTATTTGCTTTTCTCTTCTACATTTTTACAATTTTCAAATGGTGGGCAGCCAAAAGCTATTGGTCTGTGAGCTTACTGGTCTGTGAGACTATCTTCTAGTCTCTCATTTAAACCACTGCTTGAACTGCTCATATGTTAACCAGAAATGCAAAAAACCCTCATATGACTTCAAAGGACCAGCAGGAAGGTTTGACTGATACAGGAGGGGTGTTACATTTTTCCACTGTTTAGCATTGCTAGCATAAAACATGATTTTCATGAAACAGTCATCAGGAGGAAGATTTACCTGTAACCTCAAGTGTCACAAAAAGGTATAGATACAGTCACCAAAGATTCTGGGTGATTGTAAAAAGGAGCAGGAATTGATGAAAAAATTAGTTAAAAATTACTGTGGATCCATTATGTTTTGGGGTTGTGTGGTAGCCAGTGACAAAGGGAAAAAAAAAAAAAAGTTTAGTTTAACCCTTTAAGTGCCAGTAGAATTTTCCATTTCAGTTCCACTTAGTGCCAGACATAGTTTTGAACATTTTGTGCTCTCTCATTTCCCAAAATTGGTGGTTTTAATGAAATACCTAAAAATCACATCAACCCTTCATTTTCAAGCACCTTATCTCCCACGTAGCATTAAATACTAAGAAGAAACATCATAAATATGAAAGCCAAGGATCCACTAAACCGTTTGATACCCATTGTGCATAGGATTATCAAGGTATCTGGCATTAAGAGACCCCAAAGTTTGTGCATACATATTTCATGGAATATAAATCAGGCGCTGTATTTTTTGGGAGTAAAAATACATGTAAAATTGGGAAATAAGTAATTTGACCCCAGAAACCATATATTTTACGAAAGTACACATTCTAATGAAACAAAAATGGGTAAATACATCTTTCTACTGAAAACTACCAAACTACAAAGCTATGCTAAACCTAGCGTTTTTTAATTACATTTCTAAATATCATCACAAAGCTCATAAATATGAAACGCCATGGGTCTATTGAACAGTTTGATGCCCAATATGCGTAGACTTACCAAACTATGTGGCATGTAAAGGCACCCAAATTGATATACAGCAAGCAGAATTTCCACGGGCAAAAACAAGTAGTGCCAAATGCAATAAAGCCATCAAAATTAATGCTTTTTTTTCCGCCAAGGGAAATCTGCAGTCAGAATACAGTTTGAATACTTTGGCTTGGCAAAATTAGTTTTACGGACAAAAACAAGTGAACAACGCCTATGCAGAACTGAAACTGCAATAAAATGGCTTAAATGCAATAAAATGACTAAAAATATAGCAAAGTCACCATAAATGTAATGTAAGCACTGAAATAACACACAAAAGATATTGCACAGTGCAGTTAGCGAATACGCTATCCACAATGGCAATAAAAAAAAATTTCAGGCAAAAAAATGATGCTATAAAAAAATATCCACAAAATTAAGTGTGTGTACACTTGGCAAAATGCATGTTGTGTGCATGTGCAAGTAAGTGTGAACCCCCCCAAAATGTATGAGTGTGTGTGTGTGTGTGTGTGTGTGTGTGTGTGTGTGAATGTGAATGTAAGTATGTATTGGTGTAATAAGTGTGTATTTGTTTGTTGTTTAAAACTAACTTGGGGTTGGCAGGCAGATTGTCCTGGAGGAGCTGTAGGGCATGCAGGAACCAGAGGACTGTCTTCTTTTCTTGATCTGGTAAGTGGGTGGACCTGGGGGGGAGGTAGAAGACAAGAAAACGAAAGGCACGTAGTATCCATGTGCCTGACGTTTCTTATGGGGCCCCTTGGGTGATCACGCCCCAGGGGCCACTCACTCCCTGCCTCTACTCATTGTCTAGGGGCTGTGGAATGAGGGGGAGTGTGCGAAGGAGAGGCTGTTCCTCCACCCCCAAACCTGGAGGTGCTGCCGAACATAGAATCTACGATCTGTGGCACTTCATTCCTTTTATCCACAGAACATAGATTCTGCATTCTGCGGCACTTAAAGGGAAGGGAAGAGTGGATATCAGCAAATTCTGGATGCCAATGTAAAACAATCTGAAGAGGGAATGACTAGTACTACAAAACAATCCTAAACAAACTTCAAAAGCCACCATTAGCAACTTGAAGAAAAGCAAGCTAAAGGTATTGGAAAAGCCCTTACAGTCCCCTGACTATATTGAAAATATGTGGGTACATCCTAAACATGCAAGGCAACTCAAGAACATTTAGGAATTAGAAGTGATCTGCAAGGACGAGTAGGCAAAAACAAGAACTGAAAGACTGTTAACTGTATACAAAAGGCATTTAAAAGCTGCAATTATGCCAAAGAGATATTAGTAAATACTGAATTACTAGGGTGTCCAAACTATTGCACAAGTAACAAATACTATTTTCTTTGTTTTAAAGTTCATGAGATAAAATGTAACTGTACATTAGCATTAACATTTGCAAATATGTTGTTTTTAACACACTTATTCATTTACAAAATAAACTAAATATGTAATCTTGCAAGGGGTGGGCAAACATTTGCATTAAACTGCATTTAGTGTACATGTATTACATATTTCTAACTATTTTAAAATTATATGTAGTTTGTTTGATAGGAGAACCTCATGCCCTCCATCTGTTGTTGACCTACCAATACAGTTTACTATGAAAAACCTATAAAATGTTTTTCTCTTACATTGTCAGCACTTATGGCTAATATGTATTCCTTATTCGCTAATTATGGGTATAGGACCCTTATCTAGAAACCTGTTTCTAAAAATGTTTTTCTCTGTAATAATAAAATAGTATGCTGCACCTGATTCTAATTAAAGTAAGCCTTTTATTTTAAAATCTTCTAAAATTACTGTAAACAGAAACCAGAAAACCATACATTTCTCCCTGCATGCAGATTTATTTTGTTAATCTATTACAAGCAGCTGAACTGAAGATCTTTCACATTAGACCTTGTCTAGTGTGAAGGCCTACCCCCTTTTGCTTTCTAAGCCCTCCTTCTCTCCGAGCACTGCTTCCCAATAATTTAGGATGGCTTTAAGTATTTCTCTGCCAGGTAAAATATACTGTGGAAAAACATGCCCCAAGTAGCTTATACATAAAGGATATATATACACAGTATGCACTTGTAAATAATGTTACATTGAATACTTTGAAAAATAACTCCAGATCCTAAATAAGTTATACAGTTAGGGCCAGAAGTAGTGTCACCCAAAATACATTGAATTCAGTGAGAGACAGAGGGCTGTGGCACCCAAAATAGATTAAATACAGTGAAAAGCAGTGGGAACTTCAGCCCCAAATACATTAAATACAATGAGAAGCAATTATTTCTGTCACCCCAGGCCCCCTTACCCTTCCAAAGGGAAAGTTTTCCAAGGGCTGGAGAAGATTTCAGAATTACAGAGATGGGAAAAAAACAAGAATTGTTGGTATTACTAGACATGCTCACATGACCCACCTAGTGGTAGATATGAGAATAGCACACAAGCAGGAGAAACCTGTTTTGCTGCTATGCAGCTTGGGTCCCACTGAAAGTAAATTGAGCAGGAGAAAGAGTAGCTTATCTGAAAGCAGTTCTATAGTGTAGCATTAGAAAGCTCAGACTCAAGCACAATGCCAGTGCTGCCTACAGTACACACCAATATTAGAACTTATAAAAATATATTTGACGGTTCAAAAAATTTTTTTTTTTTTTTTTTTAAATGGTAGACTGAATTATATGCTATGTAAACAGTGTAAGTTGGAAAAAAAATAAATACGCCATAAAAATCATGAAAGACTTCCTTGTGGCATATTAAAGAATTTTACAGTTTAACTCTAAAAGGGCAGACAGGGCACTGTGGGAACTGGAGTAGACTGAAGGAAAGGTGACTAATGCTACATTGGCTCAATAGAATAAATAGCAATGGTCAGACAGATACTGCTGTCAACAGCAATAATATTTGTAAATTACTTTAAAACCATTTAAAATGGCCGATAGGAGCTAGGTGCAGAGCACAGCCAGATCCAATGCTTATTTAATGAGTCCTAAGGACCACACTTTAGGAAGCTGCCTCTGAAACTGTCATATGACAAACTGCATTAACAGAGCAAAAAAGAATTTTTTGGTGTACAGCAAAATAGAACTGCAACTCTCCTACTCAGTTTATAAGTACTATAAAATCTGATTGGTTAGATTGCATTTCATCACAAGGGAGAACAGGAAGAAATGCATCCTATACTTCCGTATGGAGCTGTACTCACACAGGCACATGTAAGCTCTGAGGAGCAGGGGGCACAGAAACAAACACACGAGTACAAGCCCTTATGCTGTTGTCAAGCACAGCCCAAATTGAATTTTCATATTCCTCTCAATTGGATTTCCATTTTTGTGGCACTTAGAGACCAAATACTAGAGTTGCAGGACTACATTAGTGTGACTGTACTCCAAAGTTTTTTTATGTTTAAATTTTAATGTTGTACCACTGTGCCACACTATGTCATAGCAGTGTCTCAAGAAATTACAATAGAAAATAAGTTAATCTCTAATTTTGAATGTTTAAATTAAATTGTGTTTTAGCATAACACCATTAATTCAAATTAAATGTCCATTTTTATTTTTTATAGCAATAACTTCCATATTGTTCAACAAAAGCAGTTTCTGTACTGTTCAATATTATTCAGTCCTGGGATTACCTAGGACTTTTTAGTGCATGAAAAGAGCCAGCAGGGAGAACTGCCCTGGACCTTGAATGCTCTGGGAACATGGGTACAGCAATGTAAAGGTGAACACAGAGTCGCAAACATGCAGTTTATATGCAGTAGGGGAGCTTACCCCATTTATTGTGACCATCTGTGCATCAACATTTTGGGGTGGGCAGCCTTCCCTTTGTCAGGATGACATCCATGTTAACCTTTACATTGCTGTGAAGACCCTGCTTGTCATACAAGAGGCCTGCACCACCAGTGCAGTAAGTGTATAAAACAATGGGTGTGCAGTGAATAAAACTGTATTGAACATGGGTACAGCACCATATACAATTATTAGCCTTTCTTAACTAAAATAATCACAAGTCAAGACCACTTGAGTCTTGAATACATGCTGATGGGCTGATTTGAACATTCTAGAGGAACCAGAACACATTTGAAAGGCTCCAAATTAAACAATCAATTTTTTTTTGTTACAGCACTAGGCAATTTATAGTTTGTTTAATGGGAGGAGAGCCTCCTGCCCTCCAGCTGTTGTTGACCTACCAATACACCTTACTGCAACAAACATCTAAAATTCCTTCCTCTTATATTGTCAGCACTTGTGGCCAATAGTTATTCCTTAAAACCTAACTTAATTTATAGTTTCATTGTCAGTTATTATTAAAAAAAAAAAATAAATAAAAATCAACAATTACACAATTACTTAAATTAGAAATTTTCCTCACATTTTCTGGTAAGATTTTCTGGGCAGATTGTGTAGCAGAAACACTAAAACGCCTATTTTAAAAACTGTTTTTCTGCAAATCATTAACTGTGGGGCCTTTAACGCAATTTTTTGCATACATACTGCTGTGTATGAGAAAATACTCCACATTAAAGGAAAACTATACCCCAAAACAATGTAGGTCTCTATAAAAACATATTACATAAGCCAGCTCATATGCAAAACTCTGCTTCATCTAAATAAACCATTTTCAAATAAATATATTTTTTAGTAGTAAGTGCCATTTTGCCATTTTAAGAATTAAGGACCTCCTGGGATCATAAGATTCAGGGTGCACACAACCAAACAAAGGCACACATTTATGCTAGACCATATTAGCCAATTAGTGGACATAGTTCTGTCTTTTGCTTCCACACATCTGCCTATTACAGTCAGAGCTGCATTATTTTTGGTCATGTGATCTATGAGGGAGCACACAGACCATCACAAAATGGTGGATAAAGGGAAAAGATGTAAAAGAGCAATATTCTTTAATAGGTCACTTAACATAATATAAACTGCTGGTTAATTATTCATTCTGCATATATAGCAATAACTGGTTTATTATACAGCCTAACTATCTAAACAAAGAACAGTGCAAGGATTTAAACTGGTCTTACATTTGATGCTAAAATGTACAATATTCAGTATGTGTATGCAGTTCTGCTAAGCTTAGCCTTCAAAACAACTCTAGTATAGCTAGAGTAAGAATAAGTGCAGTTTAAATCCACATTTCGTTTGTACAGCCTGCCTGTAAAACACATTTGTCATCAGATGATATGGTAAACATTGTCATACTCGATTATTGTGTTGTGTTGTGATCCATGACATCAGAAGTGATGATGTATTGTTTGTCCTTAACATAGCACAGAATCACATGTAAGCATGTAAATTCCCATTTAAAGATAAAATAAATTTTATTTATGAGTAGACTTTTACATTCATTCTGAAACACATTGTTTTAAGATAGTCTGCTCATGCAGTGTTATGTAACTGAATGCTTGTATTCATTTGTTAGACTGTGAACTCAAACCTGCAAACCACAAGCTATTATTAAACTAAAACTCCCACAGAAAGCTGAATTTACCCAGAAAGCTGCATAAGGGAGGCCCATGCAGATTTTGCACCATTAAACCTTCATGGATGTGCTCCATGCTGCAAGTGGAAGACTTCAGCTGCCCCAATATACATATTAATTGAAGGGTGCCACCCCCTCCAACCCCCAACTCCAATACATATGAGTACAATTTAAAACGTACCAGTTATAAACCTCTATACTACTCAAAAACAGTTAAAACTTTGTTTATTTCAAGGCATTAAAAACATTAACAGTCCCATGGGGCTGTTAATGTTTCTAATTGAATGAAATAAACAAAGTTTTAACTATTTTTGAGTAGTATAGAAATGTATCATTGGTACAGTATGTGTATTACCCTCTTTTGGTCACTATTATGGTTCTACTGATATCTATGCTATATAGTTTGTTTATTGAAAAGTAACCTTTGTGTTCCTGATTCTTTTTTCATTTTTTCTACATTTTAAAATGCACTGATTCTTAACCAGCCAAGCTGTATTTTAAGATGTCTTCTATTATCTACACACCTGTTAAACCTACCACATAGTTATAACCATTATTATTATAAAGTTGTCTAGTTGAGACTCTTTATATAAAACTATTTGTGCATTAAGTGTACAGTAATGGTACAGAGCATATTTTCTGTTCTGAAAGGAGAATTTTTAAAAAAAAATTACCTAGACTATTTCTAACAAGGGACAAACAATTAGATAATCCCCATTTGGACATATCTCAGATAAATTTGAAGTGAATTCCAAGGAATAACTATGAATGGAGGAACACCAAACATGCTGGTATAGGAGCTTGTGCCAATTTTTGGGTGATGGCACAATGCAGCCTACTTTTTCAAGCAACTATTTCCTGACAAGCAATGGCAGAAGTTAATGGGTTTCAGACATATTATTTGCCATCAGCATAAGGCATGCAATTATTTTGCATTTCAGGACTCTGAGAACGAGAATAGTGAAGAGAGTCCCAGCTCTCTCATTATGTACATAGGGCACAGAGGGTAGTATAGCTCTCCCTGGCCAAAAAAAGTATTGTTTCCACCAACTGAAGTGTGGGCTGTATTAGTACAATGTATTGTAATGTCATCTAGAAATGGCAGTTGTTGAAATCAAGGCAAGATCTGGAAAATCAAAAAAGACAACTGCTTGTATGCTACCCAGACAAAGGCAAACCCTCAAATGACTGCAAAGGGCCTGCAGGAAGGTTTGTCTGATACAGGAGGGGTTTGGCACCATTCCACAGTGTAGGGTTGCTTTTAAAAGTCATCAGGAATGTCAACATCTGAGGTTTGCAAAGCAACAACTATACAAGCCAGAGACCTTTTGGGATAAGTGCTGTTCTTTTTGGCCACAATGACCAAAAAAGGGGGGAAAAGGAGCAGAATTTGATGAAAGAAAATCACCTTGCCAACTATGGAAGTGGAGTCAGTATGCTTTGGAGTTGTATGGCAAGGAAACAATATACATGCAGGAGGAAGAATGGATTTTGCTAAATATCAACAAATTCTGGGTGCCAATGTAAAACCAAAGGTTTTGAAATACCCATCACAGTTCCCTGATTTAGACATCATTAAAAATTTGATTATAAACTTGCAAGATGTCCCATGAAGATCTTGGAATTAAAAGAACCTTCAAGAGTGGCCAAAAATCTCTACAACAAGAATTATCATTACAATTTACACAGTACTTGAGTAATCTGCAGGCTTTCCATTCTTACCACAGTATCTCAGTTCCCCTGGTCCTGTCTTTTCTTTCATCCATGCTGCTGTATTAAGAAAAATGGAGAGTATGAATCTATGGAATAAGGAGGGTAAAGGTTCCATGCAGATCAGATTAGGAAACACTACATAAAAAGGATAATTAGGGTGGATTTTATATTCCATCTGAATTGTGTAATCCCAATCAGAATAAACAAATACTTCCATGTTTTTGATTTCCCAGTGTATACATATGCTTTTTTATTATCTTATCACTTTAAAGTAATTTCATAAAATGCTAGGCTAGGAGTAGGCAGAGGAGGCAGGAGCCTCGTGTGCATTATTAGGAGATAACTTTCATTAAAATGTCTGCGCTCATTTTCTATAATTACCCTTCACCTACTTAACTCTTTCCCCACACACTGAACCCTGGTGAACCCTTTAACTACTAAAAGATTGTGTGGAGAGGGAAGTAAGGAGTGATTTAAGGAAAGGGAAGGGGGATAAGAAGGGAAGTGTGTCTAGGCTAGGCCCAGTTCTGGACTAAATAATGTGTACAGCTATAATAATGTGTACAACTGATATCTAAAGTAAATTAGTCCTGTAAATTAGTAAGTTAGTTCCTGTATCCAAGGTAAATTATAACCTTATTTGACACATTTCCTCCCAAAATCTTATATGACCAATATTTTCTCTTCTATTTTCACCTGATTTCCAAATATCTAGGTGAGCATACAGAACATCTCCACACAATGGTGATCTTTCTCTAAAGTTGTCCTCGCTCAGTGCACAGAGATCCTTCCCTGTCAGCTCTTGAAAACTGCGACCAACCTGTGGGAGGCGGTATTGATGTTCTGTCCAAAGAATCCATTTCTGTACATTACCTGCAGACCACTCCATTGGGTCTGGGAAAAAAAAGAGATGAACAGTGTTAATTTTCTTTTAATACATGTGCCAAAAGACCCTTTAGGGTCACGTAATAAAAATCCTGGAAAGAAAAGTCTTAAAATGAAAAAAAAAAAATCACTTATTTATTAATAAGAAACATTTTTTAATAAAAAACTCGAATATTTTAAATTTTTGAGTTTAAGAGCTATAAAAAAACCTTGAAAAACTTGAGTTTGAGAATATGGCTTGACTTTGCCTATGACAACTCCTATTGACTTCTATTGCAACTCGCAAGCTTTTGGCGAATTTTTACATTTAAGTTTTTTTGCACTTAATAAATATCAGACATTCGAGTTTTAAAACAATAACTTGAAATCGAGTTTTTTAATAACAAAAAAAAACTCAAATTCATGTTCTTTAAGCACAAAAAACCTAGAATTGAGAAAAAAATCAAACTTGACTGTTGATAAATCGCCCCCTTAGACTTCTTTATATACAATATTGTACACTGTGAACTGCAGCAAACCATATATAATAAGGTTATGGGTAGTAAATTACTATACAAGCTATATTGAGTAAATACTAACATGCACAAAAAATGTTCACAAAAAGAAACATTTTATTTATTATGCATACATATTATGCATCTTAATTTAATGATTTTATTGCCTGTCTTTTCCATATAGCACAGCATCAAATAAACACTTTTAGTATGCAAGTTCACATAAAGTCACATGTACAGAATAACACATGCACACAAATTACATATGCACTGACGCTTGCTTTCACCCCCCTGCCCAACCAAACTCGCTTTCCTACTTCACTGCTTTGAATATTCTGTGTCTGGAGGGGTGGCGAATGTTATGATTAAGAGTTCTAGCTGTTTATACCTTAGGGGGTAACTGATTTTTTTTGTGTTTAGAAAAATGCAGTTTTTCTCCAAAATGTTCTTAAATACCTTCCCAATAGTGCATTTAATAAAAATATAGATTAATAGCATACATTATAATTTATAAAGCTGCTAAAACTGAGATTGTTGATATATATATTTTTACACTCAGAGAAATTAAATGGTGATCAATTCTCTACACTATATACCGCTATGGAATCTATAATTTGGAAGACAATTGTTTTTAATAGTCTGTAATTAATCTAGTGTTTCATACACAGGTAAAAACATTTACTGACTTATAGTGATCAGCGATGAGCAAATCTGTCCCATTTTGCTTTGAGGGAAAATGAGACCGCATGTGGGTATATATTTATATAATATATAAAGATAAAGCAAAATTCTATATACAGGTACATATATTTATAAAAGTAAAACAGTAAAGATTATCAAGTTTCAAAGCAGTAACTAACCTGCAGAAATGTTAAGGAGTTTGCAGGCAGTCTCAATATCTTTCAGCACTTCTCCTACTACCATGGTCTGCATTTGCTCCAGGGAGTGGTCTTCAAGGTGTAGTGAGGTTTGATACTCCAATTCATGATGGAGTCCCTGACTGTCTATTACAGGGCATTGCTCTGGTTCCTTTGTGCCTTCTCCTCTGTGAACAACTGGCATCAGCCCTTTGGGTGCCCAGCTCCCCCCCTCACCTGCATAAAGCATGTCACAGAATGGCAGGAAGTACCCTTGTGCACCCTCCTCGGATGCTTTGTCCAAACTAGTGAGGGTTGAATCCTGTAGGGCCAGTCTAGAGTGAGTAACAGGAGGAAGGCTTGCACTATTACTGCCCATTTCAGAGGTGGCAATATCTGTGGGATGGATAGAAAAATATTTAACCTTTGCTTATAATATAGCTCAAATTCTAAACAACCCTCTTTCTCTTTCACATTACCTTATGTTTGGTCCTAAATGTCTTAGTGTAAAGGAGAACTAAAGCTTAAACACACGCTGTATTTTAAATACTAAACTTTCTATACAAGTTCATTGGTTAGGGAATCCAATAACAGAAATGATGCATACCATCAAAGTTCTCCACATTTTAGATTGTTAGGACATTCTTTTAAGTGCCAATGGCACTGCACACACTTTAGGGACCATTTATATGCAACAGTCAGAGGCCCAAGGTACAGCCCTGAGACTGGTGGTAAAGAGAGGGCTGCACCATTTTTGATCTGGCACTCCATGCAGAGATCAACACATCCCTGGAAGTAAGTGCTTCACAGATGAGCACAAAGGGGCACACTCTTGCCCCCTTGTGTTTGCGCACAGGGGTTTGCTAAAGTGTGCTCTGAGCAGCTGTTAAGAAGCAAACTATGGAAAAATACCTTATTCAGAAAACCCCTTGTCCCAAGCATACTGGTTAACAGGTCCCATGCCTGTATCAGTATTACGCTAGTTCACTAGTGCACTAGTTCATTTGCTGTCTTTTAATTCTGAATTATTAGTATTACTTTCAAAATTTTCTTCCATTATCTATGAAGCTACTCTGTACATATACTGTATATAAGTGTTTCCCAACCAGTGACTTGTGGGCAACATGTTGCTCACCAACCCCAAAACAGTTAATTATTTTTGAATTCCTGACTTGGTGGCAAGTTTTGGTTAAATAAAAACTACTACCAAATAAAGCCTCCTGTAAGCTGATAGTGTGCATAGAGGCTACCTAATAGCCAATCTTAGCCCTTATTTGGCACCTCCATGAACTTTTATGATGCTTGTGCTCTCCAAGTGTTTTTACATTTGACTGTGGCTCACAAGTAAGAAAGGATGGGGACCCCTGCTGTATATTATGACTACGTCCCTAAGCTCCCTAAGCTGACTGACAGCAGCCCAGGGCATATTCTGTGATTCAGCAAAAAAAGAAGATGGAAAGAGGCATATTCAGAGGCACAGATCTTCATTGATAAGGGTTGTGCTGGGCTTTTGGCTGGTATGAAATACCAAAACATAAGGTGTAGCATTTTGTAGCCTAAATCTTTGTTCAGCTTTAGTTTTCCTTTAACCACGTATAACATTCATCCTACATTTTACAGTGTCTGTACTTCACTTAGCTTCAGTGGCTCAGTTCTTAAACACTGCACAAAATGGATTCACTTTTATTTACGTTTTTAATCATCTTTACAACCTAGGCAATGTTGCAAAAACCGAGAGAATAAAACACTACATGGTGAGTGCTTTTTGTGTTTTAAATCCTATATATGTTGCTAAGTGGTGATTAAAATTTTTAAATCCCATATATTCCAGTGGCTGAGCAGAGATAAAGGAACATCTAAGCCTGTTAAAGGGACCACTCTCTCAAAGAGATGAAACTGTGGAGAATGGGGAAGCCAAGACAAATGATTCCCTTGACTGTTCTAAGGTCAGATGGTTTATCCCCACAGAGTGTTAGCTGGACTACTTTATATCCAATGTGTATGAAAATGTCAATACTTTAAAGAACTCTCTTGTAACTTTGTGATAGATATAACCCCTTGCAATCAGAATGCATGATATTTTAAGGCAAGTAATTGTAACATGACAAATAGGTGCAGATTAAATATAAAATATATAAAGTTAATCTATAAAAGCTTTAATATTTATGGTACCAAGAGTATATGAACATAGCTTATGAAAGGGGAACATAGCAATGAAAGGGGAAGAACTGACAGAGAAAAATAAAAGTTATTTATGACAAACAAGAAAATCAAATTAACAAATACAATGATGTATGAACAGACTAGCTATACCTTTGCATTCTTATGGACAGGATTTGTTTTGTAAAAACACAATAAAAATACAAAAAGAATTCCTTGGAACACATTCAAATGCGAATGAGCCCAGAGCAGAGTGTTCTTTCCACAAGGACATGGTGACACAGAGAATCACAAGCAGGGACACACATTGACAGAGTCACCTGCCTAAGTTGCTGCTTCATCTATAGACCCCTTTTTGTTTTATTGTCCCTCTAATGTTAATGCTGAGGCTGTTTTATAGCATCCTTTCTTTTAAGCTTTTATAGTTAGAAATAAGTATTTGAACTCCATGCAATTGATTATAAAGAAATGCCACCACTGCTATGTTCTATAAACTATTTTGCAACTTTAGGTTAGCCTTACAGACTTTAAAGCTACAGCACCATACTGACTTTTATTATGGCAGCCCAAGTTTCCATAGTTTACAAGGCTCATCAAAGTTTGAGGTTTTTAAAAAGGTTTTTCTTTTGTGTTTTGTACATAGATATAAAGATGAATTTGTAATAAGGTAATTTCACACACCATCATATATAAAACTGTAATTTTGATACTCATACAATTAAAAGTAGTACAATTAAAAGTGCATGTTGTTGCTATTTTGACTGTGTCAGTCTAATACATAACTCTGTTTCTTGAAGAAGGTTTACCACACACAGAAACCTAAAACAATTTACCTCAGATTATGGGATCTAAGTTAATGGGACCAACCCTGCAGAAATAAACTGATAAGGACCTTCACAAAAATCCCAAAATACATCTCCACCTTTTATCCTCTAATACCCAGAAAATTACCCATATTTGACATAAACATGCAATATAAAACCTCTTAAATGCAAAACATAATTTGCTATAGGACATGAACATTATTTCACAGCACAAAACCTATAAGTCCAGCAACTTTGTTAGTATAGCACAAAACAAATAACATGACTTAAATCTTACAGAATGTTTAAACATTACCTGTCTGTTATGAGAAGTTTCACTTGTAGGATGTTACTTGGACATATGTGGCAGCTCTATGACACCACTGTTACTGCCACTGTCACCTCTCTCTACTTTCTACCTCTCTCTACTTTCTACCTCCCTCTCTTTCCTTTGCTCTCCCTCCTCTTTTCCTCTAACTCCACTCTCCTCCCTCTGTCTCTCGCTGACGATGCTTTAAATCCTGGAAGAGACACGTGTCCAGTAAGTGATGTCTTCGTCTTTCTTCCTCCTTCTAACTTCACTCTATGTTTAATTTCTTTCTATCATACACATGTTTTACCTTTCCTTTAGGTTTACTTTTCCTTTACTTTTTATCTATCTAACTTGGCATTTTTTACAAATTCCCCCTTTACCTATTTTCTTTACTCTTTTGTTCTCTTTTTCTATCACTACTATTTTATTCACCTATGTTCTGCCCTTTTCTTTCTTCTTTTCTTTTTTTAAAATCAGACTCCCATCTTCACACTGTCCACCACTATTATTTCTGTCAGATGTCTCTATACACTCTCACCTGGCTGCCTCTGTTCCTTTCGCTCTCTCGTCGAACCATCATAGTTTATATAGTAATGTCCCGTACCTGTGTAAACACAACCTGTGTGTGCTCAAATCTAACAGGTGCAGGACCTGCCCGCTTAACCCTTAAGTAACACATAAGCAACTAAACATTCCCATACACTTTATTACTTGCAAATTTCATGATTGTTTTTGGTGGGTGGGCAAAGACTATGCATTCCCATTCAAATAGAAATAACAAAAATGTATAGCACAGAAAAACTCGCAATGTTAATGAAGCCTAATGAAAAGAATTTACAGTGACACCTAATAGCTTGAGGGTGCTTAATGATTATCTCATAATCACTATAAATACACATTTGCGCACTAAGCACACACCCTTTCTTTCCTGTAAATTTACTAGCCAAATGAAATAAAGTAACAAAATTCTTGACTCAAAATTATCTGAAATAGAACAGAACACTCAACAACTTCATTAGCCTATTTGCTATTGCACATAGGCATTTTTTACTACAATACTATAGAAGTTAAGAATGACTTGTGCCAGAAATATTGCAGGATAAAATGCCAGTTTAATAAACTGAGATCACCTTTGTGATATCAAAATTTTTGGTGCTCATATATGCTTTGACCTCACTTTGACACTACTGTACACAACGCTTATATAGTCTAGTGCCAAAATTCAAAACAATTTCTATTTCTACACAGGGAATTAAGGTAAATAATGTCACAAAATTTTATAGTGGGTAAGATAAAGTTTAGTTGCTCATAACTTCACAAAACACATACACTAGGATCAATTTCATCAGGAGCTAGTTAACCAATCAGTACTTTTTTAGAGTCAGAGGAGAATGGAGAAAATTCAGTACAATTATGTGAAATAATACACATTACACATTACACAATACACAAGCAGTGTCCTTTCTAAGAATACAATTCAGGACCCCAGAACTACACAGCAGCAGTGCTAACAAATGACACAATACAAATTTAAGTTTGAAAGCATTTTGTTTTTAACAACCAGAGTAATATTACAGAGTACTGCACCTGAGAACTTCATTCTAATTTTTCTTATCCAGTTCTCTTGTTTCTGTGGTAGACCACAGGGGTGCCCACAAAGTAGATTGCAGTTTACCAGTAGATCACTTTAAGGTTTCTGGTAGACCTCGAGGTGGAATGCAGTGGGATGACATCCCGCCACTTAATTTTTTCCCCCCAGCATACTGGAGCTTTTCAGTGCGGCTGCTCAAGCCATCCGTTTTTATAGTTTCATCCCAGTATAGAAAATTGGCCCCACCGGGCTGCTGTATATATTTGTTCCCACTTTATATATGTATCTGTGTGCAGACAACAAAGTGGGCCATGAAGAAGGAAAGTAAAAACTACTACAATCCTTTCACATTAAATTTGTTGGCACTTAAATAATGTTATGTGTGCATTAAATGTGAATTTAAACATCGATTGATACTTTTTCTTGCTTATTGCGCCAAATGATAGACGTCGCACTATTTTAACTGTGGTAGATCTCATGGCGGAGGCCAGGTGGCAAAGTCTGGGCACCCCTGCTCTACCATTACATTTCAAATACCTTAACACAGTTTTGCACTCATCATTCTGGTCCTAAAGTATGTTAGTACATAACAAAGCATGTTCTGATCTTAGGTACGTGAAACTGACCATATCAGCAATCACACCTTCCTGATACCCAACACTTAATCCCATACATAGTAACCATAGTACAATTATATTTTTCTCTCTAGGATATCTATTGTAGAATTCACAAACTCACTTGTCCCTTGTCTGGCATAGGGATATGAAAAAAACTCTTTAATGCCAACCTCAAGGCATGCCAAAATAGTGTGTTTTTAATCCTCACTGCTTCTCTAAAACAATTCATATTTTAATACCTTCATGATTTCATCCTTGTGACATTCTAAATCTGCCTAGCATATATTAATCTGTGTTTGCATTTCACTTGCTACAGTTCTGTATTTGCACTGTATACTGTATATTTTTTCATTCATACTAATTTTATGAGAGTATAAACAACAGAAATGACCATTTAAGTTGTTAATAGGACCTGGGAAAACTGGGCAAAAGACCTAGGGAATGTACCCTGTTTTTAGTCCCTTGGCACAGCCCAAACCTGCCAATAATATGTAGAATGTCCCCTTATACCATTAGGTAATCTGACACCAACAGATACTTCATTCAGATGAGTAGTCAAATTCAGTAGTCAAAATGAATGCTGTAAAGTACAAACAACCAAACAGGACTTTAGCAACCTAGAAGTTTTAAGGATTATTGTAAGCATCAGGAATATCATTTACAGATGAATGTGGTAAATTGCAAGTCACATACATTATTGGTAAGCGTTTTTTTGTTTTAGCAGTTGCACATTTAAGAATTTGTAATTAAATAAATCAACTAAAAACTCTCAATGATATTTGCTACATTTCTATAGCTACACTGCATAAAATATCTGAGGACAGGGTAGCTTGGTGAAGGATTTATGTCATTCCTCTAGTTCTCTTAAGAAAGGGTTTTTTATAAGCCACTGCTTCTCCTGGTTGAATAGCAGGAGGCTTTAAGGGTTCAGAGGTATAATTAACAATAATTATTTTATGCCTTTACCATCTTGGCTCACACCTGTTCTTCATCAGGTCCAAGTATAGGAAGCATCCCAAATGGGGGATGTTGAAATCTCAACTCTTCCTCCTTTCTGAGCTGGATCATGAAATACTTTTTGTGGTCTAGCTCCTGAATTCAACTGATTTGCAGTTTTTGACTGTAACAACAGACTTATTTTTGAATGCCACCTACTTGGACCTACCTTGGACATGGACTTACCTTTAGCCCATTGCTTCTATTCAGCTTTACTTGAAGCAGTTAAGGTCCAATCCTGGTTTCTATTAAACTCCCAACATGCTTTCATGCAGTTACTTAGCATAATAGCCTCCTTGCAGCTAGTTCCACACTGGGTTTCCTAACAGAAGAAGCCTTTTGGTAATTTCTCTTTAACAAATACATGAGCTACATCGCTTACCTTAAAGGAGAACTAAACCATAAATGAGTAAACCCTACAGCTAGAAATGCTGTATTTTATATACTGAACTTACTGCATCAGCTTGAAAGTTCAGCATCTCTAAACCAGTTATGATCCTTCCTTACAATTTAAATGCACAGTAGCTTACCATCTTGGTCAGTGTGCTTTGGGCAGCTGTTGAGAAGCTAATCTTTGGCGTCATTGAAATTCAAGCAGAAAATAGGGTTGATTCACTAAAGGTCGATAAGCGTTATCGCACGCTTTTTTGCGTTAAAGTTGATGCGGAAAAAAATGTGCGATTCGCTAAAGTATTATCGCGTGCGTTAATTTATGTGCTACCGCATGCATTCATTTTACTGCATTGCGTTAATTTGCACGCAGAAATAATACTAACGCATGATTCCCAAACACTTAGACGCGCTAAATATCACATTATTCTATGCGAAAATTAACACCTACTTGAGGCAGGCAGTAATTATATAAAAGTACAGTTCATGAGCTTTTGGCAATAAAATATGGACTTTGCAGTGTTATTTATTCAAGTTTGTGTTGGCCCTAGAGTGATGCATCCTCCAGTTTGCAGGGAAATGGTCATTTTCAGAACAGTAGTTTTACGAAAGTAATGGAGTGTATGGCTTATATGTCGTGCATTTTTTCCGCACGCGGCGACTATTTGTGCGCGATGCGTTCATTAGCACGCGTTGCATCAAATAACGCATGAAAATAGTCTTTGCGACTTAAATAACGCAAGCAGCATCGCGTCTAAATTAACGCAAGTATCCTTTTAGTGAATCGTTTTTAAGACGCGAAAAAGTAGACGCAATAAAATTTTTACCGCATGCTATAATTAGTGCTCGAAATATCGACCTTTAGTGAATCAACCCTAATGTGTGTCATAAAAGCTGATGCTGTGAGGCTGATTATTAAACTTTAAACTCTTAATTGCACTGGTTTCTGAGCAGTCATATAAGGCGAATCAAAATTAAATGCAAATCAGCCTTGTATTGTGACTTTTATATTTTTTATGAACAGTGTTCTATACATACAGTATTATGTAAGCCATAAAAACATAATGGGCAGCATTTCTGGCCTACTTGGCCCGGTACCTTTTTGCATTTTCAATTCATGTGCTTCATTTTCCTTAATCTATTCCTGGATCTACAAAGGCTTCTCAGTTTTCCTCTCTTCCACTGATGATCCATGAGGGTGGATTCCAGTCTCTTGTTTAATCTTCCTGTTTGGACACTTCTGACAATCAATCTAAAGTTAGAGATTATGGGTGCCATTTGTCCCAAGTCCATTTTATCTAAATGGCCATATACACTGGAAGTGAAAAATTAAATCAAAATCAATTTTGTGATTATATTACAAACTCCATTCTGTAAATCTGAACAAGCATTCTGTCTCACAAAAGTATAAAATCCAAACAAAACCAGTTGGCTGCATTATCCCTAGTGCTGAGAATGATCTAATGATGTTTCTATGAATTTTGTAGCTGAAAATTAATTTTAGGATAGCATTCAAAACATAAATATGATAACATGAGGTGAGACAGCTATTCCCATCATTACAATAGGCCCTATATCACCGGTGGGGTGATAAGGCTGGTAACTGGCCTTAGCCTTAGCTGGTATTTTACTGTCTAAGCTGGTAAGATACTGGCCAGGTACTAACCCTACCCCTCTAAAACATCTGACAAGTCAATAATGCAATTAAAAAGATATTAATTACATTATTTAAAAAAAAAAAAACCCTAACATTAACAGAATAACCACTCATATGTGAGGGTCCCCTCGGTATAGTATAATATACCAAACAATATTCATAGTAGCAAAGAAACTCAGTATATGTGAGATATGTGTTATATATCCAGCAGTGAGTACAGTACAAACCTATCTAACATAAGCTCCTCCTTCCCAGTATACTGACTAATTCACATCTTTTCCCTGCAATATGAAGTTGCACAACTTTACATGATTCCCCTGCTGTAGTAATGACCGTTATAAACTTTGTAGATGATTGTTGGCCCCTATAAACTCGTCCTTGGACTAACACATATAAAATACCCACACCGCTGAAGTGTGGGTCACCACCTTGCCTGCCTTGGCTGGGGAGCCAAAGGCTGTTGGTCCCCCGCTGTATAACCAGAGCTGCTGGCCGATGGCGCAGTGCTGCCACTCTGCCTGTTCCCATTAGCAGTAGTAGATGGTGTCTGCATGCCAATGCAGGGCTGGTTCTTAATCATCATCAACAACACACAATTTCCCCTCTGTTGTAATCCTACTGAGCTGGCACACAGGGTCTGTCCCTGTCATCATCAAAATCCTCCCCTGGATCAGACCCAACATCAAATGTGGCATCCTCATGCAGCATACTGGCCTGCACCTCAACAACAGCATCAGGCTCTGGCATTGGGTCTCCTAAAAACATCCCTTACTTGGGTCCCCTCAAAACATCCCTTACTGCTACTGGCTGTGCCACAATTTCCTCCTCCTCCTTATCTAACAGGAAGCCTGGGTGAACCAGTCTACCACTGCCTCTGTCTGCTGCAATTGCATAAGTGGCCTAGTGGAAGCAAAAAAATCTGGCACAGTCCTATGTATGCAAGGTATCTCACTGCGACTCAATGCAGAGCCTGCTGCTGTTGCTGTGGATGCAGTGGTTGCAGCTGTTGCTGTGCAACATTGTCCAGACTGGGCACAGCATGTGGGCTGTGCTGTTGTGGGGTACTATGCCTATGGCCAGCACCACACCCTGTCCCACCCCTTCTCCCAAAGGCAGAAGGGTGGTTTTTTGTTTAGGAAAGCTAAAGAAGGCCACACACTGAAAGCTGGATATTATAAACTTGTATGGTATTTTCTTAAAAGAGTTTACTATCATGTTCGTTGGTGCCTATCATTTTCGTTGGCAAACTTATAGGGCAAGCAAAAAGTGCCACATAAGTCTACAGAACATCTATGCTTGTTGACCTGCTATAGACATGCAGAATATTATATAGTAAAAAGCATTGGGAACTGGAAATGTAAGTATATTCTTTAATAAAAGAAAGCAGTGGGTGATTTGAGACCCAGGCAGCACTTCACAAGCCTAAAGTTAGGGCTTAATATAACAGGGCTTAATATAGCCCATGTGCCATATGCCAGAATATCCAAATTGCTTCTCCAGGCCTGGTACTGGTTTATTATATAGTGGGAAGCAGTTGATGGTGACACCTCAAGCAAATTAAATATACAGAGAAACAGAGTATACTGGCACCATAAGCATGTTGTAAAGAGAGAATTTAGAACTGACACCCCAGCTACATTATACAGTAGAGGCAGTTAGTACTGCAAAACCCAAACCCATTAATGCACAATGACAGTCGGTGAGTACTGGCACCCAAACATATTGTACAGTAAGAGACGGTAGGCACCACACATATTTTATACAGTAATATATAATAAAAGGCACTAAGTTTGCCCAGGAGGAGTAACCCATCGCAACCAATAAGATATTTGTTTTTAAAAAGGTGACTAGTAAATGCTACCTTTTGATTGGTTTCTATGGATTAATACTAATGGGCAAACTTAGTGCCTTTTATTACATAACCCATACCTCCCAGCTGTCCCAATTTTCACTTAACAGTCCTGATTTTAACAACTCAGCCCGCAGTCCCAGATTCTTAATGAAAAGTCCCTAATTTCCCTTTCCTGCACTGAACAACAAAAAGGATACAAAGTTTCTCAAACTCTTAGATAAGTAAGCACTTAAATAAGTGCTTTTGGCAGAGAGTTCAAAATACTCAACACCTGCACTTAGATACAATTGTAACTAATGAAATAAACAGGTTTCTTAGGGGAACTAAAGCTGGCCATACACAGTAAGCAAGCCAAGCGAGCGGGTCTTATGGGCAAAATAATCCTAGGGCCAAATAATCAAATTAAAATGGCAGGTATGGGTGCCGTCGGTTTGGATCCGATGGAAAAATCAAACCTGCCGATCGAGATCTGACCAATTTCAGGCCAGATGTCGGTTGGGGAGGCCCATGGTTCATGCCCATATATGGGCAGATAAGCTGCCAAATCGGTGTAAAGGACCTGGCCGCTAAAATTGGCCCGTGCATGTCCATCTTAAGATTTGCATCTTAAAGGGCAATTGTTCCTTCATTAGCAAAACTGTCACCCAAGTATATTATACACTCCAGGCAGCAGTTTGTGGCACCCTGAGCACATTACACATTGAGAGACATTGGACACTGACACCCCAAGCACATACATTGATTGATCCCCCAAGCACATGATCACAGCGAAGTCCTGTTAATTATTAACTGTATAATTATTATAATTACAGTGCAGTTTGACCACAATGCTGCTTTATGGCCACCAACATGGGCACTGCTAGGCAACATGAATCACATACCCAAAATAATATATGAATAATATAATTTATAGATGTACAAAAAATATTTTTAAAAAATACCCTACTCACATTCTATTTTGTTGCAAAGTGCTTTTCTATTATTTACCTTCTATTGGATTGGCTGGAGGGAGCTTCAAAGTTCATCCTTCAGCCAATCAGATTCACCACAGCTGTACCTGGGCCTAAACCTTAAGGAGAAGTAGCACTTGTGGAGGAAGATACTTGATCTGTTGTCACAGAAAAAGCAGCCCAGCACTGCAGTAACTGTCTGAACAAAAACTGTGCACAAAACTGTGCAAAAAATTCACCAAGTTTTAGTTTCACATGAAAATGCAAACAGTCCAAAAACATGATCATCAGATGGGTTAAACAATCTCAAGGTACAGGAAAGTTCAGGCAGCAAACAGAATGGTCACACACCGGCAGGATGGTCAAATACCAGAAGATCAACCCCAAAAAGCAATTTAGAAAGCACCCAGGAGCTTACTAGAGAAGTCCTATACTCAGACTTTGAACCTGAGTATCAGATTTTGTTCACAGGCTAATATTCACAGAAGTTTCTCTAAACAATTCGCCAATGGCGAAATGCAGAAATTTGCTGCAAATCCATGCCTGGTGAAAAAATCTTTCATCAACAGTCATGAGTGGCTCAGAAGACTATGTTACTCTTTCTTTGAAATGTTCAGCGTATTGCTTATTTTTATATTCTGACCAGTTAGAGTGTCACCAGTATTAAAATGTAGGTGAACAATAGTTGCTTATTTTATGGAGTTTTTAGATGTTTTATTACAATTCCCTTTTCTTCAGAATAACTCAGATATTAATAAGTAGATATTACTCTGACCTCAGATTCACAAGAAACATTAAAGTCAATGGGCATTTTTTGCAGCAAATTTTTTCATACTGGTTTTTGTTTTTATATTTTTTGCCACACAACTTTTTTTTTCAGCCATTGCAGTCTGTGGGTATTTTCATGGTGAAACCTGGTGAAAAAGTTTGCTAATTACTAGTCTGCATTTTCTGGGGTTTCTAAATTTTGCTCTTTATTCAGCAGCTCCAGAAAATATTTGCAGCGGGTGGCAAGGGTTCTCTTTACCCAAGCAACCAGACAGGGGGTTAAATGCCATACAGGTATAGGACCCGTTATCCAGAATGCTTGGGACCTGAGGCTTTCTGGATAAGGGATCTTTCTGTAAATTGGATCTCCATACCTTGTCTACTAAAAAATTATTTAAACATCATTTAAACCTAATAGGATTGTTTAGCATCCAATAAGGATTAATTATATCTTAGTTGGGATCAAGTACAAGGTTCTGTTTTATTATTACAGAGAAAAAGGAAATCATTTTCCTTTCCATCATCTGCAGAATCTAAGGGGGGAACTGGCAGCACTGAGGGCAGCTGCAAACATGGGGGAGAACAGGAGGCTCACTGAGCAACCACTGGCAGGGGCCGGTGTAGTGGGGGGGTGGAGAAGGGACAGTGGAGGTTATAGAGGGAGACAAATTTGTGACAGTTAAGAGGGGCAGTAGGGGATGGAAGGGTAGGGGGCTGGTTCACAGCTTGTACAAACCAGCAGATTTGCCGCTTTAGGTGAAGATGCTGGGGAAGACAGCTCTGAGCTAGCATGTATGGAGCAGGCTGACTCTCAGAGCACCCTGGGAGCGTGCACCTCTAATACAGGTGGGGGGAGTAGTGCTAGGAAGGGAAGGCAGGCTATAGTTGTAGCGGATTCAATAATTAGAAAGGTGGATAGGGTAATTTGTCGCAAAGACCCTACATGCCGAACTGTGTGTTGCTTGCCTGGTGCTAGGGTTCGGCATGTGGTGGAACAAGTGGACAAATTGTTGGGAGGGGCTGGGGAAGACCCGGCGGTCTTGGTACACATTGGTACTAATGACAAAGTTAGAGGAGGTGGGGGAGTCCTCAAGAACGATTTTAAAAAGCTTGAGTTGAGGGTGAGGACTTCCAAGGTAATTTTCTCAGAGATATTACCTGTGCCACGAGCAACGTTAAGAAGACAGCAGGAGCTTAGGGAGATAAATGCGTGGCTGAGAGATTGGTGCAGGGAGGAGGGCTTTGGGTTTCTGGAGAACTGGGCTGATTTCTCAATCAGCTACAGGCTCTTTGCCAGAGATGGGCTGCACCTCAATGATGATGGGGCAGCTGCTTTGGGGGAAAAGATGGCTAGAGGGTTGGAGGAGATTTTAAACTAAGAGTGGGGAGGGAGGGTGCAGCGGGTAATTCTGTGGTAGACAGGATAGATGAGGTAGTGGGCATAGTAAGGGAAAATGGGGGAGGAGACTTGCTTCGGGATACGGAAAATGGCAGGGAGGGCCATAAGTTGTTTACATGTCATTCTCACGCCGGTACCAGTATTAAATGTATGTTTACCAATGCAAGGAGTCTGACTGGTAAAATGGGAGAGCTGGAGGTACTGGAAAATACTGGAGCGGAAATATGATGTGATTGGCATTGCTGAAACTTGGTTGAAAGAGTCGCATGACTGGGCAGTTAGTATTGGGGGTTATACATTGTTTCGGAGGGACAGGGGCAATAGAAAAGGAGGAAGAGGGTGTCTGTTCGTTAAGCAGGGATTAAAAGCAAATATGAAAGAGGAAATGATGGGGGTAACAGAGGGAGCTGAATCCTTATGGTTGAGCTTCTCACAGATAGTAAAGAATCTACCAGTTGTAGGGGTATGCTATAGACCCCCTAATGTAAGTGAGTAGGAGGAAGCTCAGCTCCTGTTGCAAATAGAAAAGGCTGCTAGTTTGGGGCAAGTGATAATAATTGGGGATTTAAATTATTGGGGATTTAAATTATCCTGATATTGACGGGAGCCATAGTACTGCCAGGACAGTAAATGGGAACAAGTTTATAAACTTGCTGCATGACAACTTTAAGTCACAGGTTGTTAAGGAGCCAACCAGGAACCATGCTATATTGGATCTAGTGATCTCTAATGACCCAAAACGTATAGAAAAAGTGCAAGTGGTTGAACCCCTGGGTAATAGTGACCATAATGTTATTTCATTTGATGTTTGGTGCAGGAAAAAAATTTACACTGGGGCAACAAAGACACTGAATTTTAGAAAAGCAAATTTTAGCTCCTTAAGGGCAGCGCTTCGGGGCACAGATTGGGGCATTAAAAAATGAGGAGCGCATTGCAGCAGAGGCCAAGACTAACCCCAAAAAGTTTTTTAAGTATATTAATAGTAAAAAGATGCAGGTTGAGGGTGTGGCCCCATTGAGTTATAGTAACAATATGGATACAGCGCATACAGAAAAGGCTTAATGTGCTTAACCAGTTCTTTTCTTCTGTGTATACAGTAGAGGAGCCAGAGTGCCAAGTCCCACCCAATAGCTGCACTGTTGCCTCAGCTCCAACTATGCAGTGGTTGACACCAGGATATGGTGCTTAAAGGGTTACACAAGATAAATGTAAACAAGGCACCTGGGCCAGATGGAATACACCCTTGGGTACTGAGAGAGCTAGGGGCAGAATTACAGTGGCCCTTGTTTCTGATATTCTTAGACTCCCTTTCATCAGGTATGGTACCTAGGGATTGGAAGAAGGCAAATGTCATTCCTATATTTAAAAAGGGAGTAAGATCTCAGCCTGGCAATTATATATGGGGTGCCGTTTGTCCAAAGTACATTTTGTCTATAAAAATACATTCTATATACAAAAAGCAATCCCCAGTAGACAGAATTAAAGTGTGGATATAAACACTGGTAAAAAAATATACAAAAGATATATTTCTAGTGAAGAATGAGAATAAAATCAATTTTGTGCACAAAAGGATATTATTATATTACAAACTCCATTCTTTAAATTTTAGCAAGCTTTCTGTCTCACAAATGTATAACATCCATACAAAAAACAGTTATGTGTAAAGTTGCTTACAGAATGAATAATGTAGAACAAAACTTTGACAAAATATATAATGGTGTAACTGGCTATGGGGTGCCGTTTGTCCAAAGTACATTTTGTCTATATAAATACATTCTATATACAGAAAGCAATCCTCAGTAGACAGAATTAAAGTGTGGATATAAACACTGGTAAAAAATATACAAAAGATATATTTCTAGTGAAGAATGAGAACAAAATCAATTTTATTCACAAAAGGATATTATTATATTACAAACTCCATTCTGTAAGTTTTAACAAGCATTCTGTCTTACAAATGTATAACATCCATACAAAAAAAACAATTACTGTATGTGTAAAGTTACTTACAGAATGAATAATGTAAAACAAAACTTCAACAAAATATATAATATATATATATTCCAGCTAGATTTTCATGACAAAATAGATGCCTGTGACAGAAAGCAAGATTCTATAGCACAGAATTCTATCAACAAAATGAATACTCAGTTCCACAAAACTGATAAAATATCCATTCTGTGAAACAACACTGTCAGTCAAATTACTGAACCAATAAGAAGCAAGTATACTCATTATCCAATAACATGCAAGTTTTAATTGAAGTCCATTTACTGGTCTTTCTTTCCACTGTTTAAATTGTTTGTATAAAGTTTCTATAAACCACTCCTGTGGGGGCCCCTCGGTACAATATACAAACAGATATTTATGGTAAGCAATGTAACTCAGTATATGTGACACACTTATAAATACACCAGTGAATAGAGCACAAACCCATATAACATAAGCTCCCCCCTCCAAGGATACCAGCTTATTCATATCTTTACACTACAATATGAAGTTGCACAAGTGTGCATAATTCCCCCACTGTAGTAGTGACCCTAATAATCTTTGTAGATAATTGTTAGGCTCCAATGTCTGTCCTCCTCCTCCCCATAATATTGCACCAGTTAGTTGATAGCACTCTTGTAATAATGTGCTTAGCTGTAGTTCAACTACTACATAATATGTGTGGCCATGTGATCCAGCCCCTTCAGAACTTGATGCAGACAGGCTGCTTGTATAGTATGATGTGTAGACCTTATGAGCAGTATCCTAGTTAGCTGTAGTTCAAATACAACATAAATGAGTACTAAACAAAAGGGATCATTTACATATTGGTACTTCAGAAGGATCATCATTTATTTATATGATGTATTATGTGTGTGCGTGGTGTTGAACTGGGGTGTCCAGGATTCACCAGGGCTGCTGCCCCAGGAGCCCCTCACCTCAGTTGCCAACTTCTCCACTGCTGCCAGCCTTCACCCCCACCCTGTGTGTAATGCACACTGCGTACCCTCTTCTTCCTCCTTGCAGCCGCTATTGGGGTTGGGGGTTGTGCACCCAAAGTGGGGCCCACTGGATTTTTTTCCCTGTGGTTACATAATGTAGTAGTTGAACTATAGATAAGCACAGTATTAAGAGACTGCTGTAAGCTAACTAGTACAATATTACATAATAATAGGAGGAAGCCAAACATTGGAGTCCGACAGTCTTGTGAAATTTCATGTTGCAGTGTAATGATGTTAATCAGCTGGTATCCTTGGAGGGAGGAGATTAAGATGGTTTATACCAGGGGTGGCCAAGACGCCGATCGCGGGAGATGCGGAAGTGCGGCATGAATGCGTACGTACGCTGCATCTTGGGGGAGGAGTCAATGGTAGATTGCAGATGGACAAAGTCTGGCCATCCCTGGTTTATACTGTACTCACGTGGTGCATATCTCAGATATACTGAATTACATTGCTACTATAAATATCTGGTGTATTGTACTTTACCGAGGGGCCCCTTACCCAGTAGTTATGCTACTAATATGACTAATGTGCTAATATGGTTAATATGATAGAATTAAGATATATGGGCTTTCACTAACGTGCAATAAATTTTATCGCACTTTTTTTGCGTTAAAATAGACGCGACAATTAGTGCGCGATTCACAACAGTATTACCGCATGCGTTAAGTCACACATCGCATGCGCTAATTTGCGCGCGTTAATTTTATCGCAATGCGGTAATTAGCGAATGAAAAGAATGCGAACAAATGATTTACAAGAGCACATAAAGCGTTAAGTGTGCATATTTTAGCACCTGATTGGGGGAGGCGTTGTGCAGAGCACATTTTTCACTTTTGAGTGTTTCAAGCAAAATGGAGTATGTGTATGGGTTTTTTTTGGATTTGGAGGAGCAGCAACACCCGCAGCCTTCCCGAGTTATGCGACCTCGGCTTTTTCGCCAAAGGGCCACGTTAGAGGGCCTAAGCGAAGATGAAGTGGTCAGGCGGTACAGGCTCAATAAGGCAGCAGTCTCCAGCCTGTATGAGCTGCTTGAGCCTTCGCTTGAACCACTGACTCGCCGAAGCCGTGCTGTGCCCGGGATGGTCAAACTGCTGTGCTCCCTGCACTTTTTGGCCCCTGGCAGTTTCCAGAGGGTCGGGGGGGTTTAAGGGGGGGTGTCACAGCCCACCTTTTCATGGTGCCTTGGCCAGGTCCTGGACGCCATCCGCTCGGTGTCCAAGAATTTCATCTTGTTCCCACAACATCGGAACGAGTGGAACAACGTGAAGAGGGATTTTTATGGGGTAAGTGGCATCCCCAATGGAGATGCTGGCTACCCCTGCTGTCAGTGGCTCATCACATCGATTCACAGGCCGCGTTGACGGGCCGAGCGTGCTTTTAATCAAGCACATGTGAGAGCGCGGTCTGTGATTGAGCGTACGTTTGGGGTCCTAAAAAGCCGGCACGGCTTACCAGGGGATGTGGCCGATGACCTGGAGGACCCCATCCATCCACCAGATCCTGTCCAACGTGCGGATGCCTGAGGGAGTCAAGTCCGGGGACAAATTGTTACCAATTACTTTGCCTGTAAGTACCTACAATCTTTAATCCCATATACAAGAAATACCAAACAACTTTTCCAAAAAAAAATTTTTATTGTGAGGGAACAGTTCCCAAATAAATGTTTTAAGCAGGTTATTATACCAACCGCAACACAAAAAGAAAAAAAAAAAGAAGAAAACTTGGCAAAAAACATATGCCTAAGAAAATCCCTAATGTGTCAGATTTATTTTCTTTTGCGAAGCTGCCTAGTTGAGCCAGCAGGAGGGGGAACTGCGCTGGTAGAGCTTGTTGGTTCTGTTGGCTTTTGTGCCTGTTGCTGGAGTAGCACATTTTGTTGTGCCAACAGAGCCACTTTTTGCCTTTTAAGTTCTACCTGCTCCTCTTGCAGGCTCAACATGGCAGCCTCATGCTGTGCTTTCCTGGCCTCGCTGGCCTGATGGAGTCTGACCATTTCAGCCTCATGCTCTGCTTTCCTGGCCTCGCTGGCCTGATGGAGTCTGACCATTTCAGCCTCATGCTCTGCTTTCCTGGCCTCGCTGGCCTGATGGAGTCTGACCATCTCAGCCTCATGCTGTGCCTTCCGTTCCTCGCTGGCCTGCTGAAGGCTTAGCATTGACGACTCATGTGCGGCCTTGCGTGCCTGACCTGCATTGTAGGCGTTAGTGGCCACACACAAGTCGGTATGCATGGTGTCTAATTTTTTCATTAAGGCTTTGTGGTGCCTTATTAGAGATTTGTGGAACTTATATTTGTCATGTTCCTTGGGGGCCACCTTCTCTCGTGCGGCCTGGGTTGGGAGCTACTGCTGCTGGGGAATGTTGGCCAGCTCCTCATCTGAGAAGAAGGCCACGTCGCTGCCACCGACGTGGGACCCTCTTTTGCTTGCCTCCCCACTAAATATCTCTCCTTCAATTGCAGGATGTCGCCATAGGGAGTGGAGCCCAGACGAGGAGCGTCCACCTTTGGAAAAAAAGAAGAAAAAAGTTTATTTAATTTTTTGTTATCTTCATGATGCAAAACAAACTTCATGGACACTGATTGTCAGTTTTGTTCAAACATGACCAAGTTTATTTGTACCCAAAAATTTGTGGACATTGATTCATTCCAAATGAGCCAAAAAGGTTAAATCAAGTTGAAAAGATTGACTGTCCAAAAGTCAAAGATGAACTGACTGCACCTAACCCAGCAAGACACACTTGACAAATAACATACCTATCTTATTAGCAATACACTGCACTTCTGGAATTGAAACAGCTGCAATATACACAGACACAATTTATTATTATGCTACTGCACAAGCCTAACACAAAACACAGGTCGAACCAAATTTGTTAAGAATAACACCTGGAATGGGAGCAGATGCCGTTTGTCTGCCTCTGCTCGGGCCAGGTGGAGATACTGACACCAGAAATGAAATGACCAGAAATGACACCAGAAATGAAATTATTTTTACATCTGTCATAACATTGTCTTTGGATGCTATTTATAATTTTGCCATAAAAGTATTTGTCCAAGCTTTTACATTCCCTATCTGATCCACTATGAGGGGGCGGCCATATTTGTCCAGCAGGAGGCCGTTAGCATTAGAAGCTATAACTGACATGCTGAGAAGGGACAGTCAGGCTGACAAAACAGTCAGGTTTTGGGATTTCAAGTAACAATTACTTACAAAAGCAGCCCTATCAGTAAAAAATGATCAACACGACCTATAGGCAACTTTTTATGTAGATTTATATTTTAAAGGAGACATATCCTATAAAAATTATGAATGTACCAGTGAATTATACTCCTCTAGATATAGAAGGATTGTGCTTTAAAAAGTTGTGTTTCTGACTGATTTATTGAGAAATTCCACAAAAACCCCACTAGTCCCGCCCATCAGTTCCACTTCCTGCTGGCTGAATTCTCTGAATGAGCTGGGGAGCCGGCGGCCCTCCGTACACTGCACTGTAGGATAGGAACCAATCAGCAGCTAGGCTGACCTGATAGGGAACTGAAGCCTGTCTTTGCTTGTGTGAGTGCAGGGCTGTGATTGGCTATCCCCCTCCTACTGTGCTTCTGGCAGGGACCGTTAGGACACGCCCACTCTTAATTTCACACTGGACGGAGAAGTGATACGATCTATAGGGAGCTCCAATAAAGGGGCCATTTTTACATAGAGGATTAATTTTTAACACAAAGGGAAACCAGCACTGTATATTATTCATAATTGCTACACAATTAGCGGTTTTCCCATTTATCCAATATGTCTCCTTTAAAAAGTTGTTTTCTCGTGTCAGTATCACTTTAATCTTAAGCTTCTCTGCAAGAGTAAATACACTCAGATTACTGTCATTACACCTACCTTGGCCAACATTCCGGTCTGTATCAGTGCCGGAGACACCGCTCACGCTCTCCCTGTGTAGGAAAGGCAGCAGCAGCTCGTCATATCGGGTGAAATGCACCCTCTTTGCAGGGCCACCTCCAGTTCCTGATCTAAAGAAAATATACAAATGGTTTTATTGTGTTGTCTCCAATAAGCAAGCCATAACAACGCAGTCACTTTTTGTTACTCATTGTTGCCCCAATCAATTCCCTTTACTTTCAAGTGTATCAATACTAAGGCATGCTCTGACACAAACCCTACTAAAATGCTGCAAGTTGCTGCTAAGTGGCCTCGCTATCTCCAGGGCTCTCCCTTATACTCTCTCTGTGTTAACCAATGCTTAAACAATAATCCTCCTTGATAAAGGACAGTACAGGGCATTAAGGGGTCTGTTTACTAAAGTGCGTTTAAATTGTCTAAGAGTATAGTCTATGAACAGTCGTTAACTTTAACGCCATCAAAGTAGAATATTTGTTAGCAAGAATAGTGGCAAAGTTTCTTTGGTCGCCATAATATTCACCACTATAGAGGTGAATATTTAGTCGCCATAATATTCACCACTATAGAGGTGAATATTTAGTCGCCATAATATTCGCCACTATAGCGGTGAATATTACAAAGTCGCGACAAATCGCACAAATACAATATTAGGTATATTTTGGCGACTCTTTTGTCGCGACTTTGTAATATCGTGACACGCGCGACTTGCGGCCATTTTGTAGCGACTTTGTAATCTCGTGACATGCGCGACTTGCGGCCATTTTGTGTCATAGAGCCTGCTGTCACAATACTGAGAGCATCATGCCTGGGGTTTCTGAGCTGCTACCGGGGGAGAGGCGCTATATTATTGAGTTCTTCCTGCGCTCAGGATATGACTGGCTGCCGCTGGGGCCCCTAGGGGTCCATGAGAGGAAGAGGGCTATCCTGCATGACCTAATAGACAGGTTGCACAGGGGCTTTGACCTTGAAATGGACCTCCGCCTGCTCCAGCGGATATGGTCGGACCTGAAGCGCAGGAATTTGGACCTAATAGCGGAAATCGCTGAAGGTAATTATTGTACTTTAATATGGTTTTACACAATACATTTCTTAAAAGATTTAGCAAGTAATTTGAACTAAAAGTACAAATGTAAGAAATGTATATTCTATATATATATATATATATATATATATATACAAAATGCAGGATGAAGAGCACACAAACTTTAAATGCAATACCTGGGTGCCAGAGCAGCAGGCACAGAAATGGTGTTCATTTGCCTGGTGATCATTGGTGCCTTGCCTTCACGTTTGTATATCTCAACCCGGGTAGCAGGTGTACCCGTTGTCTGTACATATGGCTGGGGTAGCAGGTGTATCCCAACCAATTTTCTGTGTTGAAAAGCCCGCCCCAATATGTGCCTTTATTCTCGTTGGCTAGCCCCGCGGGGGACATATGCATACCCACCACAACCACGGCTCCTTACGTGCTCCTCTAGTGTGCCTCTACATACCTTCGCATACCCCAGTGTAGTTACAGAGCGGCGAGTCGACACCCCTGGCAACAACCAGTGATGTCAGACTCTGCCGGCACCGAACATGGAATAATGCGCCCAGTGTGGGCAGGGGACTCTGTGAACTGGTACTACAAGAATATTAAGGTGAGGCCTCACACGCTGATACCGATTGTGCAAATGCTCCTAGCGCCGTTGCTATGGGGCGCCCTATGGGAGTTACGTGGGTGGGACTTGACGGCTGATGGACAGCGCGGCTCCCAGCAGGTACTCGTGCACACACGATCTTTACAAACGCCAACTCCACTCTATTGAACCTCAGGCTCAAGTAATGACACCACACAAGGGTTTGTAAATAGTTTTCTTTCCTTTATTTTCTTTCTGTATCACTCGGGTTTGGGTTGTGTATTCTATATGGTTGCCTAGCAACGCGCTTTCTGGCGCCAAATACTGTTTTTAAACTTGGCTCTGTGCACATACTTGTTTCCCTGACGAAGGTTCCAGTAGGGAACTGAAACGTTGGATCAATAAACCACACGTAATTGCATCATATATTTGACTCATTCTTTATGAACTTTATTGTGGAAATCCTGTGAGTGCTGACAATATTTTACTTCTATATATATATATATATATATGTATATGTATATATGCATGTTTTTTCAAAAACACACAATAAAGTTCACAATAAAGAGGGAATTTTAAATATGTTGTGGCATTTTGAAAAAAATACATATACACACACATATATATAGATATATCAATCCAAATGGTGTCCGCACTCCAAGGCTCAATATTCTGTGGGGTGCATAGCCAAAATTATGTATATACAGAAAATAATAATCATCCGTGGCCAGCACGCCCTTCAATGCTTTATCAAAAGCATTGAAGGGTGTGCTGGCCACGGATGATTATTATTTTCTGTATATATATATATATATATATATATATATTGTTTGTCCCTGAGGAAGAGCACAGTTGGTGCTCGAAACGTTGGATTTCTTTTTCTAAATAAACTTATTATTTTTTGCAAAGTCCCGGTGTGTGCGGCTCACTGTCTTGCTATATATATATATATTATATTATATATTAATTTCTGCCCACAACTTGGATATGTATTTCTTAGTACAGGTCATTACACCCTGAACTATCTTTGGTTTTCACTGCCTTGCATTGATGTAGGCCATATAACTACGTTAGGATGTTATACAATTTTGTTCTTACAACTTTGTTGTTGATGTACAACTTACCTCTTTTTTGTCCGCTCCTGATCATTGGTTCAATAGGGACATTGGGACACTTGTGTGTCCATTATACAAAGGACTCTGTGATAGACATAATAACATCGACCTTTGCTGTTCACTCTAATTGAATATACATTGCCAAATATAAATATTATAAGTGTCCAGGTATAACTCTGCTTCTGCATTATGTTAGACTTTGTGTCCAGAATCTGCACCAAGTTTCACTTTGTATCTATTTGTGTTCTTTGTAACACTAAGGGGCCCATTTACAGTGGTGTGAAAAACTATTTGCCCCCTTCCTGATTTCTTATTCTTTTGCATGTTTGTCACACTTAAATGTTTCTGCTCATCAAAAACCGTTAACTATTAGTCAAAGATAACATAATTGAACACAAAATGCAGTTTTTAAATGAAGGTTTACGTTATTAAGGGAGAAAAAAAACTCCAAATCTACATGGCCATGTGTGAAAAAGTGATTGCCCCCCTTGTTAAAAAATAACTTAACTGTGGTTTATCAATTTCAATTTTCAATTTCAATATCAATTTCTGTAGTCACCCCCAGGCCTGATTACTGCCACACCTGTTTCAATCAAGAAATCACTTAAATAGGAGCTACCTGACACAGAGAAGTAGACCAAAAGCACCTCAAAAGCTAGACATCATGCCAAAATCCAAAGAAATTCAGGAACAAATGAGAACAAAAGTAATTGAGATCTATCAGTCTGGTAAAGGTTATAAAGCCATTTCTAAAGCTTTGGGACTCCAGCGAACCACAGTGAGAGCCATTATCCACAAATGGCAAAAACATGGAACAGTGGTGAACCTTCCCAGGAGTGGCCGGCCGACCAAAATTACCCCAAGAGCGCAGAGACAACTCATCCGAGAGGCCACAAAAGACCCCAGGACAATATCTAAAGAACTGCAGGCCTCACTTGCCTCAATTAAGGTCAGTGTTCACGACTCCACCATAAGAAAGAGACTGGGCAAATACGGCCTGCATGGCAGATTTCCAAGGCGCAAACCACTTTTAAGCAAAAAGAACATTAAGGCTCGTCTCAATTTTGCTAAAAAACATCTCAATGATTGCCAAGACTTTTGAGAAAATACCTTGTGGACCGACGAGACAAAAGTTGAACTTTTTGGAAGGTGCATGTCCCGTTACATCTGGCGTAAAAGTAACACAGCATTTCAGAAAAAGAACATCATACCAACAGTAAAATATGGTGGTGGTAGTGTGATGGTCTGGGGTTGTTTTGCTGCTTCAGGACCTGGAAGGCTTGCTGTGATAGATGGAACCATGAATTCTACTGTCTACCAAAAAATCCTGAAGGAGAATGTCCGGCCATCTGTTCGTCAACTCAAGCTGAAGTGATCTTGGGTGCTGCAGCAGGACAATGACCCAAAACACACCAGCAAATCCACCTCTGAATGGCTGAAGAAAAACAAAATGAAGATTTTGGAGTGGCCTAGTCAAAGTCCTGACCTGAATCCTATTGAGATGTTGTGGCATGACCTTAAAAAGGCAGTTCATGCTAGAAAACCCTCAAATAAAGCTGAATTACAACAATTCTGCAAAGATGAGTGGGCCAAAATTCCTCCAGAGCGCTGTAAAAGACTTGTTGCAAGTTATCGCAAACGCTTGATTGCAGTTATTGCTGCTAAGGGTGGCCCAACCAGTTATTAGGTTCAGGGGGCAATTACTTTTTCACACAGGGCCATGTAGGTTTGGATTTTTTTTCTCCCTAAATAATAAAAACCCTCATTTAAAAACTGCATTTTGTGTTTACTTGTGTTATCTTTGACTAATAGTTAAATGTGTTTGATTATCAGAAACATTTTGTGTGACAAACATGCAAAAGAATAAGAAATCAGGAAGGGGGCAAATAGTTTTTCACACCACTGTACTTACTCACGAACCGGCCGAATGCGTCCGATTGCGTTTTTTTCGTAATGATCGGTATTTAGCGATTTTTTCGGAAAATTATCGCGACTTTTTCGTTGCCATTCCGAATGTTGCGCAAAATCTGGCGATTTTTTTGTAGCGTTAAAACTTGCGCGAAAAGTCGCGCCTTTTTTGTAGCCATTCCGAAAGTTGCGCACAATGTTGAGATTTTTTCGTAGCGTTCGGATTCATTCAAGCTTCAGTATGGTGACTTTTCTTGGGCCAGGTTGGAGCTGCAGGGTGCCATTGAGTCCTATGGGAGGCTTCCAAAATCATGCTAAGTCTGAAAGTTTCGCCCGCCGCTTACGAGCGCTCAATACGAAAAAGTCGCGACAAGATATGAGCGAATCGTAATGGCTACGAAAAACTCGCGTTTTTTCGCGAAAATCGTATTGGTAACGAAAAATTTGCGAAAATTTCCGAAAAGTCGCAAAGGCGCCGAAAAAAATCGCAAAAAATACGAAAAATACGCAAAATGTTCGTTTTCCAATCAGAATTTTTCCAATTCGGATTCGAATTCGTGTCTTAGTAAATCAGCCCCTTAGTGTATTTTCTCTTTTTCTTAAGTATCTTTGCAACATTGTATCTTGAACTACCACTACGTTTTCTTTTCTCTGCTTTATAGCTATGCTATAGGACTTGTGATCTTTGTCTCTTTATACCTTGTTTTTTTCTTTTGCCTCTCCCCTTGATTCCTGTATACCCTATGCTATAGGCAGTCTCCTAATATACTGACCTAACACTTCTGACGTACAGTGAAGTTTTTTGTCCAATTTTTGCCCAATTTTTGTATTACTTTTTTCTTTTTATCTTTCTTAATTTTCCCTTTGCCCAGAAAGCATGTTGATGCCCTATATGTGTCCACACAAACCCACTTTTTGCTGCTCGTTGTATGTTTAAAACATTTGGTCCGCATCACTCCCCTGACATATGGTCACCCCAGTGCCTTCCTATGTGTAACGGATCCGCCAGTCCTGGTGGTTATTATAGGCGATCATTTGTGCCCTTCTCCGTGAATATACATACTAATAGTGCCTGCCTACGTGTAACGGATCCGCCAGTCCTGGTGGTTATTATGAGCTTATGCTCCTCTCCATGTTTATACACAGTAGTAGTACAGCACGAGGTCTGTGTTTCTGCACACATAACACAGTGACAGAGCTTATGGAGTGAGATGTGTTTCCTCACCGATTAAGTGAGCGGCACAGTCCCACGGATTAGGCGAAGTCTGCACCCGCGTACCTGTCCCCGCTGTTACTATCGGTCCGCTACCTTGGAGGGACCATATGGATTTGTGCAACTGCTACGGCATGTGGGGTAAGCTGGCCGTTTTTCCTTTTGATGCACTACCAATACACGCTCTCTCTAACTGTTCCCGATCTGGGACTTCGAGGGGACTTTGCGACCACTAACTTACTGCGGCACTCCTTATGAGCGCTTTTACGAATATACTCCCGAACAGACAAAAATGGGCATGACACCAGGACTATGCGACACCTTGATGGCTCCTTGTACGTTTTTTGAGTGCTCCCTGTACGATCTATGATGGTGTTATGTGTCGCTGTGTGGGAGTTGCAGTTCAGCGATAGCTGGTATACTCTTTTACTTTCTTTGACTTTTTAGTTTGCTTCCTTTTTTTCCTTATCTTTTGTATTTATTTTTCAAACGGTGACTTTATGATTTTCATGTCCTATTTGTTTATTTCTTATTTATTGCTTTTTCACTGTGTGTTGTGTATATACCTTGGGGGGTGGGCACGGGCCAGCGACTGAGTGACGTCATCATTTCAATTTTGGCGCCACATTGGGTTTAACAGTGGGTTTCGTTGTGTGCATATTCACTTTGAGAAAGGCTGTGGTAACAGCCGAAACGCTAGGTTGACGTTGAAATAAATAAATTTACTTTTTCATTACTAAGTCCTGTGAGTGCGGCATTCTCTCTTTTTGTGTATATATATATATATGTGGCCAGCACACCCTTCAATGTTTCATCAAAACAATTTTTATTGAGAAAGGTCCTAATAAGGACCGAAATGTTGGTTTTAACAATATATCTGCAATAAAAAAAATTTTGATGAAACATTGAAGGGTGTGCTGGCCACAGATGATTATTTTCTATGCATACATAATTTTGGCTAAGCACCCCGCAGAATATTGAGCCTTGGAGTGCGGACACCATTTGGATTGATATATATATATAGCGAACCCAGGGTGGCACTCTGCTTCAGCTCTTAGCTCGGGTGCAAGGTAAATGATTTAAATATCCAAAAAAGACCAGCAACACCGAGTTATATTCCAAAAAACAATCAATTGTGTATTAAAAACGCATGAACAGCCTGTATTAAAAACGCATGAACAGCTGTTCATGCGTTTTTAATACACAATTGATTGTTTTTGGAATATAACTCGGTGTTGCTGGTCTTTTTTGGATATATATATATATATATACACATCTATTTTCAAATACATATGCATAAATAAGTTTAAAGCAGGGGGGAAGCAGCAGGGAGCGGCCCATAGTATGAGTCATTTGGGGAAGGACCACAAATGTTTTAGGGGGCCCTGGCTAACAATGTCTGGGTGTCCTTTGTATTGATGTGAGGGTTCACAGGGGGAGGGGCCAGTGGGGGTGTGGGAGGAGGGGGCCCAAAAAATGTTCTTGTGAGGGGCCCCGTTATTTATGATGGTGGCCCTCTGTGTATGAATGTATATAAATATATATATAAGAAGAAAAAGAAGCCGCTCTCTCAGGACTTAGGTGCAAAAATAAAAAGTAATTTATTGAGTAGACGAACTGACGTTTCGGCTGAACACCTCAGCCTTTCTCAAAGTCAAAAACACATTGTGAATGCTAACATTAAATACAGTGACTGGCGGGAAAATACAAACAGAAACTGGGTGTGACGTCACAGTTTCACGTAGTCCAATACACATCAAGCGTGAAATACTCATTAGCATAATAAACAAATGCGTGTCTCATTGTTTATGTATAAACAAATGCTTTGTACATCCGCAATAAACATAACACCTAAAGAAAGAACCGATACCAGTGGACAGAAAGAGTGAAACTAAAAGTATCACGTATAAATAAACAATGTATCAGATATTGAGTTGAAAGGAAATTATCCAACATGTAACAAGTAGTGAGAGACAAAGTGACACAGGGGTGAGGTTACAGTTAACACGACCAGAGGGAAGCAGTATATGTAAGGAGCAGAGAGTATAGCCACAAGAGTATATATACCTGCTTGTTAAGGTAGCGGGAGCTGTTAGCTATGAGTGAGAGACAAAGTGACACAGGGGTGAGGTTACAGTTAGCACGACAAGGGGGGAGCAGTATATGTAAAGAACAAAGAGTATAAGTGGCCGAAAGGGTATATATACCTGCTTGTTAAGGTAGTGGGAGCCGTTAGTAAAGAGGCAAAATGTCAGAGGCCCCAATGGGACCACATAGTGCCCTGAACAAATGCTATCTTAGAGTGCAGCAGCATACTCTTTGTTCTTTACATATACTGCTCCCCCCTTGTCGTGCTAACTGTAACCTCACCCCTGTGTCACTTTGTCTCTCACTCATAGCTAACAGCTCCCGCTACCTTAACAAGCAGGTATATATACTCTTGTGGCTATACTCTCTGCTCCTTACATATACTGCTTCCCTCTGGTCGTGTTAACTGTAACCTCACCCCTGTGTCACTTTGTCTCTCACTACTTGTTACATGTTGGATAATTTCCTTTCAACTCAATATCTGATACATTGTTTATTTATACGTGATACTTTTAGTTTCACTCTTTCTGTCCACTGGTATCGGTTCTTTCTTTAGGTGTTATGTTTATTGCGGATGTACAAAGCATTTGTTTATACATAAACAATGAGACACGCATTTGTTTATTATGCTAATGAGTATTTCACGCTTGATGTGTATTGGACTACGTGAAACTGTGACGTCACACCCAGTTTCTGTTTGTATTTTCCCGCCAGTCACTGTATTTAATGTTAGCATTCACAATGTGTTTTTGACTTTGAGAAAGGCTGAGGTGTTCAGCCGAAACGTCAGTTCGTCTACTCAATAAATTACTTTTTATTTTTGCACCTAAGTCCTGAGAGAGCGGCTTCTTTTTCTTCTTATCTCGGTTTCACTGTGAAGACTGCACCCAGGCGGATTTGAGATTTATACGTGAGTGCCAGTATTGCATTTTGACTAAATATATATATATATATGTATAATAGATTTAAATAACATCTTGCAATACTATCTCACAGAACTTCAGCTGGATGTTGCGCCTCTTCTCCCTCCAGAGGCCCAACCCCAGGTCCCACAGGCTCCAGCAGCCCCCAAGGCTGCAGCAGCACCCAAGGCCCCAGAGGCTCAAGAGGCCCCCAAGGCCCCAGCAGCACCAGAGGCCCCAGAGCCTGAAGAGGCAGAAGAGGCCCCAGAGTCCCCCGAGGCCCCAGAGGCTCCATCAGCCCCGGAGACTCCCCAGGCCCCGGACACTCCCCCCCTGGAGTTCTCCACTGGAGACAACTCTCCCCAGGCCCTGGAGTTCACTCCCCAGGCCCCAGACTCTCCCCAGGCCAAACGCTGGGCACCAGGTCCTCCTGCCGACGAGGGACCCTCACGACAGACCGAAGATGTGGGGACCCAAACAACACCTGGGTGGACTGACCCCACACTTCGGTCAGTGCAGGAGGACCTGAACACCATCAAGGCCCAGTTGGCCCAGCTCCGGGGCAACATGGCCCAGCTCCAGGGGGACATTAGGGATATGAAGGGCAGCAAGCCCTAAGTTTTTTTTTTATATTTTTTTCCAAAAATTTTAAAATTTTATTAGTGTAAAAATAAAAGTTTTTAGTTTTGTACTTTTGAACTGGGTAATGTCTAATTATTTTTCTTTCCTTGATATGGTATTCTATACTTTCATGTAGTTTCTCCTACACGCTTACATTTAGCAGTAACAGCATCAATATGCTATATGGTTTAAATTTTTGCAAATATTCTGCCAACAATTTTGACATTAGCCCATTTTGTTGCCAGAATAATTGCAATATTATATTTGTTCCCGTTTAATAAAGTGCCCATAACATATTTGCCATTTATTCTGTGTCTAAAATCTCCCACTTAATTTAAGCCACTTTAGTAAATGGACCCCTAAGTATTTGGCTAAATATTTCTTAAATGCCCCCCCCCCTATTTACTGGCCTAATTTGATGTTGTACTACACAGCTTTGAGGACATAAGTTGCGCACATAATAATAGGCGTGCCATACATACATTACATACAAGTAAAGTAAGTAGGAAAGAAGGCAAAAAGGAAGGAAAGACAGTAAGCCAAAAGGAAAAGCCAATTGAGTAGAAAAGCAGATGAGCAAGTGTTTAAATAGAAAGAAGAATGTAAGATATTTACCTGTATCTGGAGTCCTCTGCCAACTTTTTTTTTCACGACCCGCTTTATATCCTGGTATCTTTTCTTGCAGTTTTGGACATTGCGGAGACACACACCCACGCTGTTAACGCGCTCCGCAATGTCCTTCCAGGCCTTAGCTTTTACAGCAGTGGGTGTTTTTGTCTCATATTTGCCAATCACCTTGTTGTATACTGGCACCAGCCCCTCTATGAGTGCCTCGTTCTAAAATTCGTTAAATTTGAGATTCCGCAGCCTCTCCTGCCTCTTCCTTTTCCCAGATGACGGGCCAGATGAGGGGGGAGGAAGCTCATTGCTCTCACCGTTGGCTTCCTTCAGACGGTAGTCCCTGTCTGTGCCCTCAGGCTCGGACACATCAGGGCTCCCCAAGTATACTGGCCTCTCCGAGTCACTACTAGAGCTAGGGGACACAGTAGGAGGAAGGTGCTCCCTCTTCTTTTTAGCAGCCTGCATGGGTTTTTTTTTTTGTTTGTTTTTTCTCTCTCTCTCTCTCTCTCTCTCTCTCTCTCTCTCTCTAGCACTTCTGTGCTCTCCCAGGGTAAATGTGCAAAATGGTGCCAGTTTTATGCTGCCACGTGTGTTAAGTCGCGTGGCAATTATCGCGTGTGTAATGCCGCGACAATTAGCGCGCACGCAAAGGTATTGCAAGTGCGCTAATTAGTTTGCACGCGAAAAGTACCTCGCTGCGCATGCGTTAATTAGCGTGCATGCGGTCATTACCGCTCTGGGTGTGTGCGTTAATTAGCGCACATGTGGTACTTACCGCTGTGGGCGTGCGTTAATTAGCGCGCATGCGAAAAGTAGCACACACAGTTTTGTGTGTTTAGTGATCTCTAATGACCCAGACCCTTTAGCAAATGTGCAAGTGGTTGAACCCCTGGGTAATAGTGCCCATAATGTTATTTCATTTAATGTTTGTTGCAGGAAACAAATTTACACTGGGGCAACAAAGACGCTGAATTTTAGGATGGCAAATTTTACCCCCATAAGGGCAGCGCTTCAGGGCATAGATTGGGGCATTATGTTTTCTGATAAAAAAACAGAGCAGAAATGGTTGTCATTTAAAATGATATTAAATCATTACTGTTCTCAATTTATTCCATTAATGAAAAAAAGTGTTAAGAATATGTGGCTTAACTCTGAGGTAAAGAAGTTAATAGGGAAAAAAAGGAAAGCTTTTAAGAAATATAAGTCAGAGGGGACAGTAGCTATAGGCAGTAGGCTAGAAAATGAGGAGCGCATTGTGGCAGAGGCCAAGACTAACCCCAAAAAGTTTTTTAAGAATATTAATAGTAAAAAGATGCAGGTTGAGGGTGTGGGCAACATCAAGAGAAATACTCAAAACACCTAAATGTGCGAACTTTTGCGAACTTTGCGAACCCCATAGGCTTCAATGGGAAGGCGAACTTTAAAACCTAGAAAAGCCATTTCTGGCCAGAAAACTGATTTTAAAGTTTTTTAAAGGGTGCCACGACCTGGACAGTGGCATGCAGGAGGGGGATCAAGGGCAAAAATTTCTCTGAAAAATACGTTGTTGACACAGCGTTGCGTTTTGTGCTGTAAATGGCAGAAATCACACTACATTTCTAAACTTGTGTAATAAACTGCTTTAAAACGTCCGGCGTCTACATGCCAATCAAGTCGTGTAAAGGTTACAGCCGGTTCACACGCAAAGACAAAACGCCGCAGTAGTGGATACGGAATATATTATTGCTGGTGGAAAAACATCGCTTAGGTGATTTTATTGCAATACAATGTCACTACTATGTGTAACGTGTTTGGTGCACTACTATGAATAATAGCAAACAGCACTGGACATGTTAAAGAACAGTAAGTTAAATTTAAAAAAAGTGATCTCTGGTTGGTGCACTACTAGGAGCAGCACACCAGTCCCCAACACAGCTAGACTAATAGCACTCGGCTCTATAAATTACAGTAGCAAAGTAAAAAAACACAAATAAAAAAAAATTATGTGAATGTGTGGTTGGTGCTGGTGCACTACTATGTCTGTCTCCAACACACACAGACGGAGCTGCAGTACACAATGAAAAGAAGAGTAACAGTAATCAGAAAATAAAAGCAGTCCTTACAAGGACTATTGAGTTACAGCAGATAATCAGCACAGGACAGCTGTCCCCAGCAGCTACATACAGAGCAGTAGAAAGTAGATTACTAGTCAGCAAAGCTACCTAAACTGTCCCTCAAATCCCTGCACAGCTCTCTCCCTATGCTAACTCATCAAGCACACACAGGCAGAATGTAAAATGGCTGCTGGGCTTCGGTTTATATATGGAAGGGAGTGGTCCGGGGGTGGTCCAGGAGGGAGAGCTGCCTGATTGGCTGCCATGTATCTGCTGGCTCTGGGGTGAGAGGTCAAAATTTGGCTCCAGCTAAGGCAAACCCAAAATTGAGAACATCGCTAAAAGTTCGCGAACTTGCGAACACCCGATTTTCGTGCGAATTAGTTCGCCGGCGAACAGTTCGCTACATCTCTACACAGGATAAGGTGCTTAAAGGGTTACACAAGATAAATGTGAACAAGGCACCTGGGCCAGATAAAATACACCCCCGGGTACTGAGAGAGCTAGGGTCAGATTTATAGTGGCCTTGGTTTCTGATATTCTCAGACTCGCTTTCATCAGGTATGGTACCTAGGGATTGGAAGAAGGGGAATGTCATTCATATATTTAAAAAGGGAGTAAGATCTCAGCCTGGCAATTATAGGCCTGTAAGTTTGACATCCGTGGTGGGCAAGTTATTTGAAGGCTTGTTAAGGGATCACATACAAAATTATGTACTGGAGAATGGCATTATGAGCAGTATTCAGCATGGCTTTATGAAGGACAGGTCATGTCAAACTAATTTAATTGCTTTTTATGATGAGGTAAGTAAGAAGCTGGACAGTGGAAATGCAGTAGATTTAATCTTTTTGAATTTTGCCAAAGCACTTGATACCATTCCCCACAAATGACTGCTTTCTAAACTAAGGTCTATTGGTCTTAGTGAACTTGTTTGCACATGGATAAAAACCTGGCTACAGGATCGGGTACAGAGGGTGGTTGTTAATGGTACAATCTCAACTTGGAATAAGGTTCTCAGTGGGGTCCCTCAGGGTTCTGTACTGGGTCCAATTTTGTTTTACTTGTTCATAAATGACTTAGGGGAGGGTAATATAAGCAATGTATCAGTGTTTGCAGATGACACAAAACTCTGCAGACCAGTCAATTCTATCCAGGATGTGGCATCCTTGCAGCAAGATCTTGACCAACTGACAATCTGGGCAGCTAAGTGGCAGATGAGATTTAATGTGGATAAATGTAAGGTCATGCACCTTGGATGTAAAAATATGCAAGCCACTTATATCCTTAATGGGACTGCACTAGGCAAATCCATAATGGTGAAGGACCTTGGAGTCCTTGTAGATAATAAACTTGGCTGTAGCAAGCAATGCCAGGCAGCAGCTGCAAGGGCAAACAAGGTTTTGAGCTGTATTAAAAGGGGTATAGATTCATGGGAGGATGGGTTTCACAACCTTTATAACTTGAACACTAAATAGTGCACCATTAGCTTGAGAGGGTCCAGAGAAGGGCAACTAAGTTGGTAAAGGGTATGGAAAGTCTCAGTTATGAGGAAAGACTGGCCAAGTTGGGTCTGTTAACACTGGAGAAGAGGCGCTTAAGAGGTGACATGATAACTATGTATAAATATATAAGGGGATCATATAATAACCTCTCTAATGCTTTATTTACCAGTAGGTCCTTCCAACGGACAAGAGGGCACCCACTCCATTTAGAAGAAGGGAGGTCCAGTTTTTACTGTGAGAGCTGTGAAGTTGTGGAATTCCCTCCCCAAATCAGTTGTGCTGGCTGATACATTATATAGCTTAAAGAAGGGGTTGGATAGCTTCTTAGCAAGTGAGGGAATACAGGGTTATGGGAGATAGCTCTTACTACAAGTTGATCCAGGGACTGGTCCAATGGCCATCTTGGAGTCAGGAAGAAATTTTTCCCCCTCTGCAGCAAATTAGTGAGGCTTTACGTCTTTTTTCAACCCAACTTACTATGTTAGTATGTTTATGGAACTGAGTATTCATTTTGTTGATAGAATGAATTCTGTGCTATAGAATCTTGCTTTCTGTCACACGCATCTATTTTGTCATGAAAATCTAGCTGCAATATGCTATCCATTATATATTTTGTCGATTAAGATTATTCATTCTGTAAGTAACTTTACACATAATTGTTTTTTTTGTATGGATGTTATACATTTGTAAGACATTATGCTTGTTAAAATTTACAGAATGGTATAATAATATCCTTTTGTGCATAAAATTGATTTTGTTCTCATTCTTCACTAGAAATATATCTGTTGTATATTTTTTTACCACTGTTTATATCCACACATTAATTCTATCTACTGAGGATTGCTTTTTGTATATAGAAAGTATTTATATAGACAAAATGTACTTTGGACAAACGGCACCCCATAGCGATGACATATTTTTAAGCAATATTTTAAAGCATGCAAAATATTTATGCATTATATTGTAGCATGCGATATTAGCACATGCTATTACACACGTAACCGTTGTGCATCCCATATCACATGACTTCTGCCATTTCCGCTGTGAGTCGCAAGATGGAGGACGCGGATAATGCAGCTGCGCAATCACCATCTGAAGCGCTTAAAAGGAACCCCTTGGCAAGAAAAACAATGTAAAGTAGAGGCAACAGCGATTTTGCAGACAGTGGTGGTAATAAAAAACTGAAAAAATTAAGAATGAGCAAGGTAGGCATGGTATCCTGGGACATGATAGAGGTGACAGTAGATGGAGGAATGAGTGCTCACAGATGCCAAAAAGGAAAGAACAGAGTACAACACAGCAGCAGAGGCCACAATACAGAAAACTCACAATTGCAAACAGAAATGAATAAAGCAACTTCTATATCAGAGATTTAGCCCAAACCACCAAAGATGTAAATGTTAGTAAATGTGAAAAATTGAAATATTGAAATAAATAACATTTTTAAATACCTGTTCATCTTAATGAGAGCAGTGAGAGTTCAGGTGTTAGTTGATATATTAACATAGTAAGTTGGATTGAAAAAAGACATACGTCCATCACGTTCAACCATAATGCCTATATATAACCTGCCTAATTTCTAGTTGATCCAGAAGAAGGCAAAAAACCCCATCTGAAGCCTCTCTAATTTGCCACAGAGGGGAAAAAATTCCTTCCTGACTCCAAGATGGCAATCGGACCAGTCCCTGGATCAAATTGTACTAAGAGCTATCTCCCATAACCCTGTATTCCCTCACTTGCTAAGAATCCATCCAGCCCCTTCTTTAAGCTATATAATGTATCAGCCAGCACAACTGATTTGGGGAGGGAATTCCACAACTTCACAGCTCTCACAGTAAAAACACCTTTCCGAATATTTAAATGGAACCTTCCTTCTTCTAAATGAAGTGGGTGCCCTTGTGTCCGTTGGAAGGACCTACTGGTAAATAAAACATTAGAAAGGTTATTATATGATCCCCTTATATATTTATACATAGGTATCATGTCACCTCTTAAGCGCCTCTTCTCCAGTGTAAACAGACCCAACTTGGCCAGTCTTTCCCCATAACTGAGACTTTCCATACCCTTTACCAGCTTGGTTGCCCTTCTCTGGACCCTCTCTAACTCAATAATGTCCCATTTGAGCACTGGAGACCAAAACTGAACAGCATATTCTAGATGGGGCCTTACCAGTGCTCTGTAAAGGGGAAGAATAACCCCCTCCTCCCGTGAATCTATACCCCTTTTAATACAGCTCAAAACCTTGTTTGCCCTTGCAGCTGCTGCCTGGCATTGCTTGCTACAGCCAAGTTTATTATTGTCAAGCTCTGCTGGGGTTTGATCCCAGGACCTACTGGTTCTTGGCTGCTCTCTCTGACTGTTGAGCCAGGAGAGCAGCCGATGAGAGGGGATTGTTTTGTAATCCCTTTCACCAGTGTCCTGGGTTTCATAATATTACCCCAGCAGCCTTATTGGCTAGGTGGGGTCAGCCAATCAGGGCTGACTCTGCCCTATATAAGCCCAGCCCTCCTAACACTCAGTGCCTGAACATTGATTACATTCAGCACTGTGGCCTGACCCTAGCTGGTGTTTCCCGGTCTGGCTCCTTTGTCTTGTTTCTTCTTTTCTCTGCTCCTTAGCCTTGCTTCCTTGTCCCTACTCCCTTTATCTTGTTCCTGTTTTCGCTCCTTGCTCCTCTCTCCTCAGTCCTTACTTTTTGCCTTGTCTAGCCTTGCCTGATCTGTTCTCTCTGGTCCTGCCTGATCTTGCCTTCGTCCCGTCCTGTGTCGTCTAGTCTACGCCCGCTCCGTCCCGTCCTGTGTCGTCTACGCCCGCTCCGTCCCATCCTGTTCCATCTTCTCTACGTCTGCTTCTGTCCTGTCCACGCCTCCTCTGTCCCGTAACAGCCCCTGCCTGAAGGACTCACCTTCCCTTCTCCCACTCACCACAGTATTGACTCTTGACAATTATCTACAAGGTCCTTCTCCATTATGGTGCAGTCCCATTAAGGGTATAAGTGGCTTGCATATTTTTACATCCCAGGTGCATGACCTTACATTTATCCACATTAAATCTCATCTGCCACTTAGCCGCCCAGATTGCCAGTTTGCCAAGATCTTGCTGCAAGAATGCCACATCCTGGATAGAACTGACTGGTCTGCAGAGTTTTGTGTCATCTGCAAACACTGATACATTGCTTGTAATACCCTCCCCTAAGTCATTTATAAACAAGTTAAACAAAAGTGGACCCAGTACAGAACCCTGAGGGACCCCACTGAGAACCTTATTCCAAGCAGAGAAAGTACCAGTAACAACCACCCTCTGTACCCGATCCTGTAGCCAGTTTTATATCCATGTGCAAACGACTTCACTAAGACCAATAGACCTTAGTTTAGAAAGCAGTTGTTTGTGGGGAACGGTATCAAATGCTTTGGCAAAATCCAAATAGATTATATCTACTGCATCCCACTGTCCAGCTTCTTACTTACCTCAACACAAAAAAAAAAAATCATGTGAAAACATTCAAACTTCTGGAACTTCACATTTGTCTAACAATGAGGAAGAGAGGCCTCGCTACATGAGCAGCCCAGATTTATCTAATATTAAACTTACAGACAAAGATTATGATCCTGAGGAACCAAGTGAAGTAGAAAGTGAGGAAACTGACACTCCCTCTTAATCCAAACAAAGCAAGAAAAAACAGCATGAGAACAGACTGAGAAATCTGAAATTTACAGAGTTTGGAAATCCAAATGAAGCTCTTATTGAAAAATTAGTGCCATTGTTTGACAGAATAATTGGCAAATATTCTGCTAAAACTGCTACTGCCCTGAAAACTAAATACTGGAAGGACATAGCTGACCATGTTATGTATGTATGGACATTAATAGAAGTGTATTTTTCCTTCCAGAGAAGCTCATTATTAATGGAATCCAATTTTTTTAAAAACAGATTCATCATTAACACCTGTCAAAAGCAAAGGCAGACAATTGTCACTTTCTAGCATTGCAGGTAATATTGTTGATAATATGAGAGAAGTGCAGTGTATTGGTAATAAGATAGGTGTGTTATTGGACATGTATGTCTTGCTGGGTTAGGTGCAGTCATTTAATCTTGTACTTATGTGCAGTCAATCTTTCAGCCTCTTTTTTGGCCTTGCAGTGTGTATGGCTAAAGATTGTACCTTTTTTGGTAATTTTGAATGACTGTCCACAAATACATTTTTAACAGTCTCCATGTATAACAGGCATGAGCATTTCCTAATATGCAGTGAAGAAAACCTTTTTAGAAGGATCACCTCCAGTTCCAGACCTAAACAAAATAAATGAATGCTTTTATTTTGTTGGCTAGAATAAGCAATCCCATAACAATGTTGTCACTTTTTGCTACTCATTGTTGCCCAAAATGAATCCCTTTCTTTCAAGTGTAACAAGTAGAATACTAAGGCATGCTCTGACACTAACCCTACTAAACTACTGCAACTTGCTACTAACTGGCCTCGCTAACTCCCATTGCTATCCCTTATATTCTGTATTAAACAATGCTTCCAAAATGATCCTCCTTCATAAAGGAGAGTACAGGGCATTAACAATTTTTGGCAATATTGTGGTAATGACCCCCCTATTTACTGTATTCATTTGTTGTTGTACTCAACAGCCTTGGGTACATAAGTAGCGCAGATAAAGATAGGCGTGTGTATGTACGTACATACATAACATAACAGTAAAGAAAGCAGCAAAGAAGAAAAAAAAGGAAGGAAAGCAGTAAGCAAAAAGTAAAAGCAGATTGATTAGAAAAGCAGATCAGCAAGTGTTAAATAGAAATATCTCTGTATGATGTGTACCTATATTTGGTTTCATCAGAGTTTTTTCTTCAGGACCCTTTTTATGTCTTGTTATCTTTTCTTGCAATGTTGCATGCTTCTTGGACATACACCAACACTGTTGGCATGGTCAGCTATAGTTACATAGTTACATAGGGTTGAAAAAAGGCCATTGTCCATCAAGTTCAACCCATCCGAGTAAACCCAGCACACAACCTATACTAACCAATCTATACACTCACATACATAAACTATATATACAACCAGTAATACTAACTGTAGATATTAGTATCACAATAGCCTTGGATATTCTGCTTGTTCAAAAACTCATCCAGGCCCCTCTTAAAGGCATTAACAGAGTCTGCCATTACAACATCACTAGGAAGGGCATTCCACAGCCTCACTGCCCTCACCGTGAAAAACCACCTACGCTGCTTCAAATGGAAGCTCCGTTCCTCTAATCTATAGGGGTGACCTCTGGTGCGCTGATTGTTTTTATGGGAAAAAAGAACATCCCCCAACTGCCTATAATCCCCCCTATAAAGTACTTGTACAGAGTAATCATGTCCCCTCGCAAGCGCCTCTTTTCCAGAGAAAACAACCCCAACCTCGACAGTCTAACCTCATAGCATAAATCTTCCATCCCCTTTACCAGTTTAGTTGCACGTCTCTGCACTCTCTCCAGCTCATTAATATCCTTCTTAAGGACTGGAGCCCAAAACTGCACTGCATACTCAAGGTGAGGCCTTACCAGGGACCTATAAAGGGGCACTACCATTCAGTAGATAGTTCGCGTTTATATTATTTCTACCAAAATGCATAACTTTGCACTTGTCAACATTGAACCTCATTTTCCAGTTTGCTGCCCAGTTTTCCAATTTTGTCAAATCGCTCTGCAAAGCGGCAGCATCCTGCATGGAACTTATAGTTTTGCACAATTTAGTGTCATCAGCAAAAATAGAAACAGTACTCTCTATGCCCACCTCCAGGTCATTAATAAACAAGTTAAAAAGCAAAGGACCAAGGACTGACCCCTGCGGTACTCCACTAACCACACTGGCCCAATTAGAAAATGTTCCATTTACCACCACTCTTTGTACTCTATCCTTCAGCCAGTTCTCTATCCAATTACAAATATTATGTTCTAGGCCAATATTCCTCAATTTGATCATTAACCTTCTGTGAGGTACTGTATCAAACGCTTTAGCAAAATCTAAGTAGATGACATCAACTGCCATTCCAGCATCAAGGTTCCTGCTCACCTCCTCATAAAAGGCAACTAAATTAGTCTGGCAAGATCTGTTACGCATAAAACCATGCTGGCACAAACTAATAGTATTGTGAACTACAATGTATTCAACTATCCTATCCCTTATTACCCCTTCCAGAAGCTTTCCTACTACTGATGTCAGACTAACAGGCCTATAGTTTTCAGGCTGAGAACGAGATCCCTTTTTAAATAATGGCACCACATTAGCAATCCGCCAGTCTCTCGGCACCATGCCAAACCTCAACGAATCCTGAAAAATTATGTGAAGAGGCTTGGCAATCACAGCGCTCAGCTCATTTAATACCCTGGGATGAATCCCATCCGGTCCTGGACCTTTGTTTACCTTTACATGTTCAAGTCTCTTTTGAATTTCCTCCTGAGTGACCCACGCGTCAGTAGCTAAATTACTAGCACTGGGTATATTAAAAGGGAAGCCTTCATTAGCTGGCTCCTCAGATGTATAGACAGATGAAAAATAAGAGTTCAAAATTTCTGCTTTTTCCCCGTTCTCATCAACCAACATACCCCCCCGTAATAATAAAGTTCCCACCCCTTCTTGCTTCATTTTTTTACTATTCACATAATTAAAAAATAATTTTAGATTCTTTTTACTCCTAGCTGCAATATCCCTTTCCATTTCTATTTTAGCTTGCCTGATAGCTATTTTGCATGCTTTATTTGCTTCCTTGTACCTGATGAAAGTTTCCGCTGTCCCAGCTAACTTGAATGCTTTAAAAGCACGTTTTTTATTACCAACCTCGACCCTAACTCTTTTATTCAGCCATAAAGGTTTTGCTTTGCGATGCCTCTCCTTGCTTACAAGGGGAATATACTGTTGTGTATACTTGCAAAGCAATGTTTTAAAGATGTTCCATTTTCCTTCTGTGTCTAACCCCATGAAAAGCCTTTCCCAGTTGACACATTGCAGAGATGCCCTTAAACTAGCAAAGTCTGCACGTCTAAAATTTAGCGTTTTAGTTACTCCCTTATAGAGCTGTCTCTGTAGCATTATCTCAAAGGAGACCATGTTGTGATCACTGTTCCCCAAATGCTCACCCACACAAATGTTAGAGATAAGTTCAGTATTATTAGATATTACCAGGTCCAAAATAGACTCATTCCGAGTAGGTTCTTGAACCACCTGAAATAAAAAGTTGTCATTTAGCATATTTACAAACCTACTAGCTTTTTCTGACTTAGCCACCCCATTACTCCAGTCAATGTCCGGATAATTAAAGTCCCCCATAATAACAACTTGACCCAATTTTGAAGCCTCCTCCATTTGCAAAAGTAGCTGGGACTCATCCCCCTCATCTATACGGGGTGGTTTATAGCATACACCAATGATCATTTTCTTTGTGACCTTCAGCCCAACTGAAATTTCTACCCAAAGAGATTCAACATTTTCATTGGTAATGTCTTTATTACATGGCTTTAAATCTGACTTTACATAAAGACAAACCCCTCCACCCTTTTTAATCCCTCTGTCCCTCCTAAAAAGCGTATACCCATTTAAATTCACAGCCCAGTCGCATTTTTCACCCCAGCTATGTCCTTCCAGTACTTAGTTTTGATGGCACTAAAGCACAATGGCACTAATTTCTCAATAAGAGCTTCAAGAGCTCAAGAGCTTCATCTGAGGATGATAATCTTTGTCTGTAAGTTTAAGATCAGAGAATTCTGGGCTGCTAAGGTAGCCAGGGCTCTCTTCCTCATTGTTGGACAAATGTGAAGTTGCACAAGTTTGAATGTTTGCACGTTTTTTTTTGTGTGTGTTTTTTAGTTGGTGTTCTGTCATATTTACATATTTACTAACACCAGAACTCTCACTGCTGTCATTAAAATGAATAGGTATTAAAATATCTCTGAACCATCTTGATTTAAGGTTTATTAGAAAGTAAAACTAGAGCTCACCAGATGGGAATTCCCCTAAAGTCCCTAAAATTACTTCATTCAAGATAACTAGGTGCATATTTATTTTTAAAAGTGAAAACTAGAGCTTACTCTAATAAGCCTATAAAATCACTAAAAAAAAATGAACAGGATAGAGTGGTCCAATTTTCACTCTTTGATAAACATGTCCTGAAGTGTGATTGGTTCACAAAAAATTAAGCTAGCACTTTTAGGTTGCTGATACTACCATAAATGAAGTTGGATATTGATTGGGTTTAAACTTAATGTTCTAAACCTACAAACTAAATGTTACTGGTGTCACCAGTTTTTCAGGCGATCTGGTAACAACTGAACTGAACATTTCTAGAAGCACTAGTAGATAATCTGAGGCAGGGTGTTCTATGTGTTTTATAAGTACTTTCATGGATTATCTAAAAGTTATCATTTACCTCCTTATTGAGGCCTACTACCACAACCTCCCCAGCACCAAGTGGAGTTCAGAGATAGAACTATATGTTTCACCTCTTTTATGACTGAGGAACAGGAACTTCAAATACTACTCCTGGGTTAATAGGAAACAACTTTCTCCTATGTGGCAGTTACTTTTTCCCTACAGACTAAATGACAAATAAAACTTCTCTACTACTGCCCTAATGTTCCTGATATACCTTTAATAGCCAGTGGTTCTGAAGCTTGGCAAAATGGGAATTAGGTATTAGCACTTGGCAGAAGCATGTCTTTTAACACATTTATCCAAATAGGAAAAGATATTTGTACCACTGGACTTGATCTACCAATTGTCATGCAAATATCAACAGTGGTTTAAAGTGTACCATTGCAGCACACAGTGTCTTGTTTGCTCAGTTATTAGGAACTGATAAGATAAGGTGATCAGTTGTTTTTTGTGCCATTAGCAAGAGCTATTAAAAGAATAATAAAGGCTCTTAATAAATGCTCTAATGAGCACTAACTTTTATTGTTATCTGTCAACATTTGATGGGAAAAGTAGAAACAAAATTACATATGACCTATATTAGAGAAGGGGACCGTGGGAGAGCTAAGTAATACAAGTGAGAGAGCAAGATTAGGCGAAAGATGTAAATAAAAAAGAAAGTGAGTGATTTTGCTGTCACAAAATAGAGAAAGAGCATGGACCTTAAGCAAATACAAGCATTATAAAAGAGATTTATGTCACACTAAGCATAGTAGGTAGTATGATTAAACTTTGCACGCAGACCTTTAGGGTGCTACTTGCACTTTATTTGCAGTGTTTGCATATAAAATTCCTTTTGACTTCATGGGGGAAATCAGACTACTTTCTGGATCAGCTTGTGCCCAATGGCTTGCTGTGAAGTTGTGTTTAGTATTTATTTGACTGGGCAAGTTTCCACTCTGCACCATAACTGTAAACTGCATCTTTGGGATGAGTATGCACATGGAAACTTTCCTAGTCACACTTTTAGAATACATGCTGTGATTTTAATGCAAGTGGGTGAATTGAAGTTCCCTTTAAAAACTTGAATCTGATTTTATATATGTAAACATATAAACAATATGTAAACAATCAAAATTATTGCAGAGATCTTAATAAAGCAATGAAAATGAGGGTGCTTGCAGGTGAAAAAAAAAGAATGGATAACGGAAGAACAAATATTAATCAAGTTCCAACAGCATCAGGCTAAAAAGCTCCTCAATTTAAAAAGTCAATAAAGTCACATTAAACCAAAGGCTCTTACAGTATGTTCCAGCAAGGATGTCAGTCTCTGTTATAGAATGGGCACTGCCACATAAAAATTTTAAAAAAGGGGCGTGCTTCCCTTCTGTAACAAGCTTAAAAAATGTATTTCATAGATAAAATTGCACTTACAATATAAAAGTGATTATTTTTTTCATTATGGGGCATATTTATTATGCTGTGTAAAAAACGGCGAGAAAATTCGCCACACATTGCCAGGCTTTGCCGTGTAAAAATGGCATAAAAACAGCGTAAAATTGGTGTAATTGTTTTACGCGTTTTTTCTTCCACCGTTACTTATGGAAAATAACGGCGTAATATCTGGCGTAATATCTGGCGTTCAGATGACGATTTTTTCCCTTTATTTTACATAGCTTTTTACTCCATTTTTTCAGCGAATTAGTTTTACACAGCATAATAAATATGCCCCTAAATGTGTAGATCAATACAGCCCAATGCATTTCATTACATAGTAACATAGTAAGTTGGGTTGAAAAAAGACATACGTCCATCACGTAATGCCTATATATAACCTGAAGGCAAAAAACCCCATCTAAAGCCTCTCTAATTTGCCACAGAGGGGAAAAAATTCCTTCCTGACTCCAAGATGGCAATCGGACCAGTCCCTGGATCAACTTGTACTAAGAGCTATCTCCCATAACCCTGTATTTCCAGCCCCTTCTTAAAGTTATACAATGTATCAGCCAGCACAACTGATTCGGGGAGGGAATTCCACAACTTCACAGCTCTCACAGTAAAAAATCCTTTCCGAATATTTGAATGGAACCTCCCTTCTTCTAAATGGAGTGGGTGCCCTCGTGTCCGTTGGAAGGACCTACTGGTAAATAAAGCATTAGAAAGGTTATTATATGATCCCCTTATATATTTATACATAGTTATCATGTCACCTCTTAAGCGCCTCTTCTCCAGTGTAAACAAACCCAACTTGGCCAGTCTTTCTTCATAACTGAGACTTTTCATACCCTTTACCAATTTAGTTGCCCTTCTCTGGACCCTCTCTAACTCAGTCTTGTCCTGTTTGAGCACTGGAGACCAGAACTGGACAGCATATTCTAGATGGGACCTTACCAGCGCTGTGTAAAGGGGAAAAATAACCCCCTCCTCCCGTGAATCTATACCCCTTTTAATACAGCCCAAAACCTTGTTTGCCCTTGCAGATGCTGCCAGGCATTGCTTGCTACAACCAAGTTTATTATCTAAAAGGACTCCAAGGTCCTTCTCCATTATGGATTTGCCTAGTGTAGTCCCATTAAGGGTATAAGTGGCTTGCATATTTTTACATCGCAGGTGCATGACCTTACATTTATCCACATTAAATCTCACCTGCCACATAGCCGCCCAGATTGCCAGTTGGTCAAGATCCTGCTGAAAGGATGCCACATCCTGGATAGAATTGACTGGTCTGCAGAGTTTTGTGTCATCTGATACATTGCTTATAATACCCTCCCCCAAGTCATTTATGAACAAATTAAACAAAAGTGGACCCAGTACAGAACCCTGAGGGACCCCACTGAGAACCTAATTCCAAGTAGAGAATGTACCATTAACAACCACCCTCTGTACCCGATCCTGTAGCCAGTTTTCTATCCATGTGCAAATGACTTCACTAAGACCAATAGACCTTAGTTTAGACAGCAGTCGTTTGTGTCATTACAATGACATCCTCAGAGGAAAAATAACTGTATATACTCACAGTTAAGAGTAGCCTACTTTAAAGAGGACCTGTCACCCAGACATCAAAAGCTGTATAATACATGTCCTTTTCAAATTAAACATGAAACCCAAATTCATTTTTATATTAACACATCCAAACCCATTATAAAAGGCAATTAAAAATCCCAGCTGTCAATAATATATTGCTTGCCCCGCCTCTATACCTTAGGCATAGAGGAGGGGCAGACAATAACTTTAGCTTTCCGTTCAGCACTACCTAGATCTTACTGTACATCTCACTTTTCCCCTCCCTCCTCATCATCTAATTGTGTAGCCAGTGCATGGGCCTGGGCATCTGGTCATCCATTCTGAACATCATTGGGAAACATTGGGATGTTTTAAGAGGTGACCGTGATTTACGACATATATTACCTAATAGACAAGTGATGGTAGCTAGGAGATCCGTCAGTTTATCGGACATGCTAGTACATAGCCATTATACAGAGCAACGCAATATATAGACTCACTTTCTCACCCCAACGGTAGGCTCTTTTAAATGTCATAACTGCTTGGCTTGCCAATATATGGAGCCAAGGAAATTCTTTCAAAGACCAGGGTCTTCCATCACATATGAAATTAAGCAGTTCATTAACTGCCGTACGACAGGAGTAATTTACATAGGGATGTGCCGGTGTCCCATGCTCTATGTGGGAAAAACTTTCAGAGAATTACGTAAAAGAATTCTCGAACACATTGGGACAATCATTAACAACAAAAATACCCCCTTAGCAAGACACATCCGAGATTTTCACAACTCAGATATTGGAGCAATCTCTTTCTTTGGGATAGAAAAAGTGAAGCTGGGTGCAAGGAAAGGTGATATTGACAAATTATTATTGAAAAGGGAATGTGAGTGGATTTATAAACTAAGAACGCGGTCACCCTTTGGTCTTAATGAAGGCTTTACTTTTACTCCTTTCATCTCTAAGAATTAATCCAACTATACACATAAATTTGGAAAAGAAGAGATACTTTGTCTTTTAGTTTGCAACATATAGATAAAATCCTTGCTTATAACACTGTCTCTTATGAGACCTTAGTATATGATATACACTTTCTATGATAGGCTGCAATACGTGGTCATTACTAATAGTAGTGAGCAAGAAATTTCGGCAATTACGTCATTAGGAACAGGGTATATACTGTATACTTAATATGGATATGATACGGACCAATGATAGCCCCTGAAGAAGTCACGAGTAGCGTGGCGAAACGCGTTGGGCGGTGGGGTATTGTGGAGGTGAGCGATTGATTTCTCTGAAGGGGACAGGACTGATCTGTCCAGGTGGGCAAGCGGCTGTTTTTCAGCCGCTGTTGAGCTAGTGCAGGGGTGGGTAAAGAGGTCGCCGAAAGGTATATCTGGAGATATAAGTATAAATAGCACAGTGCGGCTCCTGCTAATTTGGCGAAGGCTGAGGATTCAGCGAGAGAGGGACGAGTAGTTGACAAACACTGGGGTTTCAGTAAGAATATGACAGGGTACAGACGAGTTAGCCGCACGGAGAATGTAGGCGGCGTCTGTTAAGGAGTCAGCCAGTGAAAACGGCGTGGATCGCTGTATAGTTTGAAATTGGTGCCATTGTGACTCGTAGTCAGCCAGTTGCTTTGGTGAGCCTCTTTAGTTAACCCTATTAAACCCCTGCACCTTTATATATGTATGTGTGTACCCACCAATGAACTAATCGTTCCCCCCAATCACTCTACCCACCTTTTCTTTGGAAACTACATTTGTCAGTGTGAATATCACTGATATTTGATGCTATTTGGCTTTGATTCTTTTTATTAATTGAGTGCGGCAATTGAGCCCTAGTTTTAAATGTATTATGAATAAAGATTATGATTTTAGGGTATCACACTAAAAACCTTTTTGTATTATGATATTGATATGGGTGGGAAACATCCTGTGTGAGCTTGACAGTGATACGAATAAAGTAAAAATAGATAACAGCCTCCTCCCCCTCCCCTTTTTGGTGTGTTTTTACTTTAAAGAGGACCTGTCACCCAGACATCAAAAGCTGTATAATAAAAGTCCTTTTCAAATTAAACATGAAACCCAAATTCATTTTTATATTAACACATCCAAACCCATTATAAAAGGCAATTAAAAATCCCAGCTGTCAATCATATATTGCTTGCCCTGCCTCTATGCCTTAGGCATTGAGGAGGGGCAGACAATAACTTTAGTTTTCCGTTCAGTACTACCTAGATCTTACTGTACATCTCACTTTCCCCCTCCCTCCTCATCATCTAATTGTGTAGCCAGTGCATGGGCCTGGGCATCTGGTCCCCCATTCTGGCACATACACAAGATTTTTTTTAAAATATTCTTTATTTTTTATTTTGAAACATTTAAATGAGGGATACAGAAGGGAAGAAGGGGTGGGGGTAAAGAAGATTACTAGTTACATTAGGCTCATATACACATATCCAAGCATGACAATAAGTGCATATCTGTCTTAACATTTGCGATATCTCAAGAACACATTCTTTCCCTTAGCATTTCTACCTCTCTTAATCAGTTCTGTTCGGGGATTTTAATTTAATAAAATCTATCCAAGGTTTCCAGATTCACCAATATTGTACACTCGTTTTGTGGAGAATGTGTGTGATCTCCTCCATTTTCCTTATGTCCTCCACTAGATTGATCCATTCGTTATATGATGGGGGAGTTGCTGACTTCCAGTTACGTGGGATTAAGGTTTTCGCTGCATATAGTAAGTGTAAGGTGAGAGGGTCTGAAAGGACTGTTTTTTTGGGGGTAATATTTAGGAGAACCGTCGAGACCTCCGGTTCTTTAATCGAAATCTGGGTGATGTTAGATATGTCGGGGATGATCTTAGTCCAGAATTGCTTAATGTTGGGGCAGGTATACATACACAAGATTTTGGCATGATACAAAGCTTGCCTTAATAACAGTGCCTACAAAATGGTGCCTGCCTGCTTGCTTTGATTGAGCAATTCCAAGACGGAAGGAAACAAGATTTATATTATTTACTGTATATAGTGTAAGTGAAGTTTATATTGCTCAACTAACAATATAGAAAATAATTTGGAGTTATTTCTTAGGGTGACAGGTCCCCTTTAAATAACACCCATAAATGGATAGAACACATCTGGACACCATAACTGGAAGGAAGGGCAGTTTACTGTGGCTTGCCTAAAAGTAAAATGGCTGTCCCACCATCAGAATGTTGTAGAGCACATGCACCAGTGCTGGAGTGCCGCACACGTGTGATTAAATTGTGAGCCCCCAGGGTTACCAGGTTGGTGGTTTCTCTGCCAAATTGGGATACTAATTTAAAGTTTTTCAAAGTACAAATCCGCTAAGGTACGGATTTGGTCTACTTTTTTGAGCTTGAGCACATTTGTACTTTAGAAGTTTTTTTTCCCCTTAGTGTACCTGGCATGAATGTCCCAGTCAGTACATGTTAGGTAATGTAGTTTGTATTTAACAATTAATCTACAGTTATGGTTAATTATAAAACTACATTACACAGCATGCAATATGACTGGTTTAGAAAGAAGCTCCCATTTCTACTCTTCTTTACTATTGTTTCAGCCTTTCTGTCTTAGCCTGCATTACGACCTGCTTCCTGCTGTATCTGGTATGAGTTTGTACTACAACTTTGTACAGTGATGTGTGTACTACTTGACTACTGTAACCTGCTAATAACTGGCCTCCCTAACTCCCATCTTTCCCCCCTACAGTCTATAATAAATACTGCTGCCAGAATTCTCCTCCTCTCATCCAGGAGTTCAGGCCCTTCCCCTGCTAAGTCCTTATTATGGCTTCCTATTAAACAAATAATATCTTACAAACTCCTTCTATTAACCTTCAAAGCCCTCAATTCCTCTGCTCATCAATACATCTCTTCCCTTGTGTTCCTGGCCGACTCCTTCGTTACTCGCAGAGCAACCGCTTGGTTGCGCCCCCCCCAGTACTACTGCTGTTTCCCGCCTTAAACCTTGCCTTGCTGCCCCTTACATTTGGAATGCCCTCCCTGATTTCCTCTGGAGAGAATCCTCCCTCAGTCTTTTTAAAACTAAACTTAAAGACTACCTTTTGGAGCGCTCGCACCGCATCTGATCTGGAAACTAGCACTTAAATGGCAGTGTCACCCACTGTGACCTACAGCCCTTATATTTGCCCACTTGTGTCTCTAAGTTACCCTCCCATATAGATTGTAAGCTCTATGGGGCAGGGACCTCCATCCTCTTGTGTCTTTGACTCTTACATTATTGCAACTATATCTTTTATTTATTTGTATTTATTGTAATACTTTGTATTTATCTATTATTATCTTAATAACACCCTGTTTGTATTAATATATACTACTGTACAGAGACCCTGAGAGCCATAGGCCTCCTTAATGATCAATCTTACCATTTTGGAAATGGTAGAAATGGAAGCACTCTCTCCTTTCCTTGTACATCTTGGAAGGATGAAAAATCTATCGGCTTTCCTGAAGCTCTCCTCCCGAGAAGGGCAAACATAACTTGTCCTTGATATGGTATTCTGAGACCACTTTTGGTTTGAATGACTGTACAAACCTTTAGATCACTTTCTCTCTGGAAGGAACCTGGGGCTATCTTCAGCAAAACTGAGCGCCTGTAATTCTCCTAGCCTCTTGTGAGATGCTCAACACCAACAGAAGATCCCATTGTGGACAGGAGGGCCTTTTGGCTGGGAGAATCCCGATAGCTGCCTTAAAAAATCTGGTTACCAAAGGATGTAGTGTCCATCTGGTCTCTGAAAAGGCTGATATAACAGAAACCTGTGTTTTTAGTGTTCTTGGAGGCCCTCTCTAGGCCTGCCTGGAGGAATTCCAGCAACTTTCCAACCGACACTGACAGACTAGCTGAATATCTGGATTTCCAATCCATGAAAGCCTCCCAAACCTTGCAGTATCTGGAATTAGTGGACATCTTTCTGGACCTCACAAGGATGTGGATAACCCCTTCTGATAAACCTTGTGCCGCAGCATTCTTGGTATCAGAGGTGGAAAGGCATAGCATAGACCCTCCGGCCACCGGGATCATTACATTCATCACCTGAGCCAGAGGTGCTTGAGTCCTTGAAAAGAACTGTCTGCATTTTGCATTGGTTGCTGTTGCCAGTAGGTCTGGTCTATACAGGTTGCTCCCCACAGTTGCATTAGATCAGTGCTGGCCAACTTCTGTGGTACCGAGGGCCAGAATTTTTCCGACCTACGTGGTGGAGGGCCGATAATGGAAGCCAGTTTTGACCACTCCCCTTTTTGAAACCACACCCACTTGAAACCACATTACCATACCCATATTAATTGTTGTAGTACAGCAAAAACCTGCCATACTCTGCCTTCCCTACCCTGCCTGTGTGTGCCATACTCTGCCTTCCCTACCCTGCCTGTGTGTGCCACACTCTGCCTTCCCTACCCTGCCTGTGTGTGCCATACTCTGCCTTCCCTACCCTGCCTGTGTGTGCCATACTCTGCCTTCCCTACCCTGCCTGTGTGTCCCATACTCTGCCTTCCCTACCCTGCCTGCGTGTGCCATACTTTGACTGTGTGTGCCATTCTTGGCTGGTTTGTGCCATACTTGGCCTGTGTGTGCCATACTCTGCCTGCCCTACCCTGCCTGTGTGTACCATACTCTGCCTGCCCTACCCTGCCTGGGTGTACCATTCTCTGCCTGCCCTACCCTGCCTGTGTGTACCATTCTCTGCCTGCCCTACCCTGCCTGTGTGTGCCATACTCTGCCTGCCCTACCCTGCCTGTGTGTGCCATACTCTGCTTGCCCTATGCTGCCTGTGTGTATGGCACAGTGTAGTGACACAATGCTGGCACTGCTCCTACAGTCTGCACAATAACTATATATTAAAAAACTTTATAATTGCAGTACCACCTCAGTATATGTTCTTTTTGTAGTGTGCAGGGATTATTTGTGGGTTTCTACTGCTCCTACAGTCTGTCTGAGGTGTGAACAGGGGAACAATGTGGGTGATTAGAGCCTGAGCCTGAGGTGTGAACACTGCAGGGGGTGAACAATGCAGAGATTAAAAGGTGTGAACAACACAGGGGATTACATGTTTAAACAATACAGGGGGTTTACAGCTTGAATCTGAGGTGAGAACAATGCAGGGGGGCAGTTAATCACAGTACTGATACCATTTAAAGCTTACACAAGAGTAAGCCATCAAAGCAGACAGACAGGTGGGGGGCCACACAGAGGGGGGTCCCGCGGGCCGCCAGTTGGACAGCACTGCATTCGATGATTGAAAACCTCCTGACTTAACCGCCATTCGTGAGGAATTAGCCTTCCTCGACTTAAGAAAACCGCTTCTGTGTTTTGTCAACCTGGAACATACACTGCTGTGATTTATGTTAGGTTTTGTTCTGCCCAGCTGAGAATGGGCTCTACCTCTTCCAGCAGAGATATGCTCCTCATGTCAGACTTACGAGGAGGGATCGAGTGTGTTGATAGAGAGACCCACAAGTGCCCCACACTGCCCTAGGGCTCACATGGACGGAGAGGCCAGATAGCAAAGTACAAGGGGAAGTAACAAAGTCTTGGTGAGGCAGATCTGGGTCGAGACAGGCCAAAGTCAGAAGAGGAGATGAGTGGGAGGTCAATCAGGCAAAGGTCAAACTGGGGGAAACACAGGTAGATCAGGAACAGGCTCAGCTTCTAGGAGAGACTGAGATAACCAGGCACTGATAGCCATTACAATCAGCTTTAAATAGCCCAGGAGGAGCTTAGGGACACACGCAACATGTGTGCTGTGCATCTAAATGCACACTGTGCTTACACTGTGAATAGTTGCCATACATTGAGATGTACGCACAGTGTAATGCAACATTCTGGTCATGACATGCACTATGCATCGAGTTCCACAAGAGTAGCGATGTGCAGGAGCAGCACAGTGAACATGTTAAGTATCCTTACATTGCCCCCCCCCCCGAGGCGTGGTCACAGGACACGAGAAGGATACGGCTTATCAGGATATTTCCTGTGAAATTGTCTCAGAAGCTTCGGTGCGTGAATGTTAGACAGTGGCTCCCGTGAGTTTTCTTCTGGACCATAACCTTTCCACTTGACTAAATACTGAATCTGTTTGCTCCTAGCCCATGAACTCTCAGCGTCAAATTCCTTTTCACCATCCACGAGAACTGAAGGAGGAGGAGAAGAATATCGACACAGAAAAGTGTTCGGAACTACAGGTTTGACTAATGCTGAATGGAAAACTGGATAAATACTCCAAGAACTGGGTAATTTCAATTGGAAAGTCACTGAATTCATTTGATGAGAAAGAGGTCATCAAATTAATTTGAGAAAAAGGTCCCAGAAAACGTTGACCAAGCTTCTTACTGGGACAAGAAAGTCTTAGATTAGTCGTGTACAGCCACACTCAATCCCCGAAATTAAATTCTTGACCTCTACTACGTTTCTGATCGGCATATGTCTTAATGTTAGACTGTGCTTTGGTCATGGTTTGTTGCAACATTTTATAATTATCAACCAGGAACTTGAGTCGGTATTAAATGGCAGGAACCCAAATTTCGCAATTAATATTTAATATTGGGGGTTACACATTGTTTCGGAGGGACAGGGCCAATAGAAAAGGAGGAGGAGTGTGTCTGTTCGTTAAGCAGGAATTAAAAGCAAATATTAAGGAGGAAGTGATGGGGGTAACAGAGGGAGTTGAATCCTTATGGGTTGACCTTTTCACAGATAGTAAAGAATCTACCAAATTAATGGTAGGGGTATGCTATAGACCCCCTAATGTAAGCGAAGAGGAGGGGGCTCAGCTCCTGTTGCAAATAGGAAAGGCTGCTAGTTTGGGGCAACTGATAATAATGGGGGATTTTAATAATCCTGATATTGACTGGAGCCATAATACTGCCAGGACAGTAAATGGGAACAAGTTTATAAACTTGCTGCATGACAACTTTATGTCACAGGTTATTGAGGAGCCAACCAGGAACCATGCTATATTGGATCTAGTGTTCTCTAATGACCCAGAACGTGTAGCAAGTGGTTGAACCCCTGGGTAACAGTGACCATAATGTTATTTCATTTGATGTTTGGTGCAGGAAACAAATTTACACTGGTGCAACAAAGACACTGAATTTTAGAAAAGCAAACTTTAGCTCCTTAAAGGAACAGTAACATCAAAAAATTAAAGTGTTTTAAAGTAATTAAAATATAATGTGCTGTTGCTCTGCAAAAAACTGGTGTTTTTGCTACAGAAAAGCTACTATATAAATAAGCTGCTGTGTAGCCATGGGGACAGCCATTCAAGCTGGAAAAAAGGAGAAAAGGCACAGGTTACATAGCAGATAACTAGTAGATAAGCCCCATATAATGGGGGTTTATCTGTTATCTGCTAAGTAACCTGTGCCTTTTCTCCTTTGAATGGCTGCCCCCATGGCTACACAGCAGCTAACTTACATAAACTATAGTAGTCTTTCTGAGGCAAACACACCAGTTGTAGCAATGCAGGGCAACAGTACATTATATTGTTATTACTTTTATACACTTTCATTTTTTGGTGTTACTGTTCCTTTAAGGCCGATGGTCACGGTACAGACAAGGATAGGCAAAATACGTGGTCAAACTTGCAGGGTCGAGGCGGGCGGATAACTAGGATCGTCAGGCAGGCAAAGGGTCAAACCGGGTAAACAATCAGACGGATGAGGCAGAAACAGTAGTCGGAAACAGGCACGGATCAGGATACGGAATAATCGGAATCGTCAAAGCCAGGCAGGGTCAAAACAGGAACAAACAGAAGCTTACAGCACAAATTCAGGCACCAGGAGTAAACCTATCACGGGCAATGAGTAACAAACGAAAAGCCCTTTAAATAATTCAAATTTGGCGCCATTGCGCGCTGACGTCATGCGCATGCGTCATGACGTCATCCGTCAGCGCGCCTGCGCCTTTAACAATGCGGAAGTGCGCGCGCTCGCACACTAAGAAGGAGCCGGCTTAGAGAGAAACCGGCGCGGCGGGCGTCCCCGCCGATGGCAGCGCGGCGGGCGTCCCCGCCGCGCTGGTAAGTTCTTTTTTATTACACCCCTGTAGTGAGGAGCAGAGGAGTGAAGGGCTTTGAATGTTAGCAGAAGGATTTTGTAAGCTATCCTTTGCTTAACAGGCAGCCATGCAAGAGAGCTTAATTGAGGCTGAACGGGTTCCCTCTTCGGAGAGAGCAGGAGGATCCTGGCAGCAGAGTTTCAAATTGATTGCAGGGGAGAGAGGTGGGAGTCTGGGAGGCCGGTTAAAAGGAGATTGCAGTAATCTAAGCGGGAAAGGATAAGGGCATGGATTAGTGTTTTAGCTGTTACTTGTGAAAGAAAGGGGCATATCTTGCCAATATTGCGGAGAAAAAAACAGCAGGTTTTGGCAGTGTTATTAATATGGTTAGAGAAGGAGAGTGCCTGGTCAAAGATAACCCCAAGGCAGCGTGCAGAATTTACAGGGTTGATGGTCATGCCATCAATAGTAATTGTGAAAGGAGGAGGAGGGCCAGGTTTGGGCGGAAAGACCATGAGCTCTGTTTTAGCCAGGTTAAGTTTGAGCTGGCGTCGGTTCATCCAGGAGGAGATAGCCAGGAGGCAGTTACCAATCTGGGTTTGAACATCAGTGGTTAGTGCAGGGGTGTCTAAATATATCTGGATGTCATCTGCATATAAGTGATATTTAAGACCAAAAGAAGAAATAAGGTCTCCTAACGAGAGAGTTTACAGGGAGAACAGCAAAGGACCAAGCACAGAGCCCTAAAGCACCCCCACACAAAGCTGGGGTAGAAGATTTGTTAGCAAGAGCAACAGAGAAGGAGCGGTTAGAGAGATAGGAAGAGAGCCAGGATGCAGCCTGATCCCAGATACCCAGAGAATAGGGAATTTGCAAAGGATAGAATGGTCGACAATATCAAAAGCAGAGGAAAGGTCTAGGAGAATGAGGACCAAGTAGCGTCCTTTGGCCTTGGCAGTCTGGAGATCATTTGCCACTCTACATAAGCCCATATCAGTTGAGTGCGCAGGCCGAAAACCAGACTGCATGGGGTCCAGCAGATTATGGGTGCAGAGGAAGTTAGCGACACAAGAAAAAAAAGACGTTCCAGGAGTTTAGAGGCTAGGGGCAAGAGAGAAACGGGACGGTAGTTAGAAAGGCAAGACGGGTCCAGTGTAGCCTTTTTAAGAATGGGTTTGACACATGCTTGTTTGAAGAGAGAGGGAAAAGTACCAGAAGCCAGAGAGGAATTGAATATGTGGGTAAGAGCTGGAGTAAGGGCAGGGGCACACTGTTTTAGTAGGGATGAGGGCATAGGATCCAGTGAGCAGGTAGTAGGCGGAGAGGATCGGAGAAGCTGAGAAACTTCAGACTCTGTTACGAGATTGAAGGAACTGAATACGAAGAGAGGAGATTTAGGAAGGTTGAGATTACCGGTATCTGAAGGTTGGGAAAATTCTTTGCGGATAGAAGGAAAATTCTTTGCGGATAGAATCAACTTTGCTTTTAAAGAAGTCAGCAAAGTCCTGGGGGGTGTGCTCAAATATGACTGATTCATTAGGTGAAGGATGAAGTAGCGCAGGGGTCTCAAACTCGCGGCCCGCGGGTCATTTGCGGCCCTCGGTACAATATTTTGTGGCCCGCACCAACGCCTTCTCAAAAGCAATGAATGGATCGCGATTTTTATTGCGATTCAAGGGATAATGCAAGGCACGGCGGGTGGGAGCTGCTGATTGCGGAAAGGAGCTAATTGTGCACAAAGAACGTCTTCCCATAATAACTGTTATGATGGCATAACGTCATTTCCGCAATCAGCAGCTCCCGCACGCCGTGCCTTGCATTATCCCTTGAAAGCCAATTTTTTGTGAAATCCCTTATGCAGCCCAGCCTCATCCTGACTTTGCCTCCTGCGGCCCCCAGGTAAATTGAGTTTGAGCCCCCTGAAGTAGCGCGTTAAATATTGTGAATAAGAGCCGCAGGTTTGATTTATTATTATTTACAAGTGTGTTATAGTATACTTGCTTGGCCTGGAATAGGGCAGTATTGAGACACACCATAAGAAATTTATAGTGGAGGAAGTCAGCTTTTTCACGCGTGATTTCCTCCAAATGCGCTCAGCAGATCGTGCACAGGAGCGCAGAAATCACGTCTCAGGGACAGGGGGTTGTGGGCACAACTGAGTTGTGGCTGCAGGAGGGCATGGGTGTTGATTGCGGATGATAAAATAGAGTTGTAGGTATTTACCAGTAACTCAGGATCAGAGGAAACATAGAAGGAGGAGAGGCTAGAACTAAGAGTTAGAGAGAGCAGTTATATCAACCATTTGCGTGTTGCGAATCAGGGTTTTAGGCTGAGCGTTAGTAGAAGGAGACACGTGCGAGATAGAAAAGGAGATAAGATGATGATCTGAAAGAGGAAAAGTCTCACTGTTAAATGCAGATAGATCTAGATTTTTGGGAACGGGAGCTATGACTCCCGCTTCCTGGAGAGATTGGATGGCCTTCAGGAAGGCTGCTCGGCGAGAGGAGTTGGTGGGGAGGGGAGATGGAAGGAATCTTGAGGGGGGAGACCGAAGGAATTCTATGGCGTAGCCCTGAGAAAGAATCTCCCTCACCCAGGAATCTGTGAATGGATGGTCCCACACCTCCCTCCTCCTCGTTCCGGGGGTGGATACACCTTCAGGCGGATGAGGGCTTGTCTGAGGAGGGCTTTTGGCCCTGTTTACCTGATGACCAGGGGGGCCTCTTGCCCCTCCCCCTGAAGGAGGAAGACATGTCTGTGGAAGGCTGCTTGGTTTGTTTGGGACGAAAGGAGCGAAAACGGGAGAAGCGCCGATTTGTGTTCTGAGGTTTCGTCTTGTTCTGAGGGAGAAGGGTGCTCTTGCCTCCCGTGGCTTGGCTGATGATCTTGTCCAGCTCTGAGCCAAAGAGAACCTTCCCCAGGAAGGGGATGGAGACCAGGGATTTTTTGGAGGTAAGGTCCGCCGACCAGTGTTTGAGCCAAAGGAACCGTCTGGCGGCAATGGAGGTAGAAGAGGCTCTGGCAATCATTTTGGCCGAATCAAGGGAGGCCTGACAGAGAAATTGAGAAGCCTCCTTGATCTGTGCGGTGAGTTGGAGGATCAAGGATTGGTCAGAGCCGTCGAGGACTGCTTGGCTAAGCTGGTCTGTCCAGACCTCGCAGGCGCGACTGACCCAAGCTGTGGCAAAGGTGGGTCTTAGGGCAGAGCCGGAGGCGAAGAAAATGGATTTGCAGAATCCTTCAAGCCTTTTGTCTATGGGATCTTTAAATCCCGCGGCGTCAGGGACAGGGATGGTGGTAGACTTGGATAGTCTGGAAATGGGAGGATCCACTGTAGGTGAAAGAGACCAGAGATCCATGTCCTCCTTAGAAAAGGGGTAAAGGAGGGAGAAACGCCGAGAGGTGTTGGTCTTACGATCCGGAAAGGCCCATTCATCCTTGACAACCGAAAAGAGTTGGTCGTGTGAAGGAAAGACTCTAGAGGTCTTCTTTTGTCTTTTAAAGAGATCCTTGGATGGGTCTGCAGAAGTAGGAGCGGACACATTGAGAGTTGTTAGAACAGCCTCGATTAGGCCATCAATGTCGGATGGGACAGGGAGTTCAGCGTTGGTCTGCGGGGAGTCCTCGTCGGACGAGCCCTCTGAAAGCTGCCCTTCCTCTGCAAGTTCCGACTCTTGGTCAGAGTCCGGAATTGAAGGGATAGTTAGAGCCTTGCGCTTGCCTAAAGAGCCTGAAGGGGGCTGGGAGACTAGTTGGTTGACCAGTTTGTCCAAAGAGTCTGGTAGTCTGGCAAGGCCCTGTAGGGAGGTGAGCGAATTCGCGGGCCCAAGGAGGTTCAGGCATGGAGGCTGCGGTTCCTGAGGCATCAGGTGAGGCAGCAGGTACTGGAGGAGCAGGTTGTGTGCAAGAGGCACATAAGGGCTCAGAATGTCCAGTGGGGAGTCTGGCGCAACAACGGGCGCAAGCAAGGAAGGTAACCCGCGCTGCAACAGGGTTCTTGGAAGTAGCCTGTGCTGAGCGTAACCTGGGGCCCTCCTTAGAAGGATCTGCCATAATAATTGGTAAAATATGATGCAATGAGGTGAGATACACCAGTTGCAGGGAAGGAAGTGTGTGTAGGCAGAAGTAGGAGTTGCCAAGAAGCAGTTGCTGACCTGGTAATGCTGTTGTCAGAGCGAGAGAAACCGAAGCCACTGTGGGTGTAACCTGGAGAGAGACAGGTACTCTGTCTGCATGCAGCTACCGAAGCGCTGTGAAGGAAGGAGGCGGTGCAGGAAGAGAGCGCGGTCAGAAGGCGCGAAGAAAAGGAGGCGGGCGCTAAGGCGCATTACTTCCGGGTACAGAGGAGAGCGCGCGCAGAAGGCGCGTCACCGATAAGGGCTGCCGCATGGGAAGGAGCGGCCCTATGCGCCGCCAGCTAGGCTCTGCGGCTGCCCGAATGGGAACGCACGAGCTCCCCAGGGAATGCAGGTGCCGGCGCTGCAGCGCCGCAGGCGTAGCCGCGGACATTGTGCTGCGGTCTGCAGCCGCACGGTCCAATGACCGGCGGCTTGACCTTGTCATAGGGGCAATCGGCCCCTGTACCCCTCTCCCCCAAAGGGAGATCGCATGGGGGTAGGAGCCCAAGGGGCTGAGCCGAAGCTCCTGCCCTTGTCAGAAGGCTCCAGCAATCTGGGGGCTGAGTCGTAACTCCTGCCCCAGAGACCTGTAGGGAAAAAAAAAAAAAAAATTTGTAAGTAAAATAAAGATGAAATAAGTAAAATGAACTCCCAGAGGGAGTTATGTCCTCCTCCCATGAGGACACTAAAAGAACTGGGAAATTCCAGCCCCCACAGGGGGGTGTAGCCTGCCAAGAGAGGCAGCCAGGCCCCCTGGGAGGGCTGTCACAGTTCTTTTAGTGTCCTTTCCTCCCGGAAGGTGGAGTAAACCCATCAGTGCCTGTGTCCCCCTGAAATGAAAGAGGAAAAAACTTTACCTATTTTGAATTCATCAGAATGTGTACTTTCCAAAAATATATGTTTTTTTGGGGGTCTCTGTATAGTCAGGGGGCTCCGTATGCAAAAGTTGATTTGGCAGGCGAGAAATTCATATGCACTATTTTAATTTTGAGGTCAGTACATACCGCAGACTTTGGTATATCTATGCATATTGGACTTCAAACTGTTTAGTAGACCTTAGGTGTTCCTATTTGGGTTGAGATGCCTTTGTATGGAAGAAATTGTGTGAGAAACATTTTTAGGCGATTTTCTGAAATATCATAAAAACCAATAACTTTAGGAAAGCTCTGCAGATTGGTACTTTGGTGTAGAAAAGACTCTTTACCCTTGTTGGATTTGTCGGAATGTGTACTTTCCAAAAATATATGGTTTTCTGGGGCTCTCTGTATAATTAGGGGGTGTTACGGCCAGGGCCGCCATCAGAAATCACGGGGCCCCTCACAACAAAATTTTCTGGGCCCCACCCACCCAAGCCCCCAATGGCCCCTCCCACACCCCCAATGGCCCCTCCCATCAATACAAGGGACACACAGGCATTGGTAGCGAGGGCCCACTAAAACCTTGGTAGCCAGGGCCCCCCTAAAACATTTGTGGCCAAGGATTACGTTTTGCATTAGAGCCAGTGCCACTAAAACATTGCTAGCCTGCCCAGGGCCCCCTAAAACATTGGTGGTCCTCCCCCAGTGACTCCATACAATGGCCCACTCTCCGCTGCTTCTTGCCGCTCCCCCCGACCACCACCCCCACCCCCACAGAATCCTCCTGCTTCTTCCAGGGTCCCCCAAGCATCCTGCTGCTTCCTTCAGGGGCCCCCCCAAGCATCCTCCACCTTCCCCCAGGGTCCCCTCAAGCATCCTCCACCTTCCCCCAGGGCCCCCCCAACATCCTCCACCTTCCCCCCAGCCCCCCCCCAAACATCCTCCACCTTCCCCCCAGCCCCCCTCCAAACATCCTCCACCTTCCCCCCAGCGCCCCCCCCTCCAAACATCCTCCACCTTCCCCCCAGCCCCCCCCCCAAACATCCTCCACCTTCCCCCAGCCCCCCCCCCAAACATCCTCCACCTTCCCCGCAGCCCCTCCCCCCCAAACATCCTCCACCTTCCCCCCCATACATCCTCCACCTTCTCCTCCCCCCCCCCCCCCCGCTGCCAGCATCTTTTTGCATCCTCCGGCTCCTACTCCCCTGCGACAGTTGTCCAGGGCCCGGGCGTTTAAAGGGGGCCGGGCCCTGTTACTGTTATTGCTGGTATCCGCTGTGATGTCCCGAACTCGCCGCTACATGTGCGCTTTTATAGGGTTGCGCCCCGTGCGTGTGACGTCAGTACGCACAGGGCGCAACCTTATAAAAGCGCACACGCAGCAGGGAGTTCGGGACATCAAAGCGGATACCAGCAATAACAGTAACAGAGCTCGGCCGGGCCCCCTTTAAACGCCCGGGCCCGGGACAACTGTCCCCCCTGTGCCCCCCTGATGGCGGCCCTGGTTACGGCACATAATACGTTGACAGGGGGCTCTGTATGCAAAAGCTGAGTTGGCAGGCAAGAAATCCATATGCGCTATTTTCATTTTGGGGTCAGTATATACCACAGACTTTGATGCCCAATATGCATAGATATACCAAACTGTTCAGTAGACCTTAGGTGTTCCTATTTGGGGTGATTTGCCTTTATCTGATCTTTATCAAGAAATTGTGAGAGATAAATGCAGCAAACTGCACCATTTTTATGCGATTTTCTGAAATGTCATAAAAATCTGCAAACTTAGGAAAGCTTTACAGCTTGGTACTTTGGAACAAAAGGAAATGTTTACCCATTATAGATTTGGGGGAATGTGTACTTTCCAAAAATATATGGCTTTCTGGGGTGAGTGTACTTTTTTTTTTAGCATTATACATATTTGGCATCAAATTGTTCAGTGGACCCCTGGCGTCCAAATTTAGGGTGTTTTATCTTGGTACCTAATGCTATGTGGGAGATTTGGGGGAATGTGTACTTTCCAAAAATATATGGTTTTCTGGGGTGAGCGTACTTTTTACTAGCTTTATCCCACATATAATGATGTAAATGTGTTGATTTTGCTGGAGTGGAAATGACAGAAATGATAGATCATATGGGGGTATGTTCGCATTGGGGCCCCTACATGCCACATACTTAGGTAAACCTATACATATTGGGCATCAAACTGTTCAGTGGACCCCTGGCATTCATATTTTGGGTGTTTTATTTGGTTACTTTATGACCTGTAGGATATAAGATACTATAGACTGGAAACTTTGAAGAGATTTTTTAAAAATTTCACAAATTTTGATAAAAACCAATAACTTTAGGAAAGCATTGTGACTTGATAGCTTGGAGTAGACCGATAGAATCTGTTCTTTCCAAAATTGTACAATTTTCTGGGATAAACCTTCTGTTAATGGAATTTCTGTCCTTGAAATCTAGTATGCAGCTTTCTGAAGCAGTGCTTTGGAAATTTGGTAGTGTACTGCTGGGAGTTTTTGACCTACATAAGTGAGAAATCTCCATAAAACTATATATAATTGGTATTGGCATGTTCAGGAGACATGGGACTTTCCAAATCAGTTGTATATCAGTTGTATATTTGTGCATAATATAATTTTTGTTTCTTGTATGTGTGTTTATATTATGGAAAATATGATTTTTTTTTTTCATTTTTAGACATTTAGAGGCCCATATCTTGTTACAGAATTGGAATTACACAAAAATTCTACCATATTTTGAAAACTTGGTTTGCCCTGAAAAAAAAACAATATATTGTTTTCCTGGGTAAACTAAAAGTCCCCCAGAGGAAAGACCCCTAAAGTGAAACAGTGCAAAATGTTCAAAAACTGTCTGGCAATACAAGTTCCGCTTTGACCAAAACGGCTGGTAGTAAAAAGGTTAAAGGCATTAACAAAATCTGCCATCACATCATCACTAGGGAGGGCATTCCCCAACTTCACTGCCCTCACCGTGAAAACCCACCAACACGGCTTCAAATGAAAGTTCAGTTCCTCTAATCTAAAGGAGTGGCCTTTGGAGCGCTGATCGTTTTTATTGAAAAAAAAAAGTACAGCCCCTGTCTGTAATCCCCTCTAATGTACTTGTACAGAGTAATCATGTCCCCTCGCAAGCGCCTTTTTTCCCCAGAGAAAACAACCCCAACCCTGACAGTCTAACCTCATAGTTTAAATCTTCAATCCCCTTTACCAGTTTAGTTGCACATCTCTGCACTCTCTTCAGCTCATTAATATCCTTCTTAAGGACTGAAGCCCAAAACTGCACTGCATACTCAAGGTGAGACCTATAAAGAGGCAAAATGATGTTTTCATCCCTTGAGTCAATGGCCTTTTTTATATAAAAAAAAGCCACTGAATGGCACTGCTTGGAATTACCTACAAAAATCCCCAGATCCTTTTGAAGTAAGGATACCCCCAACACACTACCATTTAGTGTATAACTTGTGTTTATATTATTTCTACCAAAGTGCATAACTTTTCACTGAGGTTAAGGGGCTGATTTACTAACCCACGAACGGGTCGAAATGAGTCCGATTGCGTTTTTTTCGTAAAGATCGGTATTTTGCGATTTTTTCGTATTTTTTGCGATTTTTTCTGCGTCTTTACGAATTTTTCGTTACCAATACGATTTTTGCGTAAAAACGCGAGTTTTTCGTAGCCATTACGAAAGTTGCGTAAAATCTTGCGATTTTTCGTAGCGTTAAAACTTGCGCAAAAAGTTGCGCTTTTTTCGTAGCGTTAAAACTTACGCGAAACTTCGCACCTTTTAAGTTTTAACGCTACGAAAAAGGCACAACTTTTCGCGTAAGTTTTAACGCTACGGAAAAATCGCAAGATTTTACGCAACTTTCGTAAAGGCTACGAAAAACTCGCGTTTTTACGCAAAAATCGTGTTGGTAACGAAAAATTCGTAAAGACGCCGAAAAAATCGCAAAACATACGAAAAAGTCGCAAAATGTTCGTTTTCAAGTCGGAACTTTTCCAATTCGGGTCGGATTCGTGGGTTAGTAAATCAGCCCCTAAGTGTTGACAAGTGCAAAGTCCCTCTTTCCCTTTGATCTCCTGCACTGAACACTAAGATACAAAGCTTCTCAAGCTTAATTAAATAAGTAGGCTTTTGGTAGAAAGCCTAGAAAACTCAATAGTCAATACCTGCACTTAGATACAATTGTAACTAATTATCTTGGGGAAACTGAGACATGCAGCTTAAAGGGCAATTTCAGCTTCATTAGCAAAACTGTAATAACACATAAAACGACCCCAAAACCCCCAAAATGTGCTCAAACTTTACATAACCTGCCAAGTTTTTTACAATTGGAGTGGTATTTAGGGGGTGTTGTCACAAAATGGATGTAAGAAAAATTTCACCGCCCTGTGCGCAGGCATCTTCTTTTGTCCCTCTGCATTTTTCAAATGTTGGGAGGTATGATACAAACACACAAAGGATATAAATAGTATGACACAAATTACACAAATAAACGCTTGAATTCAAATACATTTTCCAAGTTAATTTATTGATAGAAATTTTCTTTATACATTAAGGAAAATATTCCTCCATTTCAAATGTTTTCATTTTCAATTTTTTAAGCTTCCCCCCCCCACCCAACACCAAGCACTCTGCACTCATCTCATGCATGCACCAAACACACATCTTATCTACTAAACTTTCACACCATAAAAAATGGGAAACAAAGAGCTTTCTGTGCCAAATTGGCATAAACTCAAGTTTTTGTTTTGCCTTTTGGGAATTTGTTCTAAATAAAGCATTAGATGTGATGGTAATAGAGATCAAAAACAATAATAAAATCGGTACAAATTCCAACTTCCCTTTCTGGTTCTATAACTAAAACCAGATAGCACTGCAGTGGACAGAATCATTAGCTGTATGAGAATTACTTGACAGGAGGGAAGGTTATGTAGCATCAGGAACTATACATGTAATAGCAGTTCTTAATCTTGTAGCCAAGTGTCAAGACAACTGTTTTTGTGTACGAGTGGTAAATAGCATATATACCTAAATGTCAAAATTATTTGATGTTATGCAAATAGGATTTTATATCTTTGGTTCTATAACCAGCTGTACTTGTTGGAAATGTTCTGATACAAAGAGATGTAGATGTTATTTTAAGGGAACACTGCCATGGGAAAAATGTTTTGCCCCCCAAAAATGCATCATTTAATAGAGCTCCTCCAGCAGAATCCTGCATTTAAATCTATTTTTCAAAAGCGCAAACAGATTTTTTTAATATTTAATTTTGAAATCTCACATGGGGCTAGCCACATTCTTCATTTCCAATGTAGCCACAACCATGTGACTTGTGCTTTTATGAACTTCAGTCACACTTTACTGTTGCACTGCAAGTTGGAGTGACATCACCCCCTCCCTTTCCTCTCCAGAACCAATCAGCTGAAAAATGGGAAGGTAGCAAAATAGCAGCTACCTGACACCTGTATTGCTAAAATATATATGTTATTTATGTGAATAGCACTCAATAGTAAAAAATCAAAGTCTGGCTAGGGACTCCTTCAGTTACATGGGAGTAGGAGAAACAATAGGTTATCTGAAAGCAGTTGTAATGTGTAGCACTGGCTCCTTCTAAATGCTTAGAATCAGGCACAATGCACTGAGATGGCTGCCTACACATCGCTATGTAAATAGTGTAATTTAGAAATAAAAAGTTCACCATAAAATCATGACAGAATCCCTTTGAGCTAAAAACAGTATGTAGGAAAAAGAGTTTCTCTACAGTAGGCTTTCCCTATAGTAAACACTGTTTATAAATGATAAGTTCATTTTTATATAAAATAAATATTGTTAAAGTTATTTTCAAACCAAAAAATCCAGAATTTAATTGCTGGAGGCATTGCCTCCCAAAAAGTAAAAAATTAAAAGCCAAAACCAGTGTTTCCAAGTATTCACGCTAACTGGAACATTATTTTTGTTGTTGTATTACCTCTTTACAGCTATTAAGCTTGAAAACAAGCCTACCACAGTAAGCCTAAATTAGCATTAGTCAATGAAGAGGGTGATTGTGGTTGAAAGGAGATTATAGAAAGTAGAATTATAGTTATTAGTTAATAAAAATAGGAGTAGTTTAAAAACTATTTTTAAAATATTTTTTCACTCTTACAGTAAGAGATATATTATATCAGTTTTCCCAGGGGAAATGAAATAAAAAATTGTCAACTAAAGGTTAGTTTGTTTGCATTAGGTCCTGGTTAAAATTTAAAATGCAGAAGAGGGATTTTTCTTAATTAAAGCAACAGCCCTTTCTCACAGCACACATTTTGCAGATCATATCTTTAAATAAAGGGATCGTTATTTTCCATGTACTTTAAAGTGACATTGATATTTGCAGGTAACATTTTACTTTACTTATACTGACTTTTTAAAATATCTTGTATGAATATATTGTGCATGCTGTGACTTACACTCAATGCAGCAAGCACAATACAATGCATTTTAATAATGTATTTTAATAATGTCCCCTAGCTAAAAATGATATACACAAATACACACACAATGCTTGGCTGATTAATTTTTTTAGTAGAAATGTATGCAATAGGATTGCTCAATAGCCATGCAGCATTGGGATCTTACTGGGGTCTAGTTATAAAAGTATGATCTGGAATCCCTAGGCATAACAATTGGTATTTTTTCACCAGAAATCCCACTTAAAAATTGAAAATTTAAGAGTAATGGAATATGCAATATGTAAAATAAATGCACTAAATCTGCTGTAATAGTGTCTCTTTTTTTTCTTTAAAGGGGATATAAATTAAAAGCAAAATTAATTAAAGAAATTGTAAATCTAAGCAATTTTTAAATATAAATTATAGGAAAACTATACTCCCAAAATGAACCAACATATAGTTTATATCCTATATCCTAGTGGCCTATTAAATAATCTTACCAAACTGGAATATATAATGCAGATCTAACTTTAACAGGAAGATGTATGGGAGCAAAAGACAGAATAATTGGCTGATGTGACCTAACATGTGTGTGCCTTGGGTTTGTTTGCGTGCACTATAAATCATATGATTACAGGAGACTGCCCTCGTTACTTAAAATGGCAATTTTCTATTTAGGATAACTAAAAAAAGTATATTATTTTTATGAAAATGGTTTATGAAAAGGGGGTAAAGCAGGGTTTTACATATAAGCTATTTTATGCAATATTTCATTATAGAGACTGGCATTGTTCAGGGGTATACCACAAGCGGAGCTCACCACACTCATGGTGTAGTTTCTTCCTTGAATGTTGCACGTTGGAGCTCGATGTTCTCTAGACCATGTTGTGTAACTCTTCACACTTTCTTTGAGTTGTGCATACTGAAATCATTGCTGTTTTCAGGCTCTCATTGTGTGGTTATATGACAGCACCAGTGCAAAAAGCTGCAAGTTGAGTTAATTCTTGAGTGCACAAATGAAAGGAGTGTTGTGTGAAAAAAAGAATTAGTTATTTTGTTATTATCTTTGCTTAAAACTACATTTACATTACATTTGGCAAAATTATATATTTCCCTTAACATCACCTTTAGGTATTATTATTACATTATCTGGTTAAGTGGAGCATTTTAAACACATACTGTTGATTCTACAATTCCCAGCATAACTTGGGTCACTAGAAGTGAAGTAACATTGAAAATTTTACTTTCTTTCTTGAAATAAATTGAGGCGCTGAAAAGTTATTTTTCATCAGAAAAAAATTATAGTAGATCTGTCCATTGCTTAATGGACCATCTATATACATATACTGATTTAGACTTAACAGTGCCACTTTATGAAATCCTTTGAGAACAGACTATAACGCTAAAGGAAATTAAAAGATTACAGGATTTTACAACATGCAGATAACACTAAGGAAATATTTATTTTAAATGACCCAGTAAATTTTGTCTAAGGAGCTGCTCGTTTACTATAGTTGCAAGTTCATCATTTATAACTGCTATCATCCAAGTGGAAAAATTTAAATGGGAAGGAAGCAGGGACAAACAAATTAAGGCTGCAGGGGAGAGTCTCTTTTGGTTGAAAACTTTACTACCCTAATCATCACAAAATGTTCACTTATATTAAGAGCATCCAACAAAAATATATATTTCCCTCGCATTATCTTCAGCAGGTATAGCATAGTGAAGACCATCCTGTTTCTGTGGGACGAAAAAAGAACTGTGGATGGGATAAAAGTTCCTCTTAAGATTCTCCAAAAGGGTAAGACCCATGCACACTCTGAAAAAGATAGACAAAGAATATAGTTTTAGAATGGACTTACAGAATTACTGATCGCTACTCCAGCAGCTTTTCTTTTAGCTTTTTAATAAATCCTTTGACAACCAAATTATTTATTTGCGGTTAAACCCTAATCCACAAATTAAGAAAATAACACCATTTCACAAACTCAATAAATGTTAATAACATTTTCAGTTCTTTTAATGGTGTCTATACATACATTTTTCCTATTAAATAGCTAAACTATCATTGTTAACATGATTTTGCATGTATAAATGCCAAAAACCTTTTGTGTAGCCATAACAGCCTGGAACAGAGCAGCCCTGACTAAAACCTGTAGATCTGGTTTAAATTCTGGGAATGCAGGGTAGTTTTGCTTTTTAGCCTAAAACTGAAGATTGTACAGTTTGTCAACCCAAGTCCCTTTCTCTTGTCTCCCTGCCTGACTTAACCCTGCCCTGTGTCTCTCTGCGCCCTACCTATTAAATTGTGTCACAGTCTTATTGCTCATGCGAGAAGCTGCTTGCTTTTTTTTTTCAAGCTTAAGTTCTATTGTGCCCCATTACCAGTACTTTTATTTGACCATCATCTATCAAGTATAACAGTCACTATTAAAGAAGTAACTCTTGTATACTGTGGTTCAGCTTATTTCTGGCAACAACTCTCTTCACCCTTAGACTAAACAAAGTGATTTTTTCACAGTTAGAGGGACAGCTCCTGATGTACCATTGTAACTATGTGATTCTCTAGCCGTCACATGCCAACACCTAGCTTGAGCCAAGGGCACGTCTAGCATCTATTCAATAGAATCAAAGCAAAAAAGAAAATGAAGGAGGTGCTTACCCGAAGGGCATACTGACTCACAATCCGTCTGGCATGGGCTTCAAATACAAACTTAGAAAGAGCTTGAATGGCCTGCAAAGCATGCATCTATCTACAGGAAGTGGATCCTAATATTGTTTCCTGGTATTAATATAGTGCAAACATATTTTGCAGTGCTTTACAGAGATTATATTCACATCAATCCATGCCCCAGTATAGCTTACAGACTAAGGTCCCTATCACATCTGATTGCTTCATTACCTTAGAACCAGGCAGCAGTTTGAATGATAAACTTGAATATAAATAGAAGACTGAATAAAAATATAAATAAATATGATTAAAAAGATAAAGATTGCAATAATAAGGTGCAATAATTAAAACATTTTAAGCTCACAGAGCAATAGTTTTTTAGCTGCTTGGGTCAGTAACCCCCATTTGAAAGCTGAAAAGATGTAGAAAATAAAGTCAAATATTTAAAAAAAAAAAAAAAAAACAAAAAAAACCCCAAACATTCTGTAACATACTAAGGGGCACATTTACTAACCCACGAACGGGTCGAAATGAGTCCGATTGCGTTCTTTTCGTAATGATCGGTATTTTGCGATTTTTTCGGCGTCTTTACGAATTTTTCGTTACCAATACGATTTTTGCATAAAAACACGAGTTTTTTGTAGCCATTACGAAAGTTGCGTAAAATCTGGCGATTTTTCGTAGCGTTAAAACTTGCACAAAAAGTTGCGATTTTTTCGTAGCGTTAAAACTTACGCGAAACTTCGCACCTTTTAAGTTTTAACGCTACGAAAAAGGCACAACTTTTCGCGTAAATTTTAACGCTACGGAAAAATCGGGCGATTTTACGCAACTTTCGTAATGGCTACGAAAAACTCGCGTTTTTGCGCAAAAATCGTATTGGTAACGAAAAATTTGTAAAGACGCCGAAAAAAATCGCAAAAAATACGAAAAAGTCGCAAAATGTTCGTTTTCAAGTCGGAACTTTTCCAATTCGGGTCGGATTCGTGGGTTAGTAAATCAGCCCCTAAATGTTAACTGAAAGGTGAACCAATTCTTTTAACTGCCAAGCATGTACACCGTACGTGTTGGCAGGAAAAGGCTCTATCTGCTGAGCACATACCATGTACGTTCTTGGACAGAAGAGAAGTTGCCTCTGCAGAGAGTCAGGAGCAATGACAGGCCCCTGGGCAATGAGTCCACATTTAAAGGGGTGGGTCATCTTTAATTTAACTTTTAGTATGTTAGAGCATGGCCAATTCTAAGCATCTTTTCAATTGTTTTTCATTTTTTATATCTTATAGTTTTTTAATTTTATGCCTTCTTCTTCCAACTCTTTGCAGCTTTCAAATGGGGGTCACTGACCCTGACAGCCTACAAACTATTGCTCTGCGAGGCCACAATTTTAGTGTTATTGTTACTTTTTATAACTTATTTACCTGTTCAGGTCCCTCTCCTATCCATATATCAGTACCTCATTCAAACCACTCCCTGGTTGCTAAGGACCCTAGCAAGCAGATAGTTGTTTATATCTGAACTGGAGAGCTGCTGAACAAAAATTTAAATAATTAAACTACAAATAATAAAAAATGAAGACCAATTGCATATTGCCTCAGAATATTGGTCTCTACATCATACTAAAAGTTAATTCAAATGTAAACAACCCCTTTAAGTAAATTTGCAATGTAAGTAAATGTGAAAATGTGTAAATAACTGCCACTCACAGATTCTGAAGCAGGAGGGATGCAGGGATCACTGAAGAGGTCCTGGAGGGTCTGTGTCTGCCGAGTGCTGCACAGCAGGAAATGAGTGGGTGCCACTTGGGGGGGGGAGGAAGAAGCAGTAGACACAATATGATTGTGTTTGATGCTTTGAGGACAGTCCTGCGAATGCATCAAGTCTGCTGCTTCTTCCTCCTCCCCCCCAGCGCCACCCACTTACTTCCTGACAAGCAGACACGGACCCTCCAGCTATCCCTGCATCTCTCCTGCTTTAGAACCGGCAAGTGGCATTTATTTATTTCATTTTGCACTTATATACTTATACACAAATGCATGTAAATACAAACACACTTTTTTTTTTTTTACTTATTCACATTTGTCTTTTGTTTTACCCCAAAAAACTATTTATTTTGGCAGCGTGACTACTGGATCAGGTATTCTGACCACTAACTACGCTGTTTATGAATTTGTATTTTTTTTATTTCATTGATTTGACAATTGTTGTGGTTTTATAGCATTTTTTTCCCTGCAATATTGTTCCTGATCTGTTTTTTAGCAGTTTGGTACTTTGGTGTAGACCAGGGGTCCCCAACCTTTCTTACTCTTGAGCCACAGGCAATGTAAAAAGACTTGGAGAGCAACAAAAGCATCATAAAAGTTAATGGAGGTGCCAAATAAGGTCTAAGATTGGCTATTAGGTAGCCTTTATGTACACTATCAACTTACAGGAGGCTTTATTTGGTAGTAAATCTTGTTTTTATTCAAAAAAAAAACTTGCCACCAAATCACAAATTCAAAAATAACTACCTGGTTTAGGGGAAATGAGAGCAACATATTTGGGAGATTTTCACAAATGCCATCAAACCCACTAACTTGTTTTTAGGGGACACCCTACTTTTTTGCAGATTTTACGCTGTAAAGCCATGAAATTACTATGCACAGAGTTTATTTTGGGGTCTCGTGTACCATGTGTTTCATAAACCTATGCACAGTGGGCTTTTCAGTAGACCTTGTGTTCATATTTAGGGTTGTTTGGGTTGTTTTATCCTGGTACCTATTATGTGAGAAATAATATGCTCCAAAGTGAAAGCGGTTATATTGTTCAAGGGGTTGGCTAAAATACAAAGTGTATAGGAAATTTTATCAGGAATGGCTTTATTTGTATCAGTTTTTACTGATGGTGTTTTACAGCATGTTTTAAAAACGCATGTTGTTTCGCCAGATCCAAAAGAACGTATTAACTGTTTGAAGATTCAAACATTTTATTGTTAATTTTAAACCAACAGATTTAGCTGGAGATTTTATTTATGTTTTAAATGATACCAAAATATATGGCATGGGTGTGCTTCACAGATCAGCTGTCAATCTTACAGAGAATAATATGAGTGACTTTATGTACAAAGTTGTTTTTATGTGTTTACACAAAGATGCACCCATAAAGAAAAGAAAAACTTGGAAAAGTAATGGTTTGATGCAGAAGTGATTATGTTTTTATTTCCATTTCTTTTATCCATTAAAATGCATACATGAGGAAAACATTTACTGATCGCAATGTGGAACTTAATACTTCAAGTATTAAAAGTCCTCTAAAATTAAACATGAAACTCAATTTTTTAAATTAATGTATTAGAAATGTATTATGTGTCATAAATATTTTTTAAAAATCTGAGTTGTCAATCATATATTGCCTGCCACGCCCCTATACCTATGCTTGGGGCGGGACAGTCCCTTAATTTCACTTTCCATTTAGCACTTCCTAGATGTCACTGTACTCCTATCATTCCCTCATCCTTATCACTCCAAAATCTTGTGTATGCACCAGAAAGAGGGTTCTAAATAACAAAATGCTGCTTGCCAACTTTCTGTGACTGAAGGAAACCCAATTTTAATAAATTATATAGTGTAAGAAAACTTTTTTTTTTTTTTACTCCACTTACATGATAGAAAACGATCTGGAATTAAATCTCAAGGTCCCCTTTAAGTCCGGCCGACAAAAAAAGTGGGACAGGGTTTTTGGAAACTGAAAACCACCTTGATCAATGGTTAAAATTGTTATGATGATTTTAATACTGTTTTTAAAAGTATGGTAAAAGGAAAATGCACACAAAACTGACATTTTAACATGGTGGGAGATTGTTTAAAAAGGAATTTTGAAAAGAAATTTTGAAAAATTTAAACTGAATCCAATATGTGACGATCGATTGATCGATCCGAGCCTTCCTTCTGTATAGGAAGAAGTCAGGCTAGGATCAATCGTCGCATAGTAGATACTGCCCTGCAACGCCTTGTTTCAAATGACCGGAAGCCAAGTTTTAGCAGGTATTTTCTAATTAATGATTCAAAATGGTGTGCAGGATAGGGCAATTATTGGAGCAGGGTAGAATAGATATTTTACTTAAAAATTTTTAGTGTTACTTTTCCTTTAACAAGTACTTTTATGATGAAAAAAGTAATTTCTTTACTCCCCAAGGAAGGTGATAAGACTGACCTGAAAATTGGAGGCCTATAAACTTGCTTAATACTGATAATAACGTTTGCAGGTAGATTAAAGCAGGTTTTATGCCAGGACATACAGTCATATGATATAAGTGTGGGAACCCCTCTTCATTTTTTGGATTTTTGTTTATCATTGGCTGAGCTTTCATGGTAGCAACTTCCATTTAATATATAACCATGCCTTATGGAAACAGTAGTATTTCAGCAGTGACAAAGTTTATTGGATTAACAGAAAATATGCAATATGCATCATAACAAAATTAGACAGGTGCATAAATTTGGGCACCCCAACAGAAAGATCAATATTTAGTTGAACCTCCTCTTGCAAATGTAACAGCTTTTAAACACCTCCTATGATGAGGCTTTGATGATGGATGGATGGTGGTATTTTTGACCATTCATCCATACAAAATTTCTCAAATTAACTTTTCTGTTAAATTTGATGGCTGCTGAGAGCATGGACAGCCTGCTTTAAATCATCCCATAGATTTTCGATGATATTTAAGCCGGGGGACTGTGACAGCCATTCCAGAATATTGTACTTCTCCCTCTGCATAAATGCCTTTGTAGATTTGTGACTGGTGCTTGAACATTATTCTGAAGAATTTGTCGATTCTGGGTTGAATTCATCCAACCCTTGGCTTTAACAAGGGCACCAGTTCCTGTACTAGCCACACAGCATGATGGAACCTCCACCAAATTTCATAGTAGATAGCAGGTGTTTTTCTTGGAATGCAGTGTTCTTCTATTGCCATGCAAAGAGCTTTTTGTTATGACCAAATAACTCAGTTCTTGTCTCATCAGCCCAAAGCACTTTGTTCCAAAATGACTGTGGCTGGTCTAAATCAGCTTTTGCATACAACAAGCAACTCTGTTTGTGGCGTGAGTGCAGAAAGGGCTTTTTTCTCATCACCCTGCCATACAGATGTTCTTGATTGCAAATTGTGCCAAATTGTAGAACGATGTACAGATATGCCATCTGAAGCAAGATGTTCTTGCAGGTCTTTGGAGGTGATGTTTGGGTTGTCTGTAACCATTTTCACAATCCTACGCATATGCCGCTCCTGTATTTTTCTTGGCTTGCCAGACCTGGGTTTTACAGCAACTGTGCCTGTGGCCTTCCATTTCCTGATTTCATTCCTTGCAGTTGAAACTGACAGTTTAAACCTCTGAGATAGCTTTTTGTAGCCTTCCCCTAAACCATGATACTGATCAATCTTTGTTTTCAGATCTTTTAAGAGTTGCTTTGAGCATCCCATGGTGTCACTCTTGTGAGGAGAGAGTCAGACAGAAGCAAAACTTGCAATTGACCACCTTAAATATCTTTTCTCATGATTGGACACACCTGCCTATGAAGTTCAAGGCTTAACAAGCTAATCCAACCAATTTTGTGTGCCAATAATCAGTATTGAGCAGTTTTTCACATTTGATTTAATTTCATACAACTAAATACTGCTTCACTAAAAATCTTTGTTCAGTAAACTCCCCAGTTCCTGGGAAATGAAAGACATACCACTGTTACCTTTTTTTTTTTTTAAACTGGAGTATATTATTATGCAGGCTGAGAGGGGTTCCCAAACATTTTCAAGTGACTGTATGTGAGTGTGCAAATGTGTGTGTGTGTGTGTGTGTAAATAAGTGTCTTTTACTGCTACCAAAAAAACATTCTTAGCAGAGAGAGCCTTTACTTGCCAGAAGGAAATAAATACTTGCCTGACTGTCATAGGGTTAAATATTGTTGCTTAGTATCTTTTAAATGAAAAATTCACAATTTGTTTTGTTTTTATCCTTTTCATTTAACAGCAAAAAAAAATTGTATCGGTTACTACCCACTGTGCATTAGGAAACAGATTAACAATGGTCTGGAGTGACTGGCAATGTACTTATTTAGAGCAAGTTACACGTTAGTTCATATTATTAATATAAAAAATATGACTATAAGCCTGCTTAATACCTTATGTCCATTTGTTAATAGTATTAAAGCAATACAAACTGAAAAACAGTATACTGAATATAATTTTGTTCTGAAAATTATTTTCTAATATGGATCAAGACAATACACAATGTTATTATTAATTTAATATTAAATTAATGTTAAACTAATGTTCAATTAATTGTCACAACAATTTTCCCCTCTGAAAAAACGAAAAGAAATAACACAACATCTCACCTCTCTATATGTTGCAACTGAACAGTTGGCCGGGTGATCCGGTGCACATATATTTACAGAGGTCTGAGAAAGTCCATTCTCCTCATTTTCAGAGGGCTCTGTCTGAGGCCCCCATGTACCCATGTCCTCCAGATCAGGTGACCGGCTTTTCTGTGGAGAAGCAAAGGGGTTGTAGTTGCCTCCAAGATTTCGATGAGGTTGAGTATTAAATTCTGTTTCGAATGAAGACAGTTGCTGAGTAACTCCCAATAGGCCTCCAGCCTCTACACTCAGTATCACCCAAATAACATCTGAGTAAGAAAAATAAAAGAGAAATAATTGAGTAAAACCAATAAATGTGTGCTGCATTTTCTCCTAGATAATTCTTAAAGGAATACTGTCATAGGAAAACATGTTTTTTTTCAAAACTGATGGTGCTTCTCCAGCAGAATCCAGCACTGAAATCTGAATTTTTTTAATATTTAATTTTGAAAATTCCCATGGGGCTAGTGATATTCTTCATTTCCCAGGGTGCCACAGCCAAGTGACCTGTGCTCTGATAAACTTCAGTCACACTTTACTGCTGAGCTGCAAGTTGGAGTGATATCACCCCCTCCCAGCAGTCGATCAGCAGAACAATGCGAAGGTTGCTAGATAGCAGCTCCCAGTAAATATCAGCACAGCACTCAATACTAAGAAATCCAAGTCCGGCATGTGACTTCAGTTACATGGAAGTAGGAGAAACAATAGGTTATCTAAAAGCAGTTGTAATGTGTAGAGCTGGCTCCTTCTGAAACCTAAGAATCAAGAACAATGCACTGAAATGGCTGCCTACACACCAATATTACAACAAAAATACATTTGTTGGTTCAAGAATAAAATTTTAAATAGTAATGAATAATTTGCTATGTAAACAATGTAATTTAGAAATAAAAAGTATACCATAAAAATCATAACAGTATCCCTTTGGATAATTTCTTTGGCCCATAACTTTCCTCCTTACTGCCGATTTTATTTTTTTCTTCCTTTCTCTTTCATAGTATACATGAAATTTGTCTCAGAAATCACCAGGATATTTTTAAGATCTTTTGTTTTCCCCCAGACTTTCAGTTCCTTTTACCCTGTGTCTGTACATTTTATCACTAATTCTCTACTGTAGCAAGCAACAATACAGCCATAAGACTAACCAGTTAAAATATAACTGAACATATGTATTAACCCTTTCACTACCAAGTGTGCTGTACATATCCCATACTTTGGTAAATCTTTACATATTGGGCATCAAACTGTTCAGAAGTCATAAAAATCACTAACATTAGGAAAGCTTTGCAGATTGGTACTTTGGCGTAGAAAGGTTTATTAAGATTTGTTTAATTAGATTTGTGAGAATGTGTACTTTTTCAAAAATATATGGTTTTCTTGGTGTTCCTGTATAATTAGAAAGTCATACGAAACGGAGTTGGTAAGTCATATGCACTAATTTTCATTTGGGGTCTGTACATATCACATATTTTTGGAAAGTACACATTGGCCTGAATATTCAGCCATTTTGGATTTGTCTGAATGTGTTCTTTCCAAAACTATCTAGTTTTCAGGGTCACCCTACTATTTTGGAGCTTTTACTACACATAAAACTGGGGTCTCTAAGTTCCATGTGCGTTATAAACCTATGTACAGTGGGCATTAAACTGTTCAGCAGACCCCTGGGGTTCATATTTAGGGTGTTTTATATGGTTACCTAATGACATGTAGAAAATAGGATGCTGCAGAGTGGAATTTTTTAAATGTCATCAAAACCGGCAAATTTAGGAAAGCTTTGCGGCTTTGTACTATGGAGTAGAGAGACATGGGTACCCATTTTAAATTCAGGGCAATGTGTACTTTCCAAAAATATATGGCTTTCTGTGGTGAGCGTACTTTTTTGTAGCTTTATCCCACATAAAATTATAAACGTGTTGATTTTGCAGGAGCTGAAATGACAGAAATTATAGATTATATGAGGTATCTCCTCCCTGGGTCCCCTACATGCCACATACTTAGGCAAACCTATGCATACTGGGCATCAAACTGTTCAGTGGACCCCTGGCATTCATATTTATCATGTTTTATATGGTTACCCTATGACCTGTAGGAGATAAGATACTATTTTTTTTTTTAAAATTTCACATTTTTTTTTATAAAACTTGATAACTTTGGGAAAGCATTGCAACTTGGTAGTTTGGAGTAAACAGTTTTACCTATTTGATATTGGCGCATTCAGGAGACATGGGACTTTCCAAATCAGTTGTATTTTTGTGCATAAAATCATTTATGTTTCTAGTATATGTGTTTATATTATGGAACATATTTTTTATTAAAATTTATTTTAGACATTTTGAAACCTATATCTTGTTACAGAAATAGAAATACACAATAATCTTAGCATACTTTTAAAGCTTAAAGGACAAGGCAACGCAAAATATACTTTTTTGCCAAATAAAAGAAACCAAAATTCCAAGCAACTTTGCAATAAATATTTATTACAAGTTTGTAATGGTTTGAGTTATTTGTATTTATAATTGCTATTAAAAGCAGTGCTTGCCTGCCCTTTTCTATTCTCTGCCCTGGTGGCTCAGACTGTTGAAACATTATAACATAAGCCAGAAGACGGACAGACCTTTGCAACATTGTTTAAAATGTAACAACCAGTTCAGCAAATGCTGCTTTCAATAGCAATTACATTTACAAATAACGTTTAAAGCGCAACAAATTTTTAATTATTTCATATTGAAAAGTTGCTTAGAATTATGTTTTCTTTCATTACGCAAAAACTTATTTTTGGGGTTGACATGCCCTTTAAGTTATCCCAGAAAAAAACAATATATAAATTTTCCTGGGAAAACTAAAAGTCCTCCGAGGGAAGGCCCCTAAAGTGAAAGAGCGCAAAATGTTCAAAAACTGCCTGGCAATTAAAGTTCAGCTGTGATCAAATCAGCTGGCAGTGAAAGGGTTGTAAAAAGACAATCGTTTACAAAGCTTTTCATCACAAGATATCATTACTTTCAACATCATTACTACACCAACTCTTCATATAAGTATTTACTTAGAATTTAGTGAAGAAGTTTTTATCCTCTGATAATATACATATTTATGTTAATTTGAAAGAACAGTCTGTGGTTTCTGTTAAATTACCTCCAAAATAAAGACCAGTAGCAGTACACATCCTCCACTGGCCCTGGTACATGCCGGCCTGGCTTGGACTGCACATTGGCACACTGACATCAGTCATCTCCTGTGCATCTAGGGATCGGACTAATACCATGTTGACATGACCAAACTGATCACCCCCTACATAACGCAGACACACACCAGGGGGCCATGCCTCTGATCCTGTGAGTAAAAGAAATTTAAGAATTAGAAGAAAACTACCAGCAACATTCTGATTAAAACTGTAAAGGGACTTTATCTTCCCAGAGTCTCGTAATAGTGACCATTTTAAGCAATTAATAGAGTAGGACTGATGCTTTTGCAAGAAACTTGAAATGCTTCACCTGCAAGCAAGCAATTTGACGCTTAAGTTTTCTCACACGATAATTACATTACTGCAGGTGGGAAGGCATTTGCAGGAGAAGATTTATCGTGGGCAACTAAACTTCTGGACTTTCATAGCCGGAAAAGCAGGGTACAAATATACAGCTTTAAGCAAAAGTCTTGGCACTCCCTGCCAAATTAAATGTTTCAGTGCTTGCAGTCAAGAAGATATCGATTAATCACTGGCAGATAATACAATCTTGGCACTTCTGAGATTTCTCTGCACTGGCAGTTTTAGCTGCTGATGCAATAAAAAATTGCATGCGAGCTGCTGGGCTGCAGTAATATATGGATAACTTTTTGTTAAATAATGGTATTTATATAAAGGACATGTACCCCCCAAAACACTGAAAGAGGATTGTAAAGATAGTTATTTTTCTGTTATGTACGCTCTATGCAAGTTAATAACCTTATAGGCAGTCATGCCACAGTTATCCCAGTTGCTGCTCAGACATCTAGGCTTTACTTCCATAAAGATACCTCTCACATTTCATGACTTTGCAGAGAGTACAGTGCACCCCCAACCAACGAGCCAAGGGGGCTGGCAAGTCAGTCCTGCAACGCGATTGTGGCAGGGCTGGACTTTTAACAGCAGACACAATTGCACTCGTGTCTGTAAGCGCTTCCTGCTGCAGCCCCCCTGACCCCACCCACTCACTTCCTGCTGCAGAGACTCTGCAATCCCTTTGTGCAGTCAAGGACGCTCCTGCTCACAAAATGGCAAGTGGATTTTCTTTTTACCTATATAAAAACATTTACACACACAAAACATACCTTTTTACTAAATGTAGCTTTTTTTGCTTTTCTGACTTTTTTTTTTGCTTTTGTACATATTTGCACACTTACATACACATATACACACATTCACATACTTTTTAGAGACAGACACACATATACTTTTTTTTTTTTTTTTTTTCCTTATTTTATGATTTTGTCTTTTGTTTTTCCCTAAAACTATTTATTTCACAGTGTGACCATTGGATCAGGTTTGCCGTTTGGTTTCGTGTAGAAAGTGGTCTTCGCCTGTTTCCAATTTGCCAGAATGTCTATTTGTAAAAAAAAATATGTTGTTCTGGGGGTCTTTGTACAGTTAGGGGGTTCTACGGCACATAACATGCAGTCAGGGGCTCTGTTTGCAGAAGAGGAGTTGGCAGGTGAAAAGAATATTCACTACTTTTAATTAGGGTCTGTACATAACCACATACTTTGGTATATCTATACATATTAGGAATAAAGTGTTCCTCCGGTGTTGATATTTGGATTGATTTGCCGTTGTATGTAACAAATTGCATGAGATAAATGCAGCAAATTGCAAAATTTTTAGGTGATTTTGCATGCTTAGGTTGTTCCCTCAAAAAAAAAAAAACAAAAAACGATATATAGTTTTTCCAGGTAAACTAAAAGTATCCTCTAGGAAAGGCCCCTAAAATGCAATAGAGCAAATGTTCAAAAACAGTCTGGCAATACAAGTTGGGCTTTGACCAAATCTGCTGGCAGTTAAAGGGTTAAACAAAGCTGCAGCATACTAATTTGAACTCTCAGTGAGTTGATGAAATTAGTTTATCTACTTGGCAAGGCCAGAACTATTTACATTTAAAACGATTTTGCCATGCACTGGTAAAAATTTGTAAACTGTTAACTTTTTTTCAGATGCATTTGTAAAGTTTAAACTGTTGTGTGGCCAAGGGGGCACCAGTTGAAACTAGACTATAGAGAAAACATTTACATACCAGATTACACCTGTAAGATAAACTATTAAAGACGAAAAAAAAGTCCTAAATACACCTATTTTATGGGCTTTTTTTATTTTAGTGGGCTTGTCTTATATACTAATATATGAAAGAATAAGAGCTGACATTACAGTACCTAGCAGTGACCAGTCTACAGGGTCAGAATGGCCCACCAAGAAAAACCCCACAGCTCCACTAAACAACCACTGTCTGAACATGTCCTACCCACCTGCTGCTGCAATAAAATAGTTTTTCTCCTATGGAGAAAATTAAAGATAGCTGTGCATTACACTGTGGAAAGTTTGAGGTATTCTATATGTGCAGATGTTGATGCTTTCAATTTTCTAAAGCAGCATTTCTGGGTTTAATATGGTCAGTTTCTATTTTCTTCAGTGGTCCCTAGCAACCAGATAGCTGCTGAAATTCCAGACTGGAGAGCTTGTAAACAAAAAGCTAATTAAAAAAAACAAAACAAAAAAAAAAAAACAGAAAAGAAAATTACAAACTGTCTTCAATAGCAAGCTCTACATCATGCTAAAACTTAATTGTTAAGTCAACAACCCCTTTTAAAGGAACAGTAACACCAAAAAATGAAAGTGTATAAAAGTAACTAAAATATAATGTGCTGCTGCCCTGCACTGGTAAATGTTGTGTGTTTACTTCAGAAAGTCTACTATAATTTATATAAATAAGCTGCTATGTAGCCATGGAGGCAGCCATTCAAAGGAGAAAAGGCACAGGCACATAGCAGATAACAGATAAAACACTATTGTATTCTACAGAGCTTATCTGTTATCTGCTATGTAACCTGTGCCTTTTCTCCTTTTTTCCAGCTTGAATGGCTGCCCCCGTGGCTACACAGCAGCTTATTATATAAATTATAGTAGTGTTACTGTAGCAAACACACCAGTTTTACCAGTGCAGGGCAACAGTGCATTATATTTTTATTACTTTAAAGCTCTTTCATTTTTTAGTGTTACTGTTCCTTTAAGTGGCTCTGATTGAGCTCAAATAAAGGGATGAGATCTACAGTGTAGATCTCATCAAAACATGAAGAAATCTCATCATTGAAAGGTATTAGTCAGTCAGGGCAGAGGAACAGAAAAGTAACCAAATCATTAGGTGAAACACAGTGGATACATTCCAGGAAGCATAGTAAAGACAGTCAACAACAAGTGGAGAAAATATGGCTCAACTGTGACTGTACCAAGATCGGGACCTCCATCCAAGACTGATAAGACAAGGAGGCCATCAAGAGGCCTACAGCAACATTAAAGAGCAGCAGGATTTCTTGGCATGTACTGGTTGTTTCCTACAGGTACGGTAGCAAGGAAAAAAAAAAACCTTTACTCACAAAGAAAAACATCCAAGTTCGGCTAAACTTAGCAAAAGGGTGTACCCAGTCTCCTACAACCATTGGCAAAAATCGGCAAGTCCACAATTGCCAAACTGAGAGACTCTTATCCAAAACTGACTGCCTACCCAAGACTGGGTGCTTTAATAAAATCGAAAAGTGCTTTAACCAAATATTAGTTTAGGAGGTATATACACTAATGTAACCAGGTTTTTGTATAAATGTTTTCTTTTTTTTTTTTCAGTAAACAGGTTTCTGATTTGTGCTTCTTTGTATAGATTGAAATTTTGCAATAAAGGTGTAATATGTTCTGACGGGATTTATTTCAACTTTTTTTTTTGTTAAAAAAAAAAAAAAAAGAAAAAAAAAAACCTGCCATTTTTCAGGGGCGTATAGACTTTTTATTTTCCAGTATAGCTATAGTTTGCAACACATACAGCTTTGTTTCACTAAGTTAGCTTGTCATACCATTCCTGTGCTGAGGGAAAAATCATTAATATGCTGCCAGCCTGTCTGCAGTTACTGTTCTAATTGCCCATTTTCTGCAGTAAGCTTACTAGAATGTCTTGGGTTACTGTGCTAATAATACATTTCTGTACTGATTTATCTGACTTTTATGGGGTTAATATGATCATTATACATTTTCTGAAGTGATCTTACTGACACGTTTGGGGTTAATATGCTCATAATTGATGTTTGTGGTGATTTTTTTGTTGAGTGCTTTTTTTTTTGTTGTGGAGTGCAGGTAGTGCATGATTGCATAAAAAGCACTACCTCTTTTTAAAAAAAATAAAATAAAAAAATAGTCTATATAATGTATCCATATTACAGTTAACATGTTTCAATCAATAGTGTATATCCAAGTTGTACTCCACAAACTTCAGTCCAAAGATTATATCACCAACAAAACATATTAAATCCTAAAACTATAATTTATAAAAATGAATTAGAAAATACAAAACTACTTCTATTCCTACTTAAATTATGATCTGCTATGCCCAAGATGTTTTAGGGTACCTATGTAATATACAGCACTCAGCACTTTACCTGAGACACTCCATTGTATGTACAGAGTACCAGACGTTCAGGGTGTTCATTGTAGATCAATAACCTTTAAAAGGAGAAATAATAAAATTAGAACAAAAGCTTATAACATTAGAAAAGTTATTGAGAGGTAACACCTCAATGATTAAGGTACACACCTAATCATAAAAAAAGCTAACAGGCATACAGTCTCTATTTATCCCTCTTGGCCATGTATTAGTATATTGATTCACAGCATGTCTGGGTTCTTAAGCATCATTAATTTGTTACCTTCCAGTCTGAGTATCTCTATCAAGTCTTGAATTTCAAAATGTAACTGGTAGACTGAATGTTCTGGCACTGGTAAATGACTAAATTATTAATGCATGGTTGATCTGTAAATGCTTTTATTTTTTGTGTGGTTTAACCAATAGAAATCAGGCGGCATGGGCATTTCGATAAGTAGAAGAGGATTCACAAGTGTAATATTTGTGGATTTCATTCATACATAATTTTTTTTACCCATTAATCAGTGAATTCCATTAGGCAGTGATATTGACACTAAAAAACGACTCTACTAAAACTAAAAGTTACCTAAAGGTCACGATAATTTTTCACGATAGGTCAGCTTTTGTAACAAATTAAGTTCCTAAACCTGACTGCTTTGCCAACCTAACTGTCCCTTCTCAACCTGCAGTTATAGCTTCTAATGCAAACGAACTATTGCTGCGCAAATATGGCAGCACCCTCATAAAGGGAAACATAGGGGATCAGACAAGAAATGTAAAAGCATAGGGCAAATACTTCTAAAGAAGAAAGAAAGGTAAAAACCAAGTAAGCTTTATCAGAAAGATCTATGTAAATACAGCCATAAGCACTCACAAAAAAGCTGTCTATCAAAAGAAACAAAATTTCTCGTCTCCTTTTTTGTAAACATTTTCTTAGGGTATCTGACTCTCTCTCAGAAAAATCCTTCATTCCCTGGGCCTCTCTCCTGCTCTCCCTCCCTTAGGAATGTGTGATCTGAGCTATAAGGGCTAGAGCTGCAGCAAAAAGCTACTTAAATTGGCAGCTGCTGCCTTAAACAAACGGAGAAAGACTCTAGGGCTCTTTACTAAGGTATAAATGCTTTCTGCAGAATAAATGATAAATTATATGTGAATAAATAAATGTGGCAAATCTATTGGCAGTAAAATGCCAAAATGACTTTCCTTCTCCTTTAAGGCAAAAATAAACATCGTTCAAAGACAATGTTACGATAGATGTAAGATATAAAAAAAGATGTGATTTCTGGTGTCAGTATCTTTAACTAAATGGATCTTTTGCAGACCATCACGAGGGAATGTTGGCAGTACATTTGATAAACATGACTTTAAATTATGTCACTGTTGAAAGTCCTACTATACGTATTTGCTGACATAATTAAATTTACTGACAAGCACCATCCACTCAGAGTTTTTTTTACTCTTTAGTAGATTTTAAAAACTGTTCTGTTAGTGTTTTTTTTTTTTTTTTTTTTTTTAGTTCCAGTTGAGTCTTTTACAGAAAGTTGACATTTTGTCCACTCTCTTCTCACTTGTGACTTAAAGGACAATGAAAGGTTAATAATATAAAAAAGTAAGTCTAAAGGCATTCTTTTTAAGTACTTACTGCATATCTAAATTCCCAGATCCCTGCTTGCTTCTCTGAGATATGGTGCTGGCAGCCTACAGCAGTGTGAAGACTACAGTGATATCACTGAAATCTCTCTGTCCTTCCTGTAGGCTGCCAGCGGCAGCCTTCCTATTCTCTGAGCATGTGTGTAACTTGATCCTGTCTGCTGTTCTGAGCTACACATGCCCACCAGCCAATCAGAAGCGGATCTGGCAGAGGGGAGGGAATGAAACACATGTACAGTATGAAGCAAGGACGGAAAGGAAGGGAGAATACCTTTTTAGAGATGGCTGCCTGTTCTAGAAAATGTGAAGTAAGTGTGACTGGGTAAATATTTGATTAGGTGAGCCAAAAGTGTGGCGTTTTTACTAAACAATAGGAGGACTATTGGGCAGTATGCTTTTTAAATTTTGACTTGCATTCTCCTTTAATAGAGACAATTAATTTTGATCAATGTTAATTAGGTGAAGGGAGTAACGTAACGAATGTGGATGCAAACAGTCAAATAGAGATACTGTTATCAGTCTATTTTCTGAATAGATTGGTTTTTAATTTTAACCTCTCCTTTAATTTTTATATCCAAGATGTTAATACTGTCGGTGTTGCATTGTGAAAGATTCTTTGAATGCATTAAAAAATTGGTGGAAAATCAAGGCAGTCTAATGGACTAATCCAAGATATTAGATCTATAAACCATAGTTATAATAGACAGTGGGTGCCACAGTATTAGTACAATATGAATTCCTTCCATGAATGAATATGCGTCACGAAAAAGGAAATAATTGAGTAAGATGATCTCCAATAAATGTAGTAACTATATTTTTTGTGCAGTCAAAAGGTAAAGAACCAATGTAACCCAAGATTCACATGGTATAGATGCATATACACTGGAGACATCTTGGATAGCAAGTAATATTTCATGTTCAGGCAACACCTCTTTTTTTGTAAAATTCAATAAAAGTTGTGTCTTTTACATAGAATGGATAGCATGTACAACAGTATGTAAAATCTTGTTCTAGTAAGGGGCTAAGGAACTTAAAATTTTTGATTTAACTAGATATAATTTTTTTGACACGTGTCAATTTGTTGGAGGGGAGGGATTATAATGAATGTTGATGGAAACTGTTACAATTAAGCAAAGGTATGGGATACCTTATTCAGAAACCTCTTAGCCAGAAAGCTCTCAAGTACAGTAAGACCACCTCCCATAGAGTCTATTTTAAGCATAATTCTAATTTAGAAAATGATTTCCTATTTTGTAATAATAAAACAATACCTTGTAATTAACCAAAAAAAAGTTGCATGTATCCATACTGGTGGCAAAACAATTATCACTCTTTTCTGAATAGATCAGTTTCCAAGTTTAATTCCTCCCTAACTATTTTTAAAAATTGGCAGAAGAGCAAGTCTTATGGACCATTCCATAATATTACTGTGTCTATATATAATAGGTATAATAGACAGTGGGTGCCATGTATATAGCGGTTGTATATTTTTGGCAGAATACGTAGTCAATATAACAACCCATTGCTGTCCCCTGTTCTTGTATGTAAATATTTGTCACCATAAAGGAAAAACATTTGGTGTAAGATGATCTCCAATAAATTTAGAAAAGTAAAAAGTAAATAGTTCTTGTTGCAGCCAAAAGTAAGTAACTAATGTAATGCCAGGTTCACTTTTTATTTTACAGTCTCATCTTAAAGGAACAGTAACACCAAAAAATGAAAGTGTATAAAAGTTATAACAATATAATGTACTGTTGCCCTGCATTGCTACAACTGGTGTGTTTGCCTCAGAAAGACTACTATAGTTTATATAAGTTAGCTGCTGTGTAGCCATGATGGCAGCCATTCAAAGGAGAAAAGGCACAGGTTACTTAGCAGGTAACAGATATAGCCCCATTATATGGGGCTTATCTACTAGTTATCTGCTATGTAACCTGTGCCTTTTCTCCAGCTTGAATGGCTATCCCCATGGCTACACAGCAGCTTATTTATATAGTAGCTTTTCTGTAGCAAAAACACCAGTTTTTTGCAGGGCAACAGCACATTATATTTTAATTACTTTAAAACACTTTAATGTTTTGATGCTACTGTTCCTTTAACATTTAATTTGAAGTCAACACCACTTTCTGTAAAGTATTCAATAGATGTGTGTTGTGTCCAAATGAACAGGTACTTTGTACTAGTGGTTAAAAAATCTTGTCCAAGTACGGCTTAAACAGATCTCTGAGCCAGCCACAATATATGACAGAGAGAAAATGATAATTCCTGCCTTAATATACAATTCAGTTTTAGGTAATCCTATCTACTACATAAAATAAAGCTTACAACAGTGTGTAATAGACAGTGTATAATCAGGCAGGTACCATTGATGAGGAAAAAAAAAATGTTTAATAAGAAGAAAAACTCATTACACAACCATTATATTCTCTGTGCAAAACTAACAAAATTCTAAAGAAACTACCATGTGGCTGGAACAGAGTCTTTTTAAAGTCCTTTGGCCGTTTACATAGAAAGGATTTTACAACCAATAGTGCAAACTACCTATACACATATAAAAGAAAAAACAAATTAATTGAATTTTTTACAGAAAATGAATGTTTCCTGAACATAATATTACTCGCCAACTACTGACACATGGGCCACTCAGGAACAAATTCCAAAGAGACATGTAAAAGGTAATCAAAATGCCCATGACCAGATGGTATCCATCCCAGGGTACTAAATTAGCTTAGCTCTGATTGCCAGACCTCTTCATTTAATTTTTCATACATTAATAAAACAAAGTCTGAGATTACATTCGGTAGTCTTTGGCAAATAAAGACTATTACTAGATTTCTTGGGGATAGTCTTACACCATACTCTATTGTCTACTTGGAAGAGTTTGAATTGTTTATATGGAAACCACTGTCTAGTATACCTATGGTTTATAAATTATATAATATCATGGGTAGTCCTTTAGATGTCTTGTTATTCCACCAGTTTTTAAATTCTACAAAAGAATCTTGGAAATTCACAATTAACTTCTAGAATAGAAAAACTGTGAGGGGGTTAAAATTGAAAACTGATCTATTTAGAAAATACAGTATGCGCCATTTTGACAATTTATATCCACATTCATTAAGATATGCCCTCTCCACCACCCAATTAATACAAAATGACTGTCTTCAGTAAAGTCAAACGTTCAAAAAATGGCCAAAACAGCAGCTACTTATGGAGAGGGGCTTTTCACAAGAATACTGGAGAAGATAAAATTGGAAGTAAAAAATAGGAAAGAACTTTTAAATCAAATTCTTCTTGCAAAATCTGAAATACAGGCTTTCCCTTTCTTCACTGTACTTCACTGTATACAGTGTAATTTTTATCACCTAAACTCTGGTAAAATATATGAAAACCAAAAATATTACACTTGTAAATCTTTTTTTTGTGGCATACTTGTGAAAATGTCCATGAGGTCCGATTTATATTGGTAAAACCACACAAAATAATAAAACAGCTAGACATTCATATCAGCAAATAAATGTTGTCATGTATTCATAGAAATAGCCATACAAGGAGGTAACAGAATAAGAATGCTTAAGAAGCCAGAGATGCTGTGAATTAATAGACTTAATACATTATGACCAAAAGGGCTCCATAGAGAATATACCCCTGCCTGCTTTAAATATGATTAGGTATGTAATGCTAAAACATTGCAGTGTTATATCTCAATAGCTTTTGAAGATATCTATATTCTTATATATTAAGCTTTTGTTCTAATTTTATTATTTCTTCTTTTAATTTTTTTTAATTCCTTTCTTTAGTAGTAGCAGCAGCAGCAGCAATCTACAATGAACACCATGAAGGTTCGGTACCTCCCTGTATATACAATGGACCGCCTGAGGGCAAGTGCTGAAATTTGCATAGGCAACCTAAATCGTATACATCATAGCAGATCATAATTTAAGTAGGCATAGAATCAAAACAGGTTTATACTACACATATGTTTTGTATTACACATATAGAAGAGGGACTTTGAACATAATCTGGACTGAAAGTTCTTTGCTTCAATATAAATATAACCTATGAATTTATACTATGAATTTATACTATAACATCGATATATTATATAGCATGGTATAACGACTACCTTTATAAAAAAAAATAAAAATCATCAAATGATACCATTCACCTAACAGGGGGTGGGATTGTAGAATGTTCAAAACTGAAACAGTGGTGAATCATGTTTTAGCTCAATTACGGTGCACTTTCAGTAACATGGCACTCATATATTGAAGTCTTTGATTTACAGACATCACCAATTATGGTGCCCTGAAATGAGGGGGCTATGTATAAAAAGTGTTGTCATTTCTACATGGTGAAACTGAATTGTATGCAAAAAACTTTAAATTAAAGTCAGGAATGTGCACTTTAATCAAGCCTGAATTGTTTGATTTAAAATTTTACACTGAGGAACAGAGGGGTAAATCACAGAAAAATATGTCTTTGACCCAAACATTATGGAGGGTACTTTATGAAATTACCTAGCACTCACTAAACTGAGACAGCCAATGGCATATGTCAAATTTCAGTCTTGCATAAATATAAAGGAGGATCATAAGACATATATTTGATAGATAGTAAGCTCTATGGGGCAGGGACCTCCATCCTCTTGTGTTTTTGACTCTTATTGCAACTGTATCTTTTATTTATTTGTCTTTATTATAAAACATTGCATTTATCTATTATCTTAATAACCCCGTTTGTATTAATGTATTCTACTGTACAGCGCTGCGTACATAAGTACATAAAGATATACATACATAAATTTGATGGGGTTAGAATTCAGTCTTAATCAACAATGAAAGATTCAATAACAAAATTTTATTATATATATATATATATATATATATATATATATATATATATATATATATATATATATATAACACATTTCATATCCATAACATCAATAATCCAATAATATATAAACTATGCAAGATTCCTTAAGACAAATAATCCTCCAGTGCATCCTAACATATCCAGAAAGATAGAAGATTGGGGAGTGGACTCAATATATTGATATATTTTTAAAACCTTATATTATGAAACTGACCATATCTATGAAACATTTCTCTTTATTGGATAAAGGATTTATGATTTATTTGATTCAGAGTCAGGAGCTTTTAATACAGAAAAAACCTAAAGTAGTCTTACAATAGAAAACATGGAGCAACATCAAACCTGGCTAACTAAGAACAATCTGTTGAGTTTCTTTAGATGTGGCAAATGTAAAGCTTGCAACACCTGTATGCAAGAGAGAAAGAAAAACAAGTTTGCATCAAATGTAACTAAAAATCCATAAATTAGCACTACATAATAGCACGTCACCCACTTCCTGTTACAGCATAAATATTCACCACATTACTGAACTCTGAAGTTTAATCATTTGTGCAAATCTCTATTGTGCATGTCTGAATATCCCTGCTGTCTAAGAAAATCCCTGTGGGCATGCACTGCATTCCTGCGCCCTTAGTACTCTTGCACTTCCACACCCAGAGTCTTAAATGACCCCTATGGTTTTCTGGAGTCTTTGTACAGTTAGGGTTTGTTACAACACATAAATAAGCATTCAGGTGGCTTTGTTTGCAAAAGTTGAGTTGGCAACTGAGAAAATTCACACGCACTATTCTAAAGAAGGAAAGTCATTTTGGCATTTTACTGCCAATAGATTCGCCACATTATTGCCACCTAGAACACTATATTTATTCTGCAGAAACTTGACTATACCTGAGTTATGAGCCCTAGAAGATCCCTCTATTTGTTTAAGATAGCAGTTGCCATTTTAGTGTGGTCTTCCTAGCTTCCACACATACATTGGTAAATCTATGCATATTGGGCATGAAACTCTTCAGAAGACCCCTGGCGTTCATATTTAGGTTGACTTATCTTTGATTGTAATAATTCTGCGAGATAAAAGTGGCATATTACAACATTTTTTGATTATTTTTAGAAATGTCATAAGAACTGCATCTTCAAAGCTTTGCAGCTTGGTAAGTTGATGTAGAAAGAAATAATCACCCACGTTGGATTTGTCAGAATATGTACTTTCCAAAACTATAAGGTTTTCTAGGGTCTTACTATAATTAGAGGGTCTTATGACACAAAATACACAGGCAGGAGGCTTTGTTTACCAATGTTTAATTGGCAGTCGATAAAATTAAAATTTTTCGGGTCCCTACAGGCCACGTACTATGGTAAATCTATGCATACAGAGCATCAAATAATACAATAGGCGACTGGTGTTCATATTTAGGGTGATTTATTTTTTAATGCAACAAAACTGTAGGATAAATGTAGGATAAATGTCAAAAACTGTAGGATAAATGTCAAATTGCAGAATTTTTAGTCAGTTTTGAGAAATGTCATAAATATAGCTAAATTCAGCAAAGTATGGTAATTTGGAGTAGAAAAATACATTTACCCATTTTGGATTTGTCAGAATGTATAGTTTCCAGCAGTCCATATTTGTGGGGGTTCGTATGGCAACATAACATACATTCTGGGTGCTTATTTTGCAGAAGACAAAGTTTTAACAATAAAAAACATTATTCATTATTTGAATTCTTGGGCCTCTACATGCAATGTATGCAAAATGCCCATCAAGCTGTTCAGTAAACCTCTGACATTCATATTTAGGTTGTTAGATCTTGGTAAAAAAGGATCTGATGGAGGTCAGATGAAGGTGTTCAGGCAAATGAAGGTTTTCAGGCAATTTTTAGAAATGATCAAAACTGTTTACTTTAACAAAGCTTTGATTTGGTTATTTGGGGTAGAAAGACATATTTACCTATTTTGGGCGAGTATAAGATTTTCAGGATTCAATGAACTTTTTGGCAACTTTTTTTAGTTGAAATGTAAGCCATGACACATATATTTTAGGGTCTCAAAAAAGACACATTTACCTATTTAACCAATTTAAATTTGTAAGAATGTGTATTTTAACAAAGACATATGGCTTTCTTAGGTAAACTTACTCATAGTGGAATTTTTGGCCTTGAAATCTAAAGTATTTGATTTGGAGCAGTGCTTTAGAAATTTTGTAGTGTACTGATGCTGTAAATTGTCTCTGCCCCAGTGTTATAGCAGCTGAAAAGATGTTGAAAGAAGAGCCAATGAGGAATGCAGGTATTTTTAAAATCTAGCAAACAGAACACTGCACAAATTACTTAGTGACTTTGTGGTTCCAATCCATGGCAGCCTTCCCAACTTGCGTACATAGATTGATAAGTAGGGGAGGGTCTAAGTCATCTATGGCCATGGTAGTGGGTGTACACATTGGTGAATGGTGCCATGCTGACCAGTAAACAAAGATCACAGTAAGTGTAAATAAATATCCTGTTTTTAAACATAAATTATACTACCAGCAGGCCTTCCCAAAAGCTAGCTTACAAGGAGTAAATAGATTGCATATGAAAACAGCATCACAACTATCACAATACTTAACTGTATCTGTGTGGTCAGAAGTAGCTTTGCAAAACATATGTTGCTTTGAATTTAGCCAACACGCTAGCTCTCACCTGACCAAACAACCAGCAGCTAGGTTTCTTTGAAAAATTTGGTTAACTAATGATGAGTTTTTTTCTTCTTTTGTGCCATCCTACTTTACAGGCCAGTATTATGCAGAGCTCTTAAAAAGACTAACCCATAACTGCAGTAAAATATGGAGGAAGTAGCATAATGCTACTGGACAGCTTTTAGATAGCAGGGTTTGGATATTTTCTTAAAAGGAGAAGGAAAGGCATTTCAGCATTTTACTGCCAATAGATTAGCCACAATAGGGCAAGCTAGAGTGCTATATTTATTTTGCAGAAAGCGTTACCAGCCCTAAAAGTTCCCTCTGTTTGTTTAAAGGAGAAGGAAAGGCTAATAAAGAGTTAATCTCAAGCTACAGGCATACCTTCAGTTCTCTCAATAGTGCCCTTAAAGGAGAAAGAAAGGCAAAGTCACTTGGGGGTGCCAAAATGTTAGGCACCCCCAAGTGACTTAAATCGCCTACCTTTTACCCCGGGCTGGGTAGCCCAGGGTAGCTGCAGCGCTTCCTTCTTCCTCTTTCTCGTGTGCGGCTTTTCACTCTACTACGCATGCGCTGACCGCTGGCATTTTAGGAAAAGGAAGCACTCCGCTACAGGTACCCCGGGCTGGTGCTGTTTTCTCCGAACAGGGGCACCAGCCCAGGGTACAAGGTAAGCGATGCCTTTCTTTCTCCTTTAAGTCTCCCCATATTTCACCTGTTCAGATGATAAGAAGCCAAACAGGAAGAAAAAACGCTGAGCTTAGTAAAGAAAGTTCCCATAATGCCTCCCTTCTGCATCGAGACCCTGACCAGTGTACATGCTCAGTTTGTAAGACTATGAGGAAGCTTCCTGCTGATTGGCTCAGATCCACAATCCTAAGGGGGGGGGGGAGTGAGTTCTTCGCATTCTTGAGGGAGGGGGGAGCAGGAGAGGGGAGAGAGCTGTGTGTCTCTGGCAGAGGAAAACAGACACAACATATCTTTTGACAGAACTCAGAAAGCGTTTGTGAGTGCTTATGGCTGTATTTACATAGACCTTTCTGATAAAGCTTACTTAGTTTTCACCTTTCTTTCTCCTTTATGATAGCAGCTTAACTTGGTCTCAGTAGCTTCCATGCTGCAGTACTAGCTGCTGGTAGCTCAGATTACACAGTACAGTTGGGGGGGGGGGGTGCGAGTTAATATGGGAGGGGGAGAGAGCTGAGCGGGAATCATGCTGTGCCCTGAAGGGTTTTTCTGAATGAGGGAAGTCTGATGACGAAGAACATGCGTACACAAAAAAAGAAATCCTGAGTTTCTTTTGATAAGTTCTTTTTAAAACGTTGCGGCGACTAATCTCTGTAGGGAAAATTTGGGAGCAATTAGTCGCAGGGACTTCTATTCTACCCTATGGCAGAAAAGTTGCCACAGCAGACTTGCTTAAAAGTCGCGGCAACTAATCGCCTCATGTATCCTTGCCCTTAAAGGTGGCCAAGGCTTTCAAGTGGCCCCAAAATACTGGCTTTTATGACATGGACTTTCTAACTTTTTAGATTGTATGTAGATAAGCATGCTTATCTATGTGCAGCCTGGACAGGCAGCAATTAATTCTGCAGAATGTCATTGCATGATCTTACCTTAGAAAAACATAGTATGTAGTACATAGATATATAGTTTAATCATTTGTTTTAAAAGGTTGTATATTACAGTGCCAGGTAGAAAAACTGTTCATTTATCCCATTTGGATTTTCTTAGCACCAAAAATCACAGAAAAAAAGTTGCACCCTTTTGATATTTACTGTGCGACAAAACGTCTAAAATCTGAATCCAATAATTTGCCAGTTAAAACTTGCCGAGATTATATAGAAGTCCTTCTTTTCCAGTTTTGTGACTTTTCTGTGACTTTTTCCCCCGCACAGGCTTTTTGATAAATGTCAAACACTTGTGGAAATAAGTTCATTCAAAGTTTTAAAATTAAAAAACAATTTAGTAAATGCGCTCCTAAGTATTTGTGAAACTCCAAGTCTGTATAAGAGTATACTAAAGTATATTTTGCAAACAGTATGCCTTTCAGAGTATGTGACTCTGTCAATATGCATAACCCTGATCTACTGGGCCCTACTACACACTGCTGTCATATTACTGTGTAATATGACAGCATATATACAGTGGTGTGAAAAACTATTTGCCCCCTTCCTGATTTCTTATTCTTTTGCATGTTTGTCACACTTAAATGTTTCTGCTCATCAAAAACCGTTAACTATTAGTCAAAGATAACATAATTGAACACAAAATGCAGTTTTTAAATGAAGGTTTACGTTATTAAGGGAGAAAAAATACTCCAAATCTACAGGCCCTGTGTGAAAAAGTGATTGCCCCCCTTGTTAAAAAATAACTTAACTGTGGTTTATCAATTCAATGTTCAATTTCTGTAGTCACCCCCAGGCCTGATTACTGCCACACCTGTTTCAATCAAGAAATCACTTAAATAGGAGCTACCTGACACAGATAAGTAGACCAAAAGCACCTCAAAAGCTAGACATCATGCCAAAATCCAAATGAATTGAGGAACAAATGAAGCAATTTCTAAAGCTTTGGGACTCCAGCGAACCACAGTGAGAGCCATTATCCACAAATGGCAAAAACATGGAACAGTGGTGAACCTTCCCAGGAGTGGCCGGCCGACCAAAATTACCCCAAGAGCGCAGAGACAGCTCATCCGAGAGGCCACAAAAGACCCCAGGACAACATCTAAAGAACTGCAGGCCTCACTTGCCTCAATTAAGGTCAGTGTTCACGACTCCACCATAAGAAAGAGACTGGGCAAAAACGGCCTGCATGGCAGATTTCCAAGGCGCAAACCACTTTTAAGCAAAAAGAACATTAAGGCTCGTCTCAATTTTGCTAAAAAACATCTCAATGATTGCCAAGACTTTTGGGAAAATACCTTGTGGACCGACGAGACAAAAGTTGAACTTTTTGGAAGGTGCGTGTCCCGTTACATCTGGCGTAAAAGTAACACAGCATTTCAGAAAAAGAACATCATACCAACAGTAAAATATGGTGGTGGTAGTGTGATGGTCTGGGGTTGTTTTGCTGCTTCAGGACCTGGAAGGCTTGCTGTGATAGATGGAACCATGAATTCTACTGTCTACCAAAAAATCCTGAAGGAGAATGTCCGGCCATCTGTTCGTCAACTCAAGCTGAAGCGATCTTGGGTGCTGCAGCAGGACAATGACCCAAAACACACCAGCAAATCCACCTCTGAATGGCTGAAGAAAAACAAAATGAAGACTTTGGAGTGGCCTAGCCAAAGTCCTGACCTGAATCCTATTGAGATGTTGTGGCATGACCTTAAAAAGGCAGTTCATGCTAGAAAACCCTCAAATAAAGCTTAATTACAACAATTCTGCAAAGATGAGTGGGCCAAAATTCCTCCAGAGTGCTGTAAAAGACTTGTTGCAAGTTATCACAAACGCTTGATTGCAGTTATTGCTGCTAAGGGTGGCCCAACCAGTTATTAGGTTCAGGGGGCAATTACTTTTTCACACAGGGCCATGTAGGTTTGGATTTTTTTTCTCCCTAAATAATAAAAACCCTCATTTAAAAAATGCATTTTGTGTTTACTTGTGTTATCTTTGACTAATAGTTAAATGTGTTTGATGATCAGAAACATTTTGTGTGACAAACATGCAAAAGAATAAGAAATCAGGAAGGGGGCAAATAGTTTTTCACACCACTGTATATATATTAGTGGAACACAGGAAAGGCAACTGTTAAACAAAAGTGAACAAACATGGCTCCTCTGAAAAGAAGGCACAGTTATACTTCTATGTAGACACCCTTCCACCTTCTGCAAGTGTAAAATAAGCCCACTAGCTATGTGCACAAAAAATTATTTTGTACACACATACACATACTCAGGAAAAATTCTGTCTCTTCATACAAAAAATCTTTTTGTGCACTACCATTTGTTGTGTGCACTCGCCTCACTGCGTGCCTTCGCACAAGCACACAGCTTAGAGGAAAGAGTGGTATCTGTACATTCCCAGGCCTTGGTTTATCTTGATGCTTCTGAGGAAGTGGCAGGATGCCACGAAACGCGTAAAGCATTAGGTCCATTGGGATGTACATGTGCCTTTTACTGCTGATGGAATAAAGACTGACTCTTATTTTTATCCTTGTGGTGCTCCACTACATTTTTTCTTTATATTCTATTTCCGGGACCCATCTGGGAGCGAGTCCGTGTGCAGCACGGGCTGAGCGGTAAGTGCTCCCATGTATCATTGTTCTTTTTGTGCATATACTTGGTTTATCTTGACCCTTTCTCCTGTTCCAGTTGTTCTAGTGTAAAGTCAAATAGAATATAACTATGGAAATTTGCCCATCGGGTAACCGCTTGAACAAGAGACGTCTTTTTGGTATGCATGTACCATATGGGTCAGAACGTGTATGGTCACCTGTAGACAGCACTACTGGAATAAAATGCAGGCCTTAGCGATGACTATCATTTTACCCATTGCAATTTAGTACAGCTTTCTAAAAGGCAAAGCATGCCCTTATACTATACATTTTGTTTAAAATTTTACCTGACCCACAGCACGTGTTACCTGTGTTCTGGATTCTCCAGGTCTTGGTAAACTGGGTGTCTGGTGGCACAGATTCCCCCTCCCCAATAGTTACATCTTCTACAAATGACATGCATGGGACAGTGACACTTGGGCTTTCAAAGTCATAATATGCTCCAATTGCAGCTTGGAGATTCCTGAAAGAAAATATGTCCATTAATTTTTTCAATTGCAGACAAATAAAAAAAGAGGTTAAATGGATTTTCACCTGAAAAATGAGACAGCATCAAGGTTTAAATGATAAATTTGAAGTTTCCTGTTATTAGTAACCTCTAAATGTGCGATGTATGTATGTATGTATGTATGTATGTATGTATATCTTTATTTATAAAGCGCTACTTATGTACGCAGCGCTGTAAATTAATACATTAATACAAACAGGGTGTTAATAAGATAATAGATAAATACAAAGTATAATAATAAATACAGATAAATACAGCAGCAATAAGTTAAGAGTCGAGGACAAAAGAGGAAGGAGGTCCCTGCCCCGTAGAGCTTACAATCTATATGGGAGGGTAACTAACAGACACAAATAGGCAAATATAAGTGCTGTAGGTCACAGTGGGTGACACTACAATATAAGTGCCAGTTCCCAGATTAGGTGCTGGGCGAGTGCTCCAAAAGGTAGTCTTTAACCTTAGTTTTAAAAAGACTGGGGGAGGATTCTCTCCGGAGGAAATCAGGGAGGGCATTCCAAATGTAGGGGGCAGCCAGGCAGAAAGGTTTAAGGTGGGAAACCGCAGTAGTAGTGGGGGGCGCAACCAAACGATTGCTCTGCGAGGAACGAAGGAGTCGGCCGGAAACATACGGAGACACAAGGGACGAGATGTAGTGAGGAGCAGAGGAATGGAGGGCTTTGAAGGTTAGGAGAAGAAGTTTGTAAGAAATTCTTTGTTTGATAGGAAGGCACGATAAGGAGTTTAGCAGGGGAAGGGCCTGAACTCTCCTGGATGAGAGGAGGAGAATTCTGGCAGCAGTGTTTAATATAGACTGTAGGGGGGAAAGATGGGAGTTAGGGAGGCCGGTTAATAGCAGGTTGCAATAGTCCAGTCGTGACAGGATGAGAGCATGCATGAGCAGCTTAGCTGTTGCAGTAGAAAGAAAGGGACGAATTTTGGCAATATTGCGTAAGAAAAAGTGACAGGTTTTGACAGTGGTGTTAATGTGGTTAGAAAAGGAGAGACTGGAGTCAAAGATCACCCCCAAACAACGCTCCGAATCGACGGGGTTGATGAGGGTGCCATCAATAGAGATAGAAAAGGGGGGAGTAGGACCAGGCTTAGGCGGAAAGATCATTAGTTCAGTTTTTGTTAGGTTGAGTTTGAGGTGGCGTTGGTTCATCCAGTTAGAGATGGCCAGGAGGCAGTTAGAGATTTGAGTCTCAGTTTCAGCTGTTAATGAAGGGGTTGACAGATAAATTTGGATATCATCAGCATACAGATGGTATTTGAAGCCAAATGAACGGATAAGATCTCCCAAAGACAGCGTGTAGAGGGAGAACAACAACGGCCCAAGTACAGAGCCTTGAGGTACCCCCACATTAAGAGGAACTGGAGATGAGGTTTTATTAGCATAATAAGATGCCTTATTTAATAGATTGGTATCTCTTTTTTTTTTCTATTGATCCCCCCCCCCCCTTGTGTCTTATTGGTTAACCTGTATTTTATTTTGATTGCATTTTGTTTAGACAAGACAGTCTGTGGGATAAAGGAGTGGCAACTGTTTTGTTAGTGGTATGATCCTCCTCTTGATATAGGTCTGGGGCAAGTGCTTCTTGATCCCATGTGTTTCTAGTTGTAGTTACAACCCACCGAAATCAAAACAGTGCATCATAAAAGCTACATGGGACAGAACACATTACAGATTCAAAGAGACAGAAGGTGCTAATGCAAAACTGTTTCAGAATCTAATCTGCACTGTTCAGGACACCTAGTTAACGTAGTACCAGACATGCCTACATACCACCACGGTCAAGAAAAACACTGGAGGCCTGAAGCAGGATGTGGAGAAAATGTCACTTTGATCACACTTTCCTCATCCTTTAAATCAATTTAAGATACTTAGCTTTGTTTATTGTGTAGCTAAAAAAATAAACTTTACAAGTTTAAAAATACCTATTAGAACTTGAAGAAGCTTAATCCACAAGGATTTATAAGTACCCATTGTTGAACCTACAAACAGCACCTGGAACCCCACTTATAAAGACTATTTGGATTGTTGGAAAAATACTTATTGATTGGACTATGAAGACTGTCATTCATCCAGGTCATGGTATATCTAGTATAAATACTTAGCAAGTCCAGTTGGTTTATATTTAATCATTGAAGATGTTTCACTGATCTCTCATCTATTTGGACTTGCTAAGTAATCATTGAAGATGTTTCACTACTCATCTGAATAGCTTCTTCAGTTCAACTTACTGGTATGAACTCTTCCACTGATCCAATCACAATGGCACATTGTAACTCTTTAGAGAGGTGACATCTGAAACTCACAGAGGTGTGAATGCTGTGGAGTTACTCTGATAGGATTACCAAAGTATCATGCAACGCTTAAGGTCCCCATACACGGGCCGATAGTAGCTGCCGATATCGGTCCCTTGGACCGATTCGGCAGCTAATCGACCCGTGTATGGGCACTCCCGACAGGCCTGCCAGACCGAGATCTGGCCTGAAATCGGCCAGATCTCGATCGGGCAGGTTAGAAAATCTGGTCGGATCGGGGACCGCATCGGCTGGTTGATGCGGTCCCCGAACCGACTTTGCCATTGCCCGTTGTTGTAATTTGATCGTTTGGCCCCAGGGCCAAACGATCGTATTACCCTGGATTCTCCCGATATCGCCCACCCGTAGGTGGGGGATATCGGGAGAAGATCCGCTCGCTTGGCGAGGTTTCGTACGATATTATCGGTGCGTGTATGGCCAGCTATAGAGACAGGTGTTACTTGCATGTTTGAAGAGCTCTGAAACTGGCAGGGGGAAAGATGTAACCTCTCTGAAGAGTTACAATGTGCCATTGTGATTGGATCAGTGGTAGAGCTCATATGCTGAGTACTTCCTATATCAGTCAGTTGAACTGAAGAAGCTGTCCGGATGAGTAGTGAAACATCTTCAATGATTACTTAGCAAGTCCAATATAAAATATGTCTTAGGGCAAAAACACACGGAGCTACTTAGTAACAGCTACAAACACCAGAAAATACCATGCTATAGACAATATTGAGAATAAAACAAACATAGAGACAATTATCAGTAATTATCAGCATTGCCTATGTTGTGGCTGTGACATGTAGCTGCTATAAGTAGCTCAGTGTATCTTAACACTTAGGAGTCAGGACCCAAGTGCTGCAAGCACTGCTCAACCTGGATACTACCTACAAGATGTTTGTTGCTCCACGTCTGCTTGGGTTTTCTTTGGGTATTCCTGTTTCCTCCAAACATATTGGCAGGTTATCTAGCTACTGATTAATTAATTTGATCTAGATTTTTACAATAAAGGGAGGTTTCTTAGTGATATAATGTTTTCTAACTTTTTATTTCAGGCAATCCAAGAACCTACTAGGAATGATTCTCTTTTGGACCTGGCTGAATAGATTACAAAGAGTGGTGGTAAAGACTGGAGTACCGCAGGGGTCAGTCCATGGTCCTTTTCTTTTTAACTTGTTTATTAGTGACCTGATGGTGGGCACAGAAAGTACCGTTTCTATTTTTGCTGACGACACTAAATTGTACAAGTTCAATGCAGAATGCTGCCACTTTGCAGAGCGATTTGATTAAATTGGAAAACTGGGCAGCAAAATGGAAAATGAGGTTCAGTGTTATGCACTTTGGTATAAACAATAAAAGCGTGAGTTATACACACTATGGTAGTGTGTTGGGGGTATACTTAATAGAAGGATCTGGGGATTTTTGTAGATAACAATTTGTCTATTTGCTTTTGAAGCCACTGAATGACACTGCCTGGAATTAAAGTACTGTCTTGTATAAAAAAAAAAAGGGGGCATTGACTCAAGGGAAACATCATTTTGCCTCTTTATAGATCGCTGGTAAGGTCTCACCTTAAGTATGCAGTGCAGTTTTGAGCTCCAGTCCTAAAAAAGGATATTAATGAGCTGGAGAGAATGCAGAGACATGCAACTAAACTGGTGATGGAAGATTTACGCTATGAGGTTAGACTGTCAAGGTTGGGGTTGTTTTCTTTGGAAAATAGGCGCTTGTGAGGGGACATGATTACTTTGCGCAGATACATTATAGGCAGATAGGGGATGTTCTTTTTTCCCCGGTCCCTTAGACCGATTCGGTAGCTAATCGGCCCGTGTATGGGCACTACCGACGGGCCTGTCCGACCGATATCTGGCCTGAAAATGAGCTGATGCGGTCCCCGGACTGACTTTGCCTATACCCGTCGATATAATTCAATCATTTGGCCCCAAGGCCAAACAATCGAATTAGCCTGGATTCTCCCGATATCGCCCACCCGTAGGTGGGGGATATCGGGAGAAGATCCGCTCGCTTGACGACATCGCCAAGCGAGTGTATCTGAAGGTGTATGGGCACCTTTAGATTAGAGGAATGGAACTTTCATTTGAAGTAGTGTAGGTTGTTTTTCACAGTGGGAGCAGTGAGGTTGTGAAATGCTCTTTCTAGCGATGTAGTAATGGCAGATTCTGTTAATGCCTTTAAGAGGGGCTTCGATGAGTTCTTACACAAGCATAGTATATAAGGCTATTGTGATACTAAAATCTACATTTAGTATTAATGTTAGCATACATGAGGGTTGATTCACTAAAGTGCGATAACGCATATCGCATGCTTTTTTCCGTTAAAATTGACGCAAAAAAAACCGTGTGATTCGCTAAAGTATTATCGCATGGGCTAAGTCGCATATCACGTGCGTTAATTAGCGCGCAACCGCATGCGTTAATTTTACCACATTGTGTTAATTAGTGCGCAGAAATAATACTAACGCATGATTCACAAACACTTAGAAGCGCTAAATATCGCATTAGTCTATGGAAAAACTAACACCTACTTGGAGCAGGCGGCAATTATAGAAAAGTACAGTTCATGAGCTTTTGGCAACACAATATGGACTTTGCAGTGTGATTTTTCAAGTTGGCCCTAGAGTGATGCAACCTCCAGTTTGCAGGGAAATGGTCATTTGAAAAAAAATAGTTTTACGAACGTAATGGTGTGTATGGCTAATATGGCGTGCGCGCAAAAAGTAGCGTGCTGCCTTAATTAGCGCACGTTGCGTCAAATAACGTATGAAAATAGTCTTTGCGACTTAAATAACGCAAACAGCATCGCGTCTAAATTAATTAAAATATCCTTTTAGTGAATCGTGCTAAAAAATTTTAACGCATGCTATAAATATCGCTTGTTTTAACGCACTTTAGTGAATCAGCCCTATGGTTTATGTGTGTGAATGTATAGGTAGGTCATTATAGGTTTGTGTGTGCTGGGTTTACTTGAAGGGGTTTAACTTGATGGACTCTGGTCTTTGTTCAATCCTATATAACTATGTTTCTAATTTATAGTTAACTCTTTCTCATTGTCAGTGTACCTGCTACTGCGAGTTAAATCAGCATATTAAGATTTTGTTATGTTAAGTTTTTCCTAGGCTCCCAGAGAAATCATAAATGTATAGTCTGTCTTTACATTAACTTTTATTAAGATGTAGACCGTGGTATACTGGGGAAATATTTAATTATTCTTCAATTATTTTTTAATTTAACTTTTTGTTCAACAGCTCTCCAGATTGGATTATCTAGTTGTTGGGATACAATTTACCCTAGGAAAAAAACAGGCAGTGATCTCAATAAACCTTTATTAAAGGAGACATATTGGATGAATGGGAAAAAAAAACCTCATTTTGTAGTGGGGTTTTGGTGGAAAAAAAAACAGTCAGAAACACAACTTTTTAAGCTCAATCCTTCTATATTTAGAAGTATAATTCACTGGTAAATTCTTAATTTTTATATGCTATGTCTCCTTTAATATTAGATTCCTTAATTTTTAAGCCTTTTAAGGGGTGGGGATACAGAGAGAAAAAGGTAATAAAAGTACAGGTTGTATAGGCATTACATATCAATTTCTCCAAAAATGTGTACACCCACTGAAACTAGTAATTCAGGAGCTGATCGTACCTGACCAGACTGAGTTCATGCCATGCTAATCCACAAACATACATATATGCAGGTTGTTCACCAATTTACTTGCAGATCACTCAAACAAGGGTTCCCGCATTGTCGTTTCCCTAGATGCAGCAAATGCTTTTGACTCAGTAGAGTGGCTATACTTCTGGTAAGTCCTTTCTCCTTTCAACAGTTAGATCCCCATTCACTGAAGCCTATACAGCATGGTACAGAGACTTTACAGTGATAGATGATGACGATTGGGATAAAGCTACCGATTAGGGCCTATAACTACCTTGTCTGAACTAGAGACACCTCACCTCATTTGGCATTGCCAGACTATTCAATAAGAACCATAATCCCTCTGATACAATTCACAAATACCACTAGGGGATGTCCCCAGAAATATGGAGGAACTGGATAGAGGATACCAACTAACTCTGTCTCTTCCCCCATGTCCACAGACCAAGAATGGGTACCCTGCTGAAAGAACTCCTCCCTCAAAGTCAATAAGCTAAGACAGGCCAAAAGCAAATGTTAATTGGTACACTATCTTGTATGAACACATTCAAGACCACAAATATGTAGAACCACATTATGTTTATTCGTTTTGTATGTTTTAAAAATGCAATATATAAACTTTAATATAAAAAAAAAAGTGGACACCAATTCAATGTCAATACACAGGAATGGGATCCCTTATCTGGAAACTTGTTATACAGCAGAAAGTTCCGAGTTTTGGGAAGGCCATCTGACACAAGAGTCTATTTTAAACAAATAATTCTAATAATAATAAAACAGTACCATGCACTGATTGGACACTCACTGATAACGGGTATGTTCTAGAAGGGACACCCAAGTCCAAGTCTGGACAGGAATTTTAAATTAGGCCATTATAAGTATACAATGTCCCAAAGGGCCTCCACCCATATAATAAGTGCTAACTGTTTATGGCATTTTAGAGCAGCCTTCTGCTATCAGTCCAGACTGGCTTAAGGTCCCCATAAGTGTCACCTGAAAGACAACCTAAAGAACGTGAGATATACTGGGCTACTAGATATACAAATACATTAAACAATACAAAGATGTTACATAAATAAAACAGATACATAAACTATTCTTTGTATAGGCAAAAGGTGTACAGAACAAAAAGATGATTTAGCTTAATTCCCCTTGTCTCTGCCCTGCAATTTTAGTAGTTAGCAGGCCATGATGCAAATGCTGTCTATGCAGAATTACCTTTGGATGGACTAGAGCTGGACAATGGGATTTTTTGGGTGGGTTAGCATTAACCTATAGCAGTACTGTCCAACTTCTGTGGTACCAAGGTCCGGAATTTTTCTGGCCTACATGGTGGAGGAACTACACCTACTTCAAACCACACCCATGTTATACTTTAAAAACCATACCCACATTAATAGTGGTAGCACAGCAAAAACCCAAATGGTTGGAGATCACTGTAGAGATATCAACCTTCTTTCAAATGTAAAAGAAATATATTATGTCATATTAAGACAAGGTCATAGCAGCCAATCAGATGCTTTGATTTGGTTTTCTAACTGTTGAAATCTAATTGCTGATTGGTTGCCCTGGACAACATCACTGGTAATGCTTCTCTCATTTTTTTACACAGCATGATAACTAAACCCCTTGGTCTTTATTCCTCCAGAACTTGCCTCCAAGTCAGAAATTCAAAAATCAGCACCTGCTTTGGAGCAACTGTGAGCAACATCAACATCTGGAGAGCAACATGTTGCTCCTGAGCCACTGGTTGGTGATCACTGTATTAAAGGAACAGTAACACCAAAAAATGAAAGTGTTTTAAAGTAATTGAAATATCACGTACTATTGCCCTACAATGGTAAAACTCGGGTGTCTGCTTCAGGAACACTACTATAGTTTATATAAATACGCTGCTGTGTAGCCCTGGGGGCAGCCATTCAAGCTGGAAAAAAGGAGAAAAGGCACAGGTTACATAGCAAATAACAGATAAGACACCATTGTATTCTACAGGGTTTATCTGTTAGCTGCTATATAACCTGGGCCTTTTCTTCTTTTGAATGGCTGCCCCCATGTCTAAACACCAGGGTTTATATAAACTCTAGTAATGTTTCTGAAGCAAACACAAAACTTTTACCGGTGCAGGGCAGCAGTACATTATAGTTTAATTTCTTTAAAATATATACATTTTTTGGTGTTACTGTTCCTTTAAAACATACCCTTAAATTCATATGCCTCCTCCTCACTATGGATAGCACAGCAACCCCCAGCACATAACTACACACCTTAGGAACCATATAATGACTATTTCCAACTGCTAACAAACTCCCAGAACAAACCCCTGCCAGTTCACCTCCCACAGGCATCATAGAGCAGGCAAAGCGTGGCACATACAGGCAGCATAGGGCAGGCAGAGTATGGCAGACACAGGCACCATAGGGCAGGCAGAGTAAGGCACACACAGGCAGTACTCTGGTGTTGGTAAAACCACCACCAGTACTTGATCCCAACTAAGTAGTATGAATTGGTATTGGTGGCAAAACAATCATATTGGGTTTATTTAATGATTATACAATTATTAAATAAAAAATGATTACACCATATATACCTGTAACATATCTATTATCTGTAGATTTGTGTAAAAGTCAATGTATTATTTACTACAGTCACTGTAGCACAGTTTCCAGACAAATGTAATAGTCTGCAAGGAGGTGAGCAGAAACCTATAGATTGGGGTCGCAGTGGATGTGATCTGCTTAGATTTTGTTAAAGAATTCAATACCACAAAGAACGTTACTGATTAAATTAAAGAATATTAGCTAGACATATAATGAACAATTGTTAAATCTGGTGGGACAGCAGGCAACCTATATTTCAATGCTCACCCTTGCAGACAGACCAGAGGGGCCAGTTTAGGTGCAGAGGTATCAAATTTGAACAACTGTACACCATCTACTCTCACCATCATTACACGAGCAACTGGAATGGTGCAGGGCAGTGCCCATAAAAACATGTAAAATTTACTATGGTGGACTTGAGTCATATGGCAATAATACTATTCAGTGCCTAATTTTCACTAGTGTCTTTCATCCACCTCACCAAATTCACCCAAACAGTCAGTCCTGCCCTGCCCAAGATGTAGAAACTAGTATATCCTATAGATGGGATGTGAATATGGTAAGTTAATGAAAAATTATAAAATAAATTATTAAGTGAGTGTAGGACTGGCCAGACTGAAGAGGACTTTGATGGAGTATTGCAATATATAAACAAATAATTTCTGTTTTGTTTAAAAGGAATGGCATTTTTAGTACCTTAATGCACAGAATTTCATATATATATATATATTTTTTTTTTTTATAATAAAGAGGTCCTAGTGGGTGCAGAGGACCTTTTGTTATATATATGTGTGTGTGTGTAAAAGGAAATCTACACTCACAGGTCTTATCTTGGTCAAGTAAATTAATTTAAAACAATGCCAACATTTCAGCTGTTACAGCATTTTTTCTCAAGGTGAAAAACACACACAAATCCCCCTAGAGCAGCGCTGTCCAACTTCTGTGGTACCGAGGGCCGGAATTTTTCCGACCTACGTGGAGAAGAGCCGATAATGGAAGCCAGTTTTGACCACTCCCCTTTTTGAAACCACACCCACTCGAAACCACACTCGTGTTATAAATGACCATACCCATATTAATGGTTGCAGTACACCAAAAACCTGCCATACTCTGCCTGCACTACCCTGCCTGTGTGTGCCATGCTCTGCCTGCCCTACCCTGCCTGTGTGTGCCATACTCCGCCTTCCCTACCCTGCCTGCGTGTGCCATACTTTGACTGTGTGTGCCATTCTTGGCCTGTGTGTGCCATACTCTGCCTGCCCTACCCTGCCTGTGTGTACCATGCTCTGCCTGCCCTACTCTGTCTGTGTGTGCCATACTCTGCCTGCCCTACCCTGCCTGTGTGTGCCCTACTCTGCCTGACCTACCCTGCCTGTGTGTGCCATACTCTGCTTGCCCTATGCTGTATGGCACACACAGGCAGCATAGAGTGACACAATGCTGGCACTGCTCCTACAGTCTGCACAATAACTATATATTAAAAAACTTTTAATTGCAGTACCACCTCAGTATATGTTCTTTTTGTAGTGTGCAGTGATTATTTGTGGGTTTCTACTGCTCCTACAGTCTGTCTAAGGTGTGAACAGGGGAACAATGTGGGTGATTACAGCCTGAGCCTGAGGTGTGAACACTGCAGGGGGTGAACAATGCAAAGATTAAAAGGTGTGAACAACACAGGGGATTAAATGTTTAAACAAATCTGAGGTGTGAACCATGCAGAGGGGGCAGTTAATCACAGTACTGATACCATTTAAAGCTTACACAAGAGTAAGCCATCAAAGCAGCCAGACAGGTGGGGGGCCACCAGTTGGACAGCACTGCCCTAGAGGATGGAAAAAACATGGGTGGAAAAAAACATTTATACATGTAAATATAAAAAGGTGCAACAAATATTACATATGCATAGCTAGATATAATATGAAAATACATGGTAATAAAACTGTTCAAAACCCTAAGGGTGGCCATACACGGGCCGATTGTAGCTGCCAATATCAGTCCCTTAGACCAATTCGGAAGCTTATTGGCCCGTGTAGGGGCACAAATGACAGGCCTGCACAAAATCGGGCAGATATCAATCGGCTCGTTGATGCGGTCCCCAAACCGATCGCACCTTCTACAAGCAATCTAATTTGATCGTTTGGCCCCAGGGCCAAACAACCAAATTAGTCTGAATTCACCCAATTTTGCCCACCCGTAGGTGGGGGATATCGGAAAAAGATCCGCTTGCTTGGTGACCTCGCCAGGCAAGCGGATCTTAACATGTATGGCCACCTTAAATGTGTAACTAAACACTCAATTTTAGATGTGCAGACTTTGCCAGTATAAGGGCATCTCTGCAATTTATCAACTGGGAAAGGCTTTTCACAGGGTTAAACACAGACAACTATATGTTTCCTTAATGGAGAAGGATCTAGGGGTTTTTGTTGATAACAAGTTGTCTAATTCCAGGCAGTGTCATTCTGTGGCTACTAAAGCAAATAAAGTGCTGTCTTGTATAAAAAAGGGCATTGACTCAAGGGATGAGAACATAATTTTGCCCCTTTATAGGTCCCTGGTAAGGCCTCACCTTGAGTATGCAGTGCAGTTTTGGGCTCCAGTCCTTAAGAAGGATATTAATGAGCTGGAGAGAGTGCAGAGACGTGCAACTAAACTGGTTAAGGGGATGGAAGATTTAAACTATGAGGTTAGACTGTCGAGGTTGGGGTTGTTTTCTCTGGAAAAGAGGCGCTTGCGAGGGGACATGATTACTCTGTACAAGTACATTAGAGGGGATTATAGGCAGTTGGGGGATGTTCTTTTTTCCCATAAAAACAATCAACGCACCAGAGGTCACCCCTTTAGATTAGAGGAACGGAGCTTCCATTTGAAGCAGCGTAGGTGGTTTTTCACGGTGAGGGCAGTGAGGTTATGGAATGCCCTTCCTAGTGATGTGGTAATGGCAGATTCTGTTAATGCCTTTAAGAGGGGCCTGGATGAGTTCTTGATCAATCAGAATATCCAAGGCTATTGTGATACTAATATCTACAGTTAGTACTAGTGGTTGTATTTATAGTTTATGTATGTGAGTGTATAGATTGGTAGGTGTGGGTTAGGTGTGCTGGGTTTACTTGGATGGGTTGAACTTGATGGACACAGGTCTTTTTTCAACCCTATGTAACTATGTAACTATGTAACTATATATCTCAAACGAGTCAACAATGCATAATTACTGAATTAAAAATGCCAGAAATAACAAAACAGGTATACGTATATTTAAATTAAACAATTGCACAGCTCAAGTGAAAATAAAAAGTGAATAAATATTAGAGACACAAAATTACAAGGGCAAGCGCACGCAGACCATTGGTTCTGCTGCTCTTATCTTGCGTTTTTCAGGCAGGCAGAAAGAAGCAGATCCGCTCTCTTCAGCAGCTCCACTTATCTGCACTGACAAGTACAGCTTTCTCCTGAGTGCAGGTACACACAACAGAATGGAGATCAGCCCGAAAATGCCCCCCTTCATGTTTTTCAGGCCAATCTTTGCTCCTTCTCCGTATACCTGCACTCAGGCTGAAGCTTTTCTTGTTAGCCCGAAACTGGGTAGGATAGACTGAATCAAAATAAAAATGTTTTCAATATCTTTAAATATTATTTTGAGCAGTCTATCCATTTTACCCAGCTTCATTTTTTACACTGAACTGTTCCTTTAAGGGTAGATTTCTCAAAATTCAAGTTTCTGGGGAAAAAAGTGGACACAAAACCACCACCCCCCCCCCCCCCCCCCCCCCACAAAACGCATGAAACTTTTCTTCTGAAAACTATATATCTCAAACGAATCAACAATGTATTATTACTGATTTAAAGTGCCAGAAATAACAAAACCAGGTATACATATGCTTATGGGTAGATTTCTCAAAATTCAAGTTTGTGGGGGGAAAAAGCGGACACAAAAATAAACTTGCTTACAAGAATCACATTGTTACATTCATTTTCAATGAGGCTAAAAACTTGGATGTTTTAATAAACCAGGGAGATAAAGTTGTTACAGACAATTCCCACTGACTAGCCAGGTTTACTTGCCAAGTTTTTTTTTGCAAATTTTTGCGAATGTTTCCTTTAATAAATACCAACTATTTGTATTTCTTAACAATTCTCAAGTAAATTTGTGTTATTTCACTGCATTTTTTCACAAATCGTGAAAAACAGCGAACTCATGTAGTGTCACCTTTTAAGCTGCACATTGTAAGCAAGAAACATGTTAGCCCTCCTAGTCAGACAAACAACAGCTTTAGCAGCTGATATAGACACACATACATGTATCTGTATACCTTGATAATCTGCACAGTTTTTACTGTATAGCCAGTTACCTGTTAATTGTTTTGGGTACAGGTTGAAAAGGACCGCCTTTACATTGTATGAGCTGGCAAGAGGGAGACTAACAAAATCTGTAACTTTATTAGTGCAAAACATTCTATAACTATTTTTCTCTAACCCCAGCTTCACTATAAGTTGTCCTTATATGTGTGTATGTGCTATTAATGATGTTAAAATTGCATTATAAAATACATGATTAACATCCTTTATAAATTATATTTACTTTTGTCTGCTTTAAACGTATCTCACTTCTAGACAGGCACTCACCAGTTAGTCATGTCTAGGAAAAAAGCGCAGCCAGCAGGGTTGAGCTGAAAACCAAGAAGGCGCTGAAATTCTGAAATCAAAACATCCTTATCAGTAGTCCCCAAACAACTGAACTTCTGCATGAGCTCTGGGTCAAGATCAACGTCCATCCCCTCCATGGCAACAACCGGGCTACGGTCCGACTTTCCTTAACACTGCAATTTTGGGCTACGTCAAGAAGAGTAAAAGGCAGTATGCAATTTCCCGACCTGTAAACCAAATCTACACGAGCAAGTTATGTTACAAACGCATAGTCTTATAATTCCCAATTAGTCCTGAAAAATTATAAAACGAGCCTTGAGCCGACTATGACCCATGCCATCCCTCTGCGATGACCTTTGACCCTTGAAGACCTTTAACCTCTATACAACCTTCTCGTCGCGTTCTTTGAAAAGGCTTTCTACACGCCCACATTTAACGTGCCTGGGCTTTCACACAAGGCCCCGGTCTACGGCTCTGTTGCAGGCCGCTCGGGGCCACCCCGCTTCCTGAGCGCCGCACTCCGTCATCACGTCGCAAAACTCAAGCTCGCATCGTCTGACGCATCGTCTGCTGTAGCTCCACCTATTAAAAACGCTTTGTCTCCTAAAGCCTTCTGGTCAAATGTAATAGATATTTCCGTGAAAAGGCAAAGGCATTGCCATTGTTAACCTGCCACAAATATTTGCAGTCTCACAATTCGGTAGCAATCAATGACATTATTGCATAGACAGAAAACATATACTCTATGTAAATTTGGTTGCTGGTGTACCCTTTTCAAATATGGCCGTATTACATCAGCCCCACCCCCCTTACATAATATCCTGCTGCTCTTGGAAAAAACGGATACGTTACAGCGTTGCTTCCGCGTGTTGCAGAAGAGACGTACGCGCCATTAGGATCATGCCGAAGTAAAGTAGATTGTTATTCTTCATAAACTGTACATTTATAGTTACGTGGTCTTGCAGTGTGTCTATTCAGGGGTGGGAGGTTTTGATATGGTTTGTTAATTTTTGTTAAATTGGCAGTTAATATTTTTTTGTGATTACCCTTTTGTCCCTGTTTACTGCAGGTTTTATTGCGACTACTGCGATACGTATCTCACCCATGATTCGGTGAGTATTTGTGAAATGGCATTTAATACTGACCTCCATTCAAAGGTTTGCCAGCTATGTTGGGTATTTTTTAAATCATTACATTTTACGGGAATATGCTGTGTGTGTGTGTGTATATATTTAAAAACTGCACAGTGGGTCAGAAAAAAAGGAGGGATAAGAGTATAATCACCAGTGCATGCTATAATGTTGGGCACCCCAATGATTATAATCACTTACCTGTTAACCCCCTAGGCCAGTGCTCCTGTTTATTACTGATTGGACTGGTCTGAATTATTTCTGTAAAAGCTTCCTTGTTGTAGATTATTCTTCTGTCTTCTCTTTGTTCTTGTTCATGCATGCAGACAAAGAAAAACTTAAGTCACTTCTTTTAAGGTGAAGGAAAGGCATTTTATTGGCAAGAAATTAGTCACAGTAGTATTTTTTTGAGGAAAGAGTCTGATATTGAAGAACATGTGTACACAGAATAAGAAAATAAATGTTTTGAAGAAAAATATAAAGCTTGGAAATTTGAACATGCTTATACCATTGACTTTTGTCTTCTAGCCTTCAGTCCGTAAGACTCACTGTAGTGGGAGGAAGCACAAGGAGAATGTAAAAGATTATTATCAGAAGTGGATGGAAGAGCAGGCACAGAGCCTAATTGACAAAACCAGTGAGTGAAACCATTGTTTCCATTTCAAGCTGCTGTTTCTCATATGTTCATAATTTAAATTTTATAGGGATGCTTTCTTTGCCATTTCTATGCTAATGACTAAAATCAGTACCTTTAAATTAAATGGCAGGCTTCTCAGCTGGATTCAGGTGCTTCTCCAATGTCTTGTGTGCCAGGAGCCTTAGAGAATCTGTAGTGCACTTCCTCAAGTTGCAGGGTACTTTATGTCAATCCATACTGGTTCTCTAAACCTTTAGCTAAACGTTTGTGCTGTATGGAAGTCTTGTGGCATAGGTATCTTAGTTGTGTTTGAAACAGAAAAGCTGCTCAGGCTTTAATTAAGCTTTCCAAAGTTAAGATGATGATGATTTCAAATAGTAATTAAAGGAGAAAGGTAAAAACTAAGTAAGCTTTATCAGAAAGGTCTATGTAAATAAAGTCATAAGCACTCACAGAAACGCTGCACTGAGTTCCCTGTCAAAAGATTTGTTGTGTCTGTTTTCCTCTGCCAGAGACACGCAGCTCTCTGCCCTCTCCTGCTCCCTCTCCCTCAAGAATGCTGAGAACTCACTCCCTCCCCTTAGGAATGTGGATCTGAGTAAGCAGGAAGCTGTCTCATAGGGGGGAATTCACAAAAGTGGTGATATTGAGACAAAATAAAAGTGGAGATAGAGGTTTGTGAATTAGGTGGAAAATCCGACAAATCTATCTCCACTTTTGTGAATTTGTCTTTTAAACAGACAGTTTTCAGATTTTGTCATTTTCCCGACATTTTTTTTTTATGAATTTGCCTTTAGCTCTTAGTAAATCTGTTGGTGCCATCAAACCCAGTCCCCCATCTATAGCAGGATTTTGCATTTCATATGCCATTTGTCATTTCACATTGGGGGCATTTCCTGAGGGGTAATTTTAGTTTGCCTAGGAAAACTATACATCATTTTTTTTTTTTAGGATAATTGGGCTTTCTAATAGAGTTGGGCGGTATGACCAAAAATTTATATCACGGTATTTTTCAAAATTATATCGGTGTCACGGTATTTGACGGTATTTTTTTTTTCCATGCATGATTAGGTGTTAAGCACATTTCCTAATAAATTAGAGAATAATTACTGCAGTATTGAAAATCAGAGTCAGGCAAGCGAAGGATCGGCAACAGAAAGTCGTTAGGTAAATCAGGCAGGCTTAGTTTCCCAGGCAAGGCCGCAGACAACATAGCACAGGAGGAAGCGTTTGATAGCTTTAAATACCCCCCATGCATGCGCAGAACCGGCGCCATCAGCCCGTCGCGGACGTGCACGCTTTGACATGTATGTGCGCTTTGACATGTGCGTGCACACGCAAGGAGGCGCGTGAGACCGGCCCGCACGGGCGAGTACCCTGACACCCCGGTATTGCGGTATCTGAAAAATGAATATAGTTTTTAAAAAAAAAAAAAACACCGGTATTCGGTATTAAACGGTATATCGCCCAGCCCTACTTTCTAATGTATTCTATATTTCTGTGTAATTCCACTTCTGTAACAAGATTTTAAGGGTCTAAATACCGTCTTCTCTAGCCCCTACTCATTAGTGGTCAGCAGCAATCCGGCCCACACACCAACATGCCCGGTTAATAGAGGTCCAATGGGACTAGGGCCCACCGGGTTTTTATCCAGTGCCCTGTTGGGCCAGTCCAACCCTATACCCCAATATCCCAGTTTGGGTGCCAGTGTGTATGTGCTGTTTGCTTATCCCCAAGATGGCTGCCGGGGGATAGGTGGGGCCAATGCTGTTAAGCAGCTCTGTAGTTCTGGACATGCTATGGGGGCACAGACAAGTTGGGGCAAATGTCAGTGAAGTCATTAAAGAGGGAGCACTGCAGCTAAAACTAAAAATTTGCTTTTCCTTTTAATAAAAATGTTTACATATTTACTCAAAATGTTATTAGTGCCTCATTGATTAAGCTAAAACTAGCATAATCGTGCAAATGTCAGGTGAAAACTTTTAATATATAAGATATAAATTAAACTTTTTTTAATCAGTGTTTTACTTGTTTATAAAATGTTAATGAGGCTTTTTGCACCTATTGCTCTAGGGTTAGACAGAAACTTGTCCCCTAACAATAGGTTGCTAATCCCCATTAATATGTTACTGATCCCCCAATAGGGCCCCTACCTTAGGTGTGAAATGGAGACTGGGTGAAACAAAACTGAAAAGCTTAGAATTGGTCTGACAGAGTTACACTGAGCTTTACTCCATTTTGAAAATATCGGGAAAAAATGTCGTTAAAACGTTGTATAAATGTCGTTTAAACAACAAATTCAAAAAAGTGTCTGTAAACTATCTTTCTTTCACCAAAAACGGAAAAGTGGTGGTTGAGTCGGAATTTAGGCGAATTTCTGTTTGTGAATCTGGATAAAGTGTTTTCCACCAGTTTTTCCAAAAAAGGGCTACCTCCACTTTTGTGAATTCCCCCCATAGTCTAACTGAGCATGTACATTTGGTCTGGGTTTCAGTGCAGGAGTGAGGCATTATGGGAACTTCCTTTACACAGCTCAGCGTTTTTTCTTCCTTTTTGGCTTCTGATCATCTGAACAGGTGAAATATGGGGAGACTTAAGGGCACTATTAAGACAACTGAAGGCATGCCTGCAGCTTTATTAGCCTTTCCTTCTCCATTGATCCAACTCTTTTGTGAAACACTGACTTGGAGTATAATACATTCAATACATTTAGGGGAAAATATTTAATAGTTGTCTATTGAAGATATTATGTGGAGAATACTGTACTGTTGGTTTTACCTGGGTTTTCTAACTGCCTGCAGATGGCCTGCTGTTACTGGCTTATAGCACAGAAGTAATATATATTTCTCTCACAGCTGCTGCATTTCAACAAGGAAAGATACCCCCAACACCTTTTGCGGCTCCGCCAGCTGGAAGTGCCATGATCCCACCACCTCCAAGCATGGGTAAATATACTTTATGAATATGAAAGGTCAATTCAAAAGGATGTGATTTATATGAAATCTGTTACAATGGCAGACAATGCTAAGGAGGGTCGTAGTTCCTACTGCAAAAACTGTGGTGTCCAATTAACTTGTACATTCTGCAGATAATTCTGTGGAGTTGATATCTTGTGTACAATCTGCAGATTGAGGGCTGAGGGGTTGTCGCAAATTATAAAGCAGAAAATAAGGTTGGCATGTAAAATAAGCTGATGCTACAGGGCTGATTATAAATTTCTGATGCTAACTGCACTGGTTTCTGAGCTTCTATGTAGTAATTATACTTATTAATTAGTAATCAGCCTTAGGGCTCTGGCACACTGGGACAAATCTCCCTGTTCGCGGGCGACTAATCTCGCTACTAATATACCCCCAGTAGCTCCCTATCTTTTTTGCGGATTTATTGCAAAAGCTATGCGTTGCTTTCAGTTACTGAGCTTAGGGAGCAATTCACAATATATTGTATATACAGAATAAAAATGTCACAATATAAGGGCTCTGGCACACTGGGAGATTAGTCGCCCGCGACAAATCTCCCTGTTAGCGGGCGACTAATCTCCCCGAAATGCCATCCCTCCCGCGAAAATGTAAATTGCCGGTGGGATGGCATACGCGGCGCTGCGATTTCCCTGAAATTGCGGAAGTTGCCTTGAGAGGAAACTTGAGAGCCCTTATATTGTGACATTTTTATTCTGTATATACAGTATATTGTGAATTGCTCCCTAAGCTCAGTAACTGAAAGCAACGCACAGCATTTGCAATAAATTGGCAGAAAAGATAGGGAGCTACTGGGGGTGTATTAGGAGACACAGATCTTCAATGTTAAAGGAGCAAGAAAGCGAAGCATTATTTTGTTAATAGACTAGTCACAATAGTGCAAGCTAGAATAAGAGTAAACCACATCATTCAGGGAGAAAACTGCTCTTGGCTCAAATTTCAAAGGGGAGGGGGAGAGAGGATTTTTCTGTGAAGGATCTGACACAGAAGATCATGTATACAGAATAGAAGGAAAGAAATGTAAAGTTCCTCTTCACTGAGGACTCAAAGCAGTATATTTACATAGAACTTTCTAATAAAAATTACTTGGTTTTTATCTTCCCTTCTCTTTTTAAAGGGCTGTAGTTGCCTTGGTCTGATATAGAAGCCCAAAACATAATGTACAACATTTCTACCCTATATCTTTAGTTAGGCTCTTTTTTTGTTGCAGTCTTCATTCAGTAGCAGTTGTAGGAGATTCGAACCATGGAGTCCAGATGTTGTCAAACTTGTTCAGATAGCCTCTGGCTGAGGAGGTTAGTTTTTACAGTTGCAATTGGGAGTTGACCAGAGTGATCCATTTACCAAGTGATGGAGGAGAGGAGCCCATCCAGTGCATGGCTACAGTCTTTTTGGCATAGAAAAAAAAAAAATAGCCTCATGAGACATCTAGCATGTGTTCTGGGCATTATGGAGTCCAGTAAGCCTAGCAAACATGTTGCCGGGTTGTAAACTAGTGGAAGCGACAGTTCTGTAGCCGTAAATTTTTTAACCTTCCAAAAATGTTTCCAAAATTTCTGCACTTTGGGGCAGTCCCATAATATGTGCAGAAAGTTAGAGGGGACCTTCCATCTCAGACAGCAGGGGAGGGTAGTCTCCCAATGGTATTTAGCTTTTGTGGTGTCAGATAAGTTTGGATAATTTTGAATTGTATGAGCTTGTCTCTGACACTCGGTAAAGGTTGGTACAGATTGTCATGATGAGGTAACAAAGAAGCTGGACAGTGGGGATGCAGTAGATATGATCGATTTGATACCGTTCCCCACAAACGACTGCTTTCTAAACTAAGGTCTATTGGTCTTAGTGAAGTAGTTTGCATATGGATAGAAAACTGGCTACAGGATTGGTTACAGAGGGTGGTTTTTAATGGTACATTCTCTGCTTGGAGTATGGTTCTCAGTGGGGTCCCTCTGGGTTCTGTACTGGGTCCACTTTTGTTTTAACTTGTTCATAATTGACTTTGGGGAGGGTATTATAAAGCAATGTATCAGTGTTTGCAGATGACACAAAACTCTGCAGTCAATTCTATCCAGGCATGTGGCATTCTTGCAGCAGGATCTTGACCAACTGGCAATCTGGGCGGCTAAGTGGCAGATGAGATTTAATGTGGATAAATGTAAGGTCATGCACCTGGGATGTAATAATATGCAAGCCCCATCTAGAATATGCTGACCAGTTTTGGTCTCCAGTGCTCAAACGGGACATTGAGTTAGAGAGGGTCCAGAGAAGGGCAACTAAGCTGGTAAAGGGTATGGAAAGTCTGTTATGAAGAAAGACTGGCCAAGTTGGGTTTGTTTACACTGGATAAGAGGTGACATGATAACTATGTATAAATATATAAGGGGATCATATAATAACGTTTCTAATATTTTATTTACCAGTAGGTCCTTCCAACAGACATGAGTGCACCCACTCTGTTTATAAGAAGGGAGGTTCCATTTAAATATTCGTGCTGGCTGATGCATTATATAGCTTTAAGAAGGGGCTGGATGGATTCTTAGCAAGTGAGGGAATACAGGGTTATGGGAGATAGCTCTTAGTACAATTTGATCCAGGGACTGGTCCGATTGCCATCTTGGAGTCAGGAAGGAATTTTTTCCCCTCTGCGGCAAATTAGAGAGGCTTCAGATGGGTTTTTTGCCTTCCTCTGGATCAACTAGTAGTTAGGCAGGTATATATAGGCATTATGGTTGAACGTGATGGACATATGTCTTTTTTCAACCCAACTTATTATGTTACTATGGTGTATTGGTGGAATGTGTCCTGCTGTGTCCTATGCTCCTTTAGTGGCATCTAGAGATATAATGCTTCTGGTATTGGTGCTGGGTTTTTAGTGTCAAATGTTTTCCACTTGGCAATGTGGGAGTTCTGAGAGCCCATGGGGCATATCTAGTATAAATAAATCTAAAGCAACTGGGCTTGTTAAGTAACTTAAGTCCAGTTGCTTTAGATGTATTTATACTAGATATACTATGACCTGAATGAATGAAAATCTTCATAGTCCTATAACTGGGACATGTTTACCCTAACTGGTCTTGAGGGGCATTGAGTGTAGGTCTGAAAAAGGGTAGGGGGTTTGTTTCAAATTCATATTGTGTTTGACCAATATCTTGTAGGGCTCTTTTGGGTATGTGGCTAGGGGTATTACTGGAAAATGTCCCACCTAAGGGAAAGATAACGGATTTTTTCCAATTAATTTGTAGACCTGAGAATGTTTCAGAGTGCTTAATTTTGTAGGACCGCTGTAAAGGAATCATGGGGGTCAGCGAGATATACAGGTATGAAATATACAGGTTATCCAGAAAGTTCCGAATTACAGAAAGGCCATCTCCCATAGACTCCTTTATAAACAAATAATTCTAATTTTTAAAAATGATTTCCTTTTTCTCTGTATTAATAAAACAGTACCTTTTACTTGATCCCAACTAAGATATAATTAATCCTTATTGGAGACAAAACAAGTCTGTTGGGTATATTTAAATGTTTTTTATTAGACTTATTTAGACTTAAGTTATGGAGATCCAAACTACGGAAAGATCCCTTATCCGGAAAACCCCTGTTCCTGAGTATTCTGGATAACAGGTCCCATACCTGTAATAGTGTATCATCTGCATATAAGGAAATCTTTTCCTCAACTGTTTTGTATATAAGGCCTTTAACTTGCTGAGAGTGCATGGTAGCCATTGCCATGGGCTTGATGGCAAGTGCAAAGAGAAGTTGTTAAAGGGAACATCCTTGGCGGGTGCCTCCTGTGAGTAAGAGATGGGATCCCATTTACTATGACTGGCCTTTGGTTCGCTATACATTAGTTTAATCCATTTAGTGAAGGCTTGGCCAAAGACCATTGTGGGCTTTCATGGAAAAGAATACTTTAGCAGTATCTAGAGACACTGCCAGTCTAGAGCCTAGGTTCTCGTGTAGTTTGCAAAATAAGGAAAAGCCTCCTAAAGTTGAAGCTAGTAGATTTAGATGGCATAAATCCTGTCTGATCGGGTTCAACTAGAGTAGATTACTTTGATAAGTCATTTTCCAGGCTTTAGCTAGAATTTTTATTTCCATGTTCCATTTAAAGAAATTGGTCTATATGAGAAACAAAGGGGCAAATTTACTTATCCATGAACACTCCGACCGTGACTCGATCGGTCTAATCGTATTTTCTGCTACTTTTTTGTACCTTGCGCAACTTTTTCGGCGCTTTTGCGACATTTTTTGTATTTTTTGCCGCTGTTTACAATCGTTCGGTACGAAAATTTAGTGACTTTTGGATCGCCAATACAATATTATCGTGACTAATACGTTTTTTTCCTGAAGCATTTTCGTGATATTTGCTATCTTCAGAAATTTTCATTTCTAATCTTTTTCGCATTTGGGATTCCAACTCATGTTTTGGTAAATCTGCCCCAAAGTGTACTGTCTTTCCCAAGTTTAGGAATAACCACTATAGTTGTATCGAAAAATGAGGGAAGAGAGAAATTTTCAAAGGAGTATATTAATGTTTTGTGTAGCTTGGACTATTTCTTTAATGTGGGTACAATTCAATTCTGTAATAGCCATCTGGTCCTAGAGATTTGCTTGAAGGGAGAGATAATATGGTTCTGCTATTTCATACTGAGTGATAGGAGAGTCCATATATTTTGTTTGGTGCTGTTTCAGCATAAACCTCCTTTAAAGGACAATGAAAGGTTAATATAAATTAAAAGTGAGTCTAAAGGCATTCTTTTTAAGTACTTACTGCATATCTAAATTCCCAGATCCCTGCTTGCTTCTCTGAGATATGGTGCTGGCAGCCTACAGCAGTGTGAAGACTACAGTGACATCACTGAAATCTCTCTGTCCTTCCTGTAGGCTGCCAGTGGCAGCCTTCCTATTCTCTGAGCATGTGTGTAACTTGATCCTGTTCTGAGCTACACATGCCCACCAGCCAATCAGAAGCGGATCTGCCAGAGGGGAGGGGGGAGGTAATGAAACACATTTGCAGTATGAAGCAAGGAGGGAAAGGAAGGGAGAATACCTTTTTAGAGATGGCTGCCTGTTCTAGAAAATGTGAAGTAAGTGTGACTGAGTAAATATTTGATTAGGTGAGCCAAAAGTGTGGCGTTTTTACTAAACAATAGGAGGACTATTGGGCAATATGCTTTTTAAATTTTGACTTGCATTCTCCTTTAAGGTTAGTGAGAGATTGAATGAATGAAACAAATAAGTCTAATTGTTAAAAAAAAGACCAATATTTTAAAAGAGAAACCAGAGTTTCCTCCTGCATATGCACTAACCGAACAAGAAATATAACCTGCAATTCATTTATATAGAACATGCATGATAATTAGATGAAAATAAAACACAGCCACCTAGTATCTCATGTACTTCCCATGGAAGAGAATTAAAAATGTCCATTTACACTAGAGCAGATAAGCTATAGATCTGGCGATTTCAGGGTTTAAGCCATTCATGCACAACTTAATCTCCATAACCATTCCCCTCCCTCCCTACATGCTACCCAGTCTCTTCTTGGTTCCTTCTCCCCAGTGACTGAAGAGGTCTCAAAACTTTTGGCTTCCTCTCACCTTACCACTTCCCCGGTTGATCCCATTCCTACCAAACTTTTACACAATGCCAATCCCTGTCTTATCAAATCCTTAACTCATCTATTCAATCTCTCGCTCTCTACTGGAATCTTTCCCTCCCAACTGAAACATGCACTTGTAACCCCTATTCTTAAAAACCCTCCCTTGATCCCTCCAATCCTACTAACCTCCGACCTATCTCTCTGCTCCCATTCATCTCCAAACTGCTCGAGCGCCTAGTTTACAACCGACTGACGCTATTCCTCTATGGCAATAACCTCCTGGATCCCCCTACAATCTGGTTTTAGACAACACTCCACCGAAACTGCTCTAACCCCACTAACAAATGACCTCCTATCGGCTAAAGCCAAGAAACACTACTCGCTACTAATACTTCTTGATCTCTCTGCTGCTTTTGACACTGTGGATCACCCTCTTCTCCTCCAGTCACTCCGCTCTCTTGGCCTTCGTGACACTGCCTTATCTTATCTCTCCGATCGATCCTTCAGTGTCTCTCACAATGGGGAATCATCTTCTCCCTTACCTCTTTCTGTCGGGGTTCCTCAAGGCTGTCCTGGACCCCTTACTAGTTTCTCTCTATACCTCCTCACTTGGCAAATTAATCAATTCTTTTGGCTTTCAGTACCACCTCTATGCTGATGATACTCAGATCTATCTTTCCTCTCCTAATCTCAACCCAGAGCTTCTAACTCGTGTCTCTTCCTGGCTGTCCGCTATCTCCACTTGGATGTCTCAACGTTACCTTAAATTAAACCTCTCTAAGACTGAATTGGTTCTCTTTCCCCCATCCAACACCCAGATTGTTCCCGAGGTATCTATAATGGTTAACAATTCTACCATCACCCCATCTTCCCAGGCCCGGTGCCTTGGGTTTATCCTTGATTCTGCCCTGTCCTTCACTCCTCATATCCAATCACTTATCAAATCATGTCACTTTCACCTAAGAAATATTTCCAAAATACGATCATTTATCACCCAAGATGCTGCCAAAATTCTTATTCACTCTTATAATATCTCGCCTGGACTACTGTAACTCCCTTTTAATTGGCCTTCCCCTCCAAAGACTGTCCCCTCTCCAATCCATAATGAATACTGCTGCCAGGCTCTACCTCTCCCAACCACTCCTCTGCTGTGCCACTCTGCCAATCCCTGCACTGGCTTCCCCTACCATCCAGGATAAAATTCAAACTAATGACTCTCGCATTCAAAGCAGTTCATAACTCTGCCCCACCCTACATCTCTGAACTTATCTCTAGGTACCATCCAACCCGCTTGTTGCGCTCCTCTACTGACCTTCTCCTCAACTCCTCTCTCATTCCCTCCTCACACACTCGCATTCAAGATTTTGCAAGGGCTGCCCCCCTTCTCTGGAATTCGCTCCCACAAACTGTCAGACTGTCTCCCAATCTCTCTGCCTTCAAGAGATCTCTAAAAATGCATTTATTTAGAGAAACTTACCCTAATCTTGTTTAAAATAACCTCAGTGTGCCGCTAAAAGCAATAACCTGTGCCCCACCTCTCACAACTGTCATGCCCATTCCCACACCTTGTGGCTCAATCCTCTCTCCTTGTAGATTGTAAGCTCTTTTGGGCAGGGCTCTCTTTACCTCTTGTATCAGTTATTGATTGCTTAATATGTTACTCTGTATGTCCAATGTATGAAACCCACTTATTGTACAGCGCTGCGGAATATGTTGGCGCTTTATAAAAAACTGTTAATAATAATAATTCTAAAGACTTACAGGTATCTGATGCCTTATCTGGAAACCTGTTATCCAAAAAGCTTGATATTATGGGAAGGCCATCTATGGTTTATTTTAAGCAAATAATTGTAATTTTATCTTTTTCTCTGTATTAACTGTACCCTTCCTATATTGATCAGCACTCCTCTATCCAGGTGAAAACTTGCCTAGGTGCAGTCCATGCTTTTGTATATGAAAACCACTGTAGAAATCTGCACTCACAGGATTTATGTATCTGAAACGTGATTTATTTGAGAGTAAACAAAGTTTTGTCAAAAGTAAAGGTTTTGCTTATTGCGCACTAGTGCTTAATTAAAATTACTTTGAGAATTTGCTAATTGCACAGTAGCACAGTTTTTTTTTTTATCACCTTTTGGATTCATAATAAATGTTTATTTAGAAGCCCCAATATTTGTCACTACCTGTGATCTTTCCCATGGGAAAACCATCACACAGTGTGTACAGAACCTTCCCCATTTAAAAGAAAGAATGGTGCCTAAACCTCCATTTGACAAGGTTGCACAGATCTACAGAGGGAAATACAGACTATAAATAACCAAAACACTTCCAAAGGTAAGAGGTATTAATAGTGTAGCTTTAGACTGTGCAGTAACCACTTGTCCAAATGCGCTTGTTTCTGAAACTGCCAACTTTATCGTAACTCAAGCTGACCAGGATTTGAGTAATGTGTAAGCGCATACAGATGCAAGCATGACATTGTAATCTAGTGAAGTGTCACGTGAGCAGAAAGTCCAGGGCAAGTTCTGTGTATCCTGAAGGCTTTGTTGTACATTCTGAGCAACGTACCACTGTCTGGCTAGATGCAATGCACAATGATTGTAGCAAAGCTCAGACTCTGCTGACATATTTGTTATAGTTAAAATAGAGCCTTTGGTAGCAGCAGACGCCCATAACATAGTCTTTCACTAGACTTATTTAGACATGGGTCTTTGCAAAGGACGGAATATGCAGCATTGAACCCAGGTGCTTTAAAGAAACGAAGAAAGAGAGAAAATACGTTACTGAGTTAATTTACATACAGAAAATACTGTAATTTATACTGTAAAATACCAAGTTAGGTTGAAAAAAGACACACATTCATCAAGTTCATTTTATGTCTATATAAAGCCTGCCTAACTGCTAGTTGATCCAGAGGAAGGCAAGAAACCCCCTTCTGAAGCCTTTCTAATTTGCCTCATAGGGGGAAAAAATCCTTCCTGACTCTGTCACTGGACACTAAGCAGCCTATATTGTCCAAAAAAAGTGTTTAAACAGTGATGGTTAGGGGCTAGTAGTGATGTGCAGGCCGGCTCTGGACCCGTGCCGCAAACGTGTGGATTGCTGGGTGGTGTGGGCTAAGCTCTTCCTGTCCCCTGCGACAAATCTTTCTTGTTGTGGGTGACTAATCTCCCCGAAATACTAGAATGTAAATCGCTGATGGGATGCCATACGTGGCGCCGCAATTTGCAGAAGTCGCCTCGAGATGAAACTTCGGCAAATCACGGCACTGCGTATGCCATCCCACCGGCGATTTACATTCTAGCCGATGGGGATGGCATACGCGGTGCCATGATTTGCCGAAGTCGCCAAAGTTTCCTCTCAAGGCGACTTCGGCAAATTGTGACGCCCCGTATGCCATCCCACCGGCTAGAATGTAAATCACTAGTGAAATGCAATTTCGGGGAGATTAGCTGCCCATGACAAGGAAGATTTGTCACGCGGCGACTAATCTCCCGTGTGTCATAGCCCTTGAACTATACTATATCGAGGTAACAATTGGCGTTGTAGGCACAGGAATATTATTCTTGACCTCCAGTTAAAATGTTTAAACCAGTAATTGTAGACTGGTGTTAGCTATTTTGATTCTCAAGCTAAACGTCTTTACCAGTAAAAGTAGACTGGTGTTAGTTACCCTGGTTTACAGCTAAACGGTTTTACCAGTAAATGTAGACTGGTGTTAGCTATTTCGAGTCTCAATTAAATGTTGTTACTAGTAATTGGAGACTGGTGTTAATTATCCCGGTCTCCAGTTAAATGTCTTTAACCAGTAAATGTAGACTGGTATTAGTTTTTAAGGTATCCATCAGTCGTAATCGTGGATGAACTGGTTGTTCAAAATCCCGTGTGCCGAGGTATTACAAAGAGGTATATCTGGTCGCCGAGGTAACACATGAAAGTGTAGGCACCAGAAGTGTGCTCGGGAATAGAAGCGGGGGTTCGTTTGGAAAATGATCAATTAATCCAGAGCACTCATTGTAGTTTACATTGTAAGAGTAGCAATTGTTTGTATTTAACCATATAAGCGTCGATAACATCAACAGCAAATATATAATTGTTAATATGGTAAATATTAAAGTAGGAATAGTCGTATTATCACTTAATTATTTGTAAAAATTCTAAGTTCTGAGGCAACATAAAGAGCTGTTAAAACCGGGTCTCAGGCCCGAGAGGTGAATATATTAAGGGACCTTATTCCATTGGAGCCATGTGGCTGATATGCTGAATTCAGGCTGCCGGGAAAACATATATATGTACAGGCATTAGGACCCTGTTTGAGCATAGAAACCGCTGTGGAATCTAGAATGATCGGAAGTACCCAATAGGGTAACACCGCAAAAACATCAAAACTATAATAGCAATGTTAATACAAGCCGTGAGTTAAACTAAATGTCTTTTGAGGAAACAATAGAGGACATAGAAAGTAAATTAGCAAACCTCAGGTACTACATGCGCCGTCCAAGTAAACAATGAGGGGAATTAATGTTGATAAGAGGCAAGTTTGATTGTCATATATGTGCCGCATGAGAAAGTTATAAATGGCTTACAATTCTCTATGTAATATCCATCAGTGAACAAGCTAAATGGATAGGCGCTAAATTGTGTACCTGGCGGATCCTAGATACTGAGGTAGCAAAAGTGTATACAGCTCCTACTTATGTTCTACGGAATAATTTGACAAAGCCAATGGGAAGGTAAATGCTACTCGGGTGGATACAGTTTGGATGTATGCTGTGTTGAGTGAAGTGCGAATGTGATTGCCATCTCCTCTGGAGATTGAAGTAGTTAAGACAAATCCCGCTCTGACACGCGTTCCACAACATGGCATGATAAAGTAAGCGCAAGTATATTACTCTTACCGGTCGGATGTTAAGGAAGTCAATATAACAAATTGCTCCTATATGTGCTATACTAATCTGCTATTATTACTCTTGCCGGCTAGATGCTAAGTGCTATACTAATCTGCCCAGCCACTCTGAGTAAGCAAGTGGGGATATCATTGGTGTATATACGGGATTTAATGGGAAAATAATCACACTTGCAGCTTCCGTCCACTTGTCAAGGAGGGCGCAATAGCCAATAACAGCGCGAACTGTTAAAAATATAAAAATATACAAGCTATTCTATTCAATACATAGATGTTGGGGGTTGTCCCTCCTAGTGTGAGAAGTGAATTTCTCAGGCGCCTTGAGATGGGGAATTCTCTGCTGACTTGATGTTCGAACGCAGTTTAGAGGTGTCGCATTATTGGGCGGAGTACTGGACTCTTGGCCAGGCGATTCACTACTCCTATGTAATGAATACCATAATGATACTTACCAGTGTATATAGCGAACACTCCAACTGATCCTCAGTATGAAGTAAATGTGGATTTAATAAAGACACAACACATGACTGTGGAATAAATTTATTACACGGACGGTGAGATTATTTCCTACTCGTTATAAGGAACTTCCCCCTGTCAATACTTACCGAAATTATTCAACCACGAATTTTTCTGTAAACCTCACAAAGTGCTCTGTACAGATCAAAAACTTACCTGGGTAATAGAACCTAAATTATAAAGGTTGAGATTAGTTTACTTACCTGGGCAAAAAAGCCACGACTCTTCTTTAGAAGTCATACAGAATATCTTTGTGCAGACCAAATCATAGAATTGCTACAATTGTAAATAATTACGACACTAAAGATACCTTATTAAGTAACAATTCCTAGGAGTGAAAGAGCTAGAATTGTAACAGTTTCAAGGTGTGATTAAGTACATTTTAAATTTCCTTTCTTTTTCTTCCTATCTATTTTAAGTATTTTTAATATCAAGAAGTAAAAGTTATATTTTAACCTAATAGGTGTGCCAGTCTTGCCCCCTTTTTGTGTCTATAACACGATATAGTATATGTCAAAACTTTAAATACTGAGCACCCGAATTAGATTATTGTAGTGCGAGGTTCTCCACAATATATAGCCCTTGAACTGTGGTGATTTTTTAAGTAGCTGTAGCCACTGTGAGAGATGCAATGGAAAAGATGTTTGGGGTGTTTTCCACCAGTGTTAATGGTGGGATACAAATGGCACCAGGTAAAATACCTGGTTTTGCAGCAGGTGATGCTGGGTTTATGTTACTGGCTTAGAAAAAGACCAATGAATAGGTCCCTGGAGTAAATGGAGGGTTAATTGGGTAGGTCCTCCATTCCAAACTCCCTTTAAAGGAACAGTAACACCAAAAAATGAAAGTGTATTAAAGTAACTAAAATATAATGTGCTGCTGCCCTGCACTGTTAAAAGTTGTGTGTTTACTTTAAAAAGTCTACTATAATTGATATAAATAAGCTGCTATGTAGCCATGGAGGCAGCCATTTAAAGGAGAAAAGGCACAGGCACATAGCAGATAACAGATAAAGCACTATTGTATTGCACAGAGGTTATCTGTTACCTGCAATGTAACCTGTGCCTTTTCTCCTTTTTTCCAGCTTGAATGGCTATAGTAGGTTTTCTGTAGCAAACACACCAGTTTTACCAGTGCAGGGCAACAGTACATTATATTTGTATTACTTTAAAGCTCTTTCATTTTTTAGTGTTACTGTACCTTTAAGGTTTTGATTTGGCCAGCTGTAGGGAGCTGCCTGATTAGGCTGCAGGTGAGCAGCAAATAAAAGGGCCGTGGGATTACACAGAGTTGGGACCTTGACTGAGTGAAGGTCACTCTCAGAGCAGGGCACAGGGCAGGAGGGCTGCCTGTGTTGGGAACTCCCAGAGGAGCTGGGGGTGCCACCTGCCACTGCAAGGAGGAGAGGGAGTTATGACCAGACGGATGAGAGCTGAGAGGAGTCAGCAAGGCTTAAGGAGAAGCCTGAGTGTGAGTTACCCTGGATGGTGAGAGCCCTGAAGAAGGGACAAACAATAATACTGAACTGTACGTTGATGAACTGTCTTATGTTTCTGTTGTGAAGAATTGGCCCTAAAATAATCCTGTGTTTTGCCTGAAGACGTGGTGTCCCTGTCTCTATGCTCCAGATCCTCTGCATGCCTGCCTACCATTGCTAATACCCCCAAAATTGCGTGTACAAGCAGTCAGCATGTCACACATTCACAAATCTAACCATTCACATTAATAGAACAATCTTTGCCATATACATTGTTAACAAAAATGTGCAGTTGAAGAGATATTCACCTCAGAATCTTCCTCTGGGATGGAATCCCCTGGTCTTTTGGGCTGAAGGAATCTCAATTTTCTTTAATGTGTAGCAGCTCCCTATGCATTTCAGATCATGTAGATCAGTAGATTTTTTCAGTTGCCTTTTTGCTGTGTCATATATGGAGCTTACATCCTGGATGATGATAGTAAATAAAAGTCATACCCTGAGTCATGCTTCTGCACATAACACATCCTTCACACCTGCAACAGCCATTTTTTTTTACTGTCAGGATTCAAGCAATTTGTTGCCTGTACAATTCCCACCCCCCCCCCACCACCAAAAAAAAATTCCTAGCCTTTATGCCGTTTAGAGGTTTGTCTGTATCTGAAGGGGATAGATGTATTTTTAGCCATCAGGTGTATATACCCTGTATTGAGAAATCAAAATCAGTAGAGTAAGTGTTACAAAACAACTGAGCTGTATTTTTATGTATTTTTTATGTATATGATGTATTTTATCTTTGTAAAGGTTTTTTTTTTTTAACTCCATTAAGACTATCTTCCCTTTTCTGTATCGATTTGTGCTTTTGTAACATCAGATGTGTTGCTAGAAGGGATATTGCCATAAAAATATATTTGCTTAGATGACAAATGTTTCTGCTATATCTGTTATTGCATATTTTTGGTACACTTGGCCGAAAAAATTTCCAGTGGCATGAAAGCAATTTAGGACTAGTTATGAGTGAATCTGTCCCGTTTTGCTTCTCCATAAAATTCGCAAAATGACAAAATAAAAGACTAATTTCGTTTTACGAATTTTGCAAATTTTCTTGTCACCCACGTATTTGTTGATGCGCCCAATGCAACGTGATCATGACTCTTTTGACGTGCAACAAATTTTTCTGTGGCAAATTTTCACCAAAGTTTCCCAAATCAATTCGCCAATGGCAAAATGCGGAAATTCACTGCAAATCCATGCCTGCCAAAAAAATTTGCTCATTGCTATTCAGGACAACAGTAGCTAGAAAAGGCTAATGTAGTAGCCTGATCCACAAGTCCACTCATGACTAAGAACTGGCACCCATTTATTTCAGTAGCAGTGTACTGTTACCCATTTGCTGGAGTAGTGCTTCGGGTTCAGTCAGGTATTTTTTTTTTTTTTGACTGTTGGCCAAATACATTGGTGTGTGCTTCCATTGCTTAGGCAATGTTAAATTAGAGCTAAATAACTCTTCAATACAAAGCTGCAAAAAGAGACCGATTGCAGAGAAGGGTATGAGTGAAGGTATCTGGTATTTGGCAGCTGTTGATGGGGCATGATTGGTTTTGAGGACTGCATTGGCTCCTCTGCTTTTTAAGCAACCTTGTCAAACAAGTGGATCTTATAATGTTTGGCAATGTAGCTAGCTATCCCCCCCCCTCCCAGAAAAAACTGTCCCACCTCACTAATGGTTTTGCGGCTGAATTGATAGAAATCCAAACAGTGGGAAAACATCCCAGCAAATTATAGATTTACAAATGCAAAGTACAAGCCAGTATCATTCAAATGAGATGGAACATTTGAGGAATGGGATACTTTTGGCCATGTAGTGTAAGCCTTTATGAAACTAGAAATTATAACTAGTTACATAAAGTATCTTTAAGCTATCTTTCTATATAAGGTCTCAAAATGTTTTCATATTTCATTGGTGATTTAGTCACCATGTAAACCACCAAAAGTGTTTGAAAGAAAGTATCTACCCTATTAGTAAACAGTTCTGTATTCACTGATTTCACCATGCAATGAGTTGCACAGAGCTGCTTATACAGTAGTGTTTTTTTTATTTGGCTTAAAATAAACATTTGTTAAAAAGAGCTCATGTCAAGGGGGGTTATATTTTCCATTTAGGTTAAAGTTGCATCAACACTAGCTCAACTTCCGGAAAAAAAATGGTGGCTTAAGTATTCACTTTCTTTTTGTAGGTGGGCCTCCTCGACCTGGAATGATGCCTGCTCCCCCCATGGCTGGCCCTCCTATGATGCCGATGATGGGACCACCTCCTCCAGGAATGATGCCAGTGGGCCATGGTATGTAGATAACGCTTGGCTTAATTTTCCTCACACTTTGTGGACAATCTAAACTGAAATATAGAGACTTGAAATATTTTTACAAAATAAGAATTTGAAAATAACTTGTATTGTGTAAGGTGAGTTTTATTCTCAATTTGCAGCTGTATTCCATTGTGTTCGAACTGCCAGTTCATCCTCAAGGAGAGTCAGAGCTCTCTGCACTATACTGAGCTGTAGTTTAAGAAAAATAGCCACATAGCCCCTTGCTAAAAATACATTCAACCCTCCAGTGGATTTCACTTGTTTCTAAGCAGTCTTCCTGTCACAGCAATGTGTACTTCAGTTTCCCATAACCAGGACACACATCTGCCTTTTATTTATAACGCATTCTCTTATCAGAAATACTGATGTCCCTGCCTAGACAAAGCTCCATAGCAAACGCAAAATTCTGTCAGATGACTAGTGAGAGTCCATGTGTCTCCATAAACTTAAATTAATTTAAAAAAATTCAAAAACTGCTTTTGCACATGCATAAAAAGATGCTTCTTGTTTTTCAGTAATCTCAGAGTGAGAAAGCAACACCACTACAACTAAGCATAAAGAAGCAAATGTCTAGAACACCCCCTTTTCAGCATGAGCTCCATGAATGGGGCTTGTGCTGAACATACCTTTTGCATATTTTAATTAACAATTTTTAATTAGGAAATATGTAGTTTACTTGTGTGTGTATATATGGACCATTTTTGTTCGAGGGTTTAAAAAGTTTGGAGAGGACTGCACCCAGGCATTTAAAGACTGTTTATCGTGAGTGCCGACCGTTCTATCCTTGTGTGTATATATGTATGCATACATTCATACGTGTATGTATAATATAATGTGGTCCATAAACTCTACTCTGCTTGTTACCCCTGTTCAGGTCCTGGTATGAGACCACCCATGGGAGCTCACATGCCTATGATGCCTGGCCCACCCATGATGCGTCCACCGACACGCCCTATGATGCTACAGTCCCGGCCTGGCATGGCACGCCCTGACCGATAGAATTTTTACAGTTATTTGTAGCTGTGCTAAACTTTGTAGTATGGATGCTTATTGCAGTTCATGCAAATCAAGAAAATCACAGCACTCGTACAAGTGTGCCTGCTCTGTATTGCCAAAAATTGGTGCAAAACCCATCGATGTTAATTCTCTAATATAATTTGCTCTGAATTTAAAGGGTATCAAACATGCTTATATATTCCAGTATTCCAACTTACTGCAGGTACGGAAAAGTGCAAAGTGCATTTGTTTAAACTTGATTTCGGAAATGTGATGTCAAGTCTTGACAGTGTCCTATGTGTTTGCCATGAGCACACAAGATGCAGAAATTTTTTTTTGTTGTGATTTTGTACCTAGAGAAATGTAAACTGTTTTATCACCAAAAAACATACGACTTCTTTTTGTATATAAGAATTTCTGTCACCAAACTATGTAAAAGTATTATTGTAGAAGTATTGTTTTTTTATAGTATTTTTTTTGCAGGGACAAAAGTACATTACTACAGTTTTCACATTTTGCCCATTGTCATGTTCCAGAATTTTGCTGGAATAGGCGTATAAAAATGTTTTATAACCCACAACTCTAGCTTTGACTGGAATATGGCATTGCATATTTACATCTGTTTAAAATGTTTTTAATTCTACTTTTGACAATTGTAGTAAAATAGTTATCAATTAAAGATTTTTAGTTGCTGTTGTAACTGAAGTTAGCTTTTGTAAATTGCTTTGTTAAATTTCTCTGATTCTCTAGTCAAATTCAAAATACTATCTTGTTGCCACATTCAGTGATTTTAGCAGCAAGACAGCTGATTTTATAAGGATAGATTTTATGTGTGTATTTAGCTTTCACACATAGTAACAAAAGTGTGTGTATATCTTGTATACATTAAGCACAACTGATTTGAAAGCCCCATACACCTGCCCACACAAATATCAAATATGTATTTGGGGGAATAAGAGTGAGCATGCCTTTAAATTGTCTGCAGTCCCAGCTACAATTCAGCCCATTGGCTGATGCTGTCAGTTGAATTCACAGCAGATTGCCTTGAATATACCACAGTTAATACATTTTTCTCCCTTTGGAAGAATTTTGATGGAGCATCAAGATCAGGGGTCCCCAACCCCTGATCTTTTGCTCCCCAACTGGGAGCAAAATCCAGCATTGCTTTAACAGCAACATAATGCTCACAAGACACTGGTTGGAAATCACTGATCTAGGTGAAAACGAGGAACTTGTAAGGCTAATGCCACACGATGCATATGGCGTATATTTTCAGCACGCCAAAAACCGCTTGCCAAGAATACGCACCATACTCTCCTACCTGTGCCTGCACCCAAATGTATGGAATATGCTCTGGTGCAGGCACCTGTAGCAGTTATCTGCATAAAAACGCAAGAAAATGCATGGGACTTGTAAGCTGGATGAACTATTGTTTACCTTAAATAATCAGAGACCAGAGCTAGGTGGAAGATAATGGCTGCAGCGTTTTTATTATATGTCACAAAAAATAAATGCAAAATGAACCAAGCACGCCAGAATAATAACTCTTGTAGCTGCCTTATGTTTAAATCTTTTTACTCCGCCTTGTTGCCAAGCCAGGAGCATCTCAAATTTGTTTTAACTCTCCCATTAGTTTTAAACCAATGAAACACCTCCATGCCAAAGCATCGCCCTAGTGATTTGCTTTGGCACCCTTCCATTTTATTATGGCTAACTTAATTGCATTCTGTAGACCCAAATTGAAAATATCTAAACCTACGTTGGATAGATGAACATCGTCTTTTAGCTAAAGGCCATTACCACCCAGCTCAAGGTCTGTATATCTATATGTGAGTAGTTTCAACTTTGTAGTAAATTTAGAAACCACATTATTTTTTTTTACAACATCTTTCTAAAGGTTTTGTGGTGGGAGACTGTAACCAAACAATCAGTGCTACAATCTCAGACCATAGAAAGACAACTCCATGAAAAAAGAAATGCATTTGTGCTAAATCCCGTCTTATATAACAAATACGTTCAATAGACTTCTCCTTACCAATATCATTACCACCAAAGTGAAGAATTACAACATCTGGGAAACCCCATTTTGAAATCATTTGACATAACAAAGCTAACCAATCATGCCAACTGTGCCCCCCAGCCCTAACCAATTTATTTTAACCTCTTTCTCCTTGAAGTTAAGTTTAGTCCCATAAGAACATTGTAATGTTCTGTGCCCTGTGTATGTAGGAATGTCATATTATGAAGACTGAAACCATAGCCAATTCTGAAAAAAGAAATTATCCACTAATTCTGGACGTATGTAGAGTTTGAATCAGATTTCCATTTTTAATCACATCCTCATTGAAGCCATATAATGACAATTGTGTGGCAGCACCATTTATGAAGGAGTGAGTGCCATAGCACTCCTGATCCAAGCTAAGTTTACTAATAGTTTTCTTTAAAACTTGGGAAAATTGAAATTTTAATAAAAATTTCCCATTTTGGTGCATGAAGAGTGGGCCCAGCTTTGAGCCTCTCATGCTGGCAAACACCCCATACGCCTTAACTGGAAGCCTAACCATATTAGTTCCCCTTTCCCGTAACATAGTAAGTTGGGTTGAAAAAAGACATACGTCCATCAAGTTCAACCATAATGCCTATATATAACCTGCTAGTTGATCCAGAGGAAGGCAAAAAACCCCATCTGAAGCCTCTCATTTGCCGCAGAGGGGAAAAAATTCCTTCCTGGCTCTAAGATGGCAATCGGACCAGTCCACTGTTCCCTCTAAGCTGTGCGCGCGCACACGACTTTCCGAACCCGCGCACAAAAATTAAATTTTTGCCTAAAATGATTTTTGCCTTTGGAAATAACTCAGACGTCTCCTCGGTCTCCCGCCCTCGTTACCCCGGCAACAGGTACTTCTGGCTCCTGTCCGGTGCAATGTGTAGAGTGTCCGTGCGTACCTACGCGCGTACTTGCCCACGCACGGACGTCTGGGGGGGGGGGGGGGGTGCGCGCAAGGAGCACGTTCAGCACCGGACAGGAGCCAGAAGTACCTGTTGCCGGGGTAACGAGGGCGGGAGACCGAGGAGACGTCTGAGTTATTTCCAAAGGCATTGCGCTGTGGGAAGTGCTGGATGGCACGTCATGAGGACCAGGTAGGTGTATACAAGTATGTACAGCACAGTTACACTGCCATCCCAGCTAACATGGAGATTCTGCTTTGGTAGTGCTGGCTCAGCAGCAAACAAATCAATGGGGGATTAATAACTTTGGCATCAGGCTTCATTTTTACCAGCCAGGGCCAGGGGGCAACCGTAGTTGGAGATGTGGCATAGGCACACAATGTATAGTGAAGGTCCTTCACTGAAGGAATGCTAGGTGAGGGTAAGGTTGGGGGAAAGACAAAGTCCTGTCCTGATTTCTAAATGTGTAAATCCTTATAGGCTGTTTTCGCCCCAGCAGCTCAGTTTTCATAAGGCCGGGCAGGTTTCAATCCTAGACACAACAGACAGGTCCTGGGCAGAGAGAGGTGAGAAAAGGTAAAACTGGGACTAATTGAGAGCTTAAATTGGTCATCCAGGGGCTAAGTTTAAGGGTATTACAGCCAATATACCAGCCAATGCTGGAGCCAGTATTACTTATACCACAGTTAAATACAACAATGTGCCTTGCCCTTCACCCAGGGAAAAAAAAAATCACAACTCTTTCTTCATTAAATTATGACGTAAATCAGTTTTTCATGGACACTCACCCCACTGATCCATTCCAAATTCAATTTGTACTAAGTCCAGCATCAAGAATTATTTTGCCCTAGTAACTACTATTGTAGTACTGTGGTGGGACTTGTACACTGGGGTCCACTGAGGACACCCCCTCACGTGAACTGATACTGGTACTTGATAATTAGTTATGGCAGCTTCCTTAGCCTTCCCAAACTTGCTTTTGTCTGCTGCTGTAGCATTTTTCTTTCTCTAAAGTTATCTATTATTTATTTATCTGTTATTTATTTGATTATTGAAACTTAGCAGTAGCGGCTGCATTTCCCACCCTAGGCTTATACTCAAGTCAATACGTTTTTCCAGTTTTCTTAGGTAAAATTAGGTACCTCGGCTTATATTTGGATCGGCTTATACTTGAGTATATACGGTATGTCGAAACCGCAAGCGATGAAAGGTGTAAAACGCAAGAGAGCTGCAATAGCTTTTAAGTCTGAATGGCTTGAAGAAGTTGTTGAAACGGAGACACCGGAATCTCGAAATACAATGTATGTTCAACTGCGCGAAATATTTACGTATGACGAGGACGACGGAGTTGTTTGCTGTTATTGTCGAGATGCCAAAGCAACTGGTGATTTCTCTACGGGAAAAGTGTGGAATGATGTCTGGAAACTGGACTTTCTGAAACGCCATCTATCAAGTAAGTCTCATACCGACAGTATTAGGAAACTCAGAAATAAAAATCCAACTTTAAGAGGGGGACTGGTTCACATGTTGCTTGAAAGCCCAACCAAAAAAGAAAACAGGCAAATTAGTAATGAACGGAAGCGTTCCAGTCCTGATGAAATTAAGGTTCTTATCGACAGTGTTCTGCTGGCCATTAAGATGAATATCTCATTGCTCTCTGTTCAAGATATCAATGAGCACTTGGCAAAGTATGTTAGTATACCACAAAGCTGGAGGAGCAAAAACTATGCGTTTGAATTTCTTGGAATTATAAATGGTATCGTGCAAGAGGATCTTATGGCTGACATTAAAGGGGAAGGAAAGGCAAAGTCACTTGGGGGTGCCAAAATGTTAAGCACCCCCAAGTGACTTTAACCGCTTACCTTGTACCCCGGGCTGGTGCCCCTGTTCGGAGAAAATAGCACCAGCCCGGGGTACCTGGAGCGCAGCACTTCCTCCTTCCGCCTTCCACTTCCTAAACTGCCGGTGGCCGGGCATGCACAGTAGAGCGAAAAAGCCGACTTAAATGTTTAAGTTCGGCTTTTCACTCTACTGCGCATGCGCGCGCAGCGAAGCCGGAAGGAGGAAGCGCCGGCAGCTACCCCGGGCTGGTGCTGTTTTCTCCTGACAGCGGCACCAGCCCGGGGTAAAAGGTAGGCGGTTAAAGTCACTTGGGGGTGCCTAACATTTTGGCACCCCCAAGTGACTTTACCTTTCTTTTTCCTTTAAATTAGCAACGTATCATACGTTAACTGTTGATGAAAGTACAGACATTTCTGTCAACAAGTACTTAATACTCTACTTTAAGTATCGGCCAGTTAATTCAAAGGAGTATAGAACATCATTTGGTGGGATGCTGCAGTTGGAAGCATGCGATGCTACATCAATAGTAACAGCAGTCAGGGAATTCTATGGGAAACATAAACTTGACCTGAATAAAATGGTTATGTTCACTTCCGATGGTGCCTCTGTTATGCTGGGCAAAATAAATGGTGTTGCAGCACAGCTAAGAAAAGATGTTCCTCATTTAGTGCAACAACATTGTGTTGCACATCGGGAAGATTTGGGACTTTCTGATTCATGGAAAGAAGTGAAATTAATGAAAGAAGTAGAAACTTTAATGAGAACTGTGTACACCGTGTTCTGTCGGTCTTCTACTAAAAGATGCAAATTTCAGGAAATAGCAGATGCTTCCGAATGTGAATCAATTGCTTTCAGACCTCTGAATGAAGTGCGCTGGTTATCTAGGCACTTTGCGCTTCAAGCAATTATTCGAAATTATGATCCCCTATTAAAATATTTTGAAGAATCCAAAGATAATGATCCTATATCAAAGTACTGCTATAAGAAGCTGAAGAGTGAACAATTTCATATAACATTGGAAATTTTGAATGATGTCTTATCAGAAATGGCTTCTTTAACTCTGGCATTTCAAAAGCGTGGTTTGACGCCATTGGAAGCTTATCATCTTGCACAGGGTAAATTGAACAAACTTCGAATGCAGTACCTTGGTGAGAAGGTTAAATGGAGTGATAAAGTTAACAGTCTTCTTGACAAGGTGTCTGGAAAAGAAGTTTCAGTGGATACTAATTCCATATTAACCTTCATCAACATCCTATGTTTGCATCTGGGTGAAAGATTTCCTGAAAATGAAATTGAGGAATGGTCTGCTTTTGACTGTACAGCAATAGCACAATGCGACTTTGACTTTGGAATTGAACATATTCGATCTCTTTGTTTAAAGTACAAACAATTTCTTCAGGAGGAAAGTGTCATTATTCAACAATACAATGACTTTAAATTCCTTGTTGCAGAAAAAATCAAAAGCAATCTGATAAACAGCTTTCCAGATATGACGAAATTTTCATTTCAGAATGATCAATTTGCAGAATTAGCAAAATTGATGGACATTGGTGCCACATTCTTAGCTTCGAGTGCAGATTGTGAGCGTGGTTTTCAGTTAGAACATTTGGAAATGCTGATGCGTATTAAGAGTAACCTTCAAAATGGAGGCACGATAGATCTTGACAGAATTTATTCAGACTGGATAAATATGAAAGATCGCAGAGAAAAACTGTGAAAACTAAATTACTCTTAGACTTAGGGGCACATTTACTAACCCACGAACGGGCCGAATGCGTCCGATTGCGTTTTTTTCGTAATGATCGTTAATTTTGCGATTTTTTTTCTGCGTCTTTACGATTTTTGCGTAAAAACGCGAGTTTTTCGGCGTCTTTACGATTTTTGCGTAAAAACGCGAGTTTTTCGGCGTCTTTACGAAAGTTGCGCAAAGTCGCGATTTTTTCGTAGCGTTAAAACTTGCACGAAACGTCGCGCCTTTTAAGTTTTAACGCTACGAAAAAGGCGCGACTTTGCGCGCAAGTGTTAACGCTACGAAAAAATCGCAACTTTGCGCAACTTTCGTAAAGACGCCGAAAAACTCGCGTTTTTACGCAAAAATCGTAAAGACGCCGAAAAAATCGCAAAAAATACGAAAAAGTCGCAAAATGTTCGTTTCCAATCGGAATTTTTCCAATTCGGATTCGAAATCGTGTCTTAGTAAATCAGCCCCTAAGAGTAATTTAGTTTTCACAGTTTTTCTCTGCGACTAAGAGTCTTAGTTTCGAAATGCTACCTATAGAATATAATTACACGTTATTAATAGGTATAGCATTTAACAATGAAACTTGTTTGAATAAACAGTGTTATTGATAACTGAAATAACATTGTGTTTTTGTAACTTGATTTAGACAAACTGAAAGACCTGCGCAAAAATGCCCATAACTGAACTCCAACAAACATTCTGTAGCGCACAAAAATTTAATCTTGCTTTAAAATGCGCACGGATGATATTTTTTGCGCACACAGCCTATAAAAAATTAGAGGGAACGTTGGACCAGTCCCTGGATCAACTAGTACTAAGAGCTATTGCCCATAACCCTGTATTCCCTCACTTGCTAAGAATCCATCCAGCCCCTTCTTAAAGCTATATAATGTATTAGCCAGCACGACTGATTCGGGGAGGGAATTCCACAACTTCACAGCTCTCACTGTAAAAAATCCTTTCCGAATATTTAAATGGAACCTCCCTTCTTCTAAACGGAGTGGGTGCCCTCGTGTCCGTTGGAAGGACCTACTGGTAAATAAAACATTAGAAAAGTTATTATATGATCCCCTTATATATTTATACATAGTTATCATGTCACCTCTTAAGCGCCTCTTCTCCAGTGTAAACAGACCCAACTTGGCCAGTCTTTACCCATAACTGAGACTTTCCATACCCTTTACCAGCTTAGTTGCCCTTCTCTGGACCCTCTCTAACTCAATAATGTCCCGTTTGAGCACTGGAGACCAAAACTGAACAGCGTATTCTAGATGGGGCCTTACCAGCGCTCTGTAAAGGGGAAGAATAACCCCCTCCTCCCGTGAATCTATACCCCTTTTAATACAGCTCAAAACCTTGTTTGCCCTTGCCGCTGCTGCCTGGCATTGCTTGCTACAGCCAAGTTTATTATCTACAAGGACTCCAAGGTCCTTCTCCATTATGGATTTGCCTAGGGCAGTCCCATTAAGGGTATACGGGGCTTGCATATTTTTACATCCCAGGTGCATGACCGTACCTTTATCCACATTAAATCTCATCTGCCACTTAGCTGCCCAGATTGCCAGTTGGTCAAGATCCTGCTGCAGGGATGTCACATCCTGGATAGAATTGACTGGTCTGCAGAGTTTTGTGTCATCTGCAAACACTGATACATTACTCATAATACCCTCCCCTTCTATATCAGTTTGTGACTGTTAATGCAGCTACATTCAATACCCCTGGCCTATTTTTACTTTGAGATATTATTTCACTAACTCTCAAAGCACCGAAGAATGGAACGATGTATAACAATTTAAACATGACATACTCCTAAACTGAAATACACATGTTTCAATTCTTTAAGCATTAACAGTAACAAATTCAAAGTAATAGGTTTACGTTTGTCAGATTGTGGTTTGTCTTTTTGATAGCCTTTTAGAATTGTCTTTTTTGTAAGATCTGGCCTATGAAAAAGCTTGAAAAAGAGAAATTCTGGCCATGTGTTTTTTAATGGTATTAGATTTGTCCTTTTGTTGTAACTGAACTATGACTGGAGGTACTTAAGTTTTAACTTAACTTTTAAAGCTGATTCCACTAAACTACGCAATTTAATCAATTTATCTTCTGGCAAACAAAACTGCATAAGATTCGTATCTCTATACCTAAAAATGGAATAACCTGAGTAGGATAAATGGTCTTATCTGGCGCCAGGGGAATACCAAATTCATTAGCTAGGTTAATGAAAATATTTAACAGTACTTGACATGTTTTAGTGTGAAACGGGCCAACAAAGAAGAAATTATATAAGTAATGGGTTTAGTTATAAATGATACTGACCATTGTAGAAAAGTGGCGAATGCCTCAAAATAGAAGCATGACAGAGAACAGCCCATTGGTAAACATTTATCAAAATAATACTGTTCCAAGAAATGAAAACCCAGAAGGTGATAACATTCTGGATTTATAGGTAATAGCCTAAAAGCTGCCTCAATGTCAGTTGTGGCCAACCAAGCTCCGCAGCCACATTCCCTTATGATCTGAATCGCTTTGTCAAATGATGCATAAGACACCGTACACAATTCTGGGTCAATGCCATCATTTATGGATAAACCTCTGGGTATGACAGATGATGTATTAAACGAAACAATCCTGGCACTTTTTTAGGAACTAAACCTAACGGGAAGACCCTAAAATTTAAATCTATTTAGGTCTATCTCTTTTTGAATTTTAGCTTGTACTATGTCTGGCTTCTCATTTGCTGATTTTAGATGATCAAAAATAACTGGTGAAAACTTATCATCTGAAGGAATCCAAAAACCTTCAGATAACAGCTGCGGTTTCTGTCGGTTTGGGTACAATCTTAGGAAAGGTAGCATTTTTGCCACCTTCACTGGAGTTGTCATTTTTTTTGTGGGCTGCTCTTTTGCTTTTCCTGTATTGGATAGAAATCTTTTAATACAACAAAAAGCAGGATCCTGCTCATGTTTGAATCTACAGTTATTTTGGAACCTGCAAATACTTTCGTTATATGCCCACCAGTAATTGTATTTTTGCTGACCAGATGGAGTTTTATGTCCCACGGGTGGGGTTTGAGGCCTGGGTACACCCCATTTTAATGTTTTATGGATTTACATTTTTTGACGAAATTTATCGTCATAAATAAGCCAAGCTACCACACCATAGCTTATGTATGCCTCCAGTATAGTGTCCACATGTTTAAACAACCCAGGAGCTAAATCAGGACGCTTGTCTGTCAAAATGTTAGCATAAATACAGAAAGCCTGTAGCCAATTAGAAAAGATTCTGGCTACAGGCCTTCTGCGATCTTCCTCATTATCTCCCTTCTCCTCATTTTTTTAAAAATTCCATAGAAGAAGGGAGTAATGACAAAAGATCAACATAATCACCTTTCACTATCTTAACCCTAACTGTACTAGACAAATGCAGACCTAAAGGAGTAACCTTACATGTTAAAGCATCCTTAAAGCTTAGCTCTGATACCCCTGCGTTTGACATAGTTGACGCTGCACCATGGGTGCTAGAGAGGTAAGACAGTAAGCAAGATTTGAAACCTGGCAGTAAACTGTCCAACTTACCAGTCATGAAGGATAGCTGGGAGGCTGCTGCTGCTGCTCTGCTGGTGGGCGGAGCAGCCGGCGGTTACATGGAGGACCAAGGTGGGCTGTGGACGGGCTAGGTGCAGCTCTAATGGCTGGCTGCTTGCTCTGTACAGGCATCTTCAGTAAGGCCTGCCTCTTTGCGTTGCTCCTGACTGTGCGCTCTCTAGCTGTGCACACTCTCACTGCTGGCTTCCGCATCTTCCCTACTCCTGTGCTGCATGAATGCACCGATTATGGTGAAGGCGGTTGTGGCGCCACTGAATCCAACGATTCCTCTGTTTCTTTGGATGGGCAGGCTTCCATCTCCCACACCTCCTGGTTCCTTTGTTGATTGAAGGCTTCCCAGATTGCTTCTCAGCCCGTATCGCTGCTTATCCACTGGAGTAGCTCTTCTGATGAAAGCTCCCTAGCAGAAGCAGCGGAGACGAGCTTCTTACACACCTGTCTGCCCTAAAAATGTGTATTTTAGATGCACTGTATGGGCTGCAGAGGGATGTCTAAAGGAAAAAGGGTGTTAACTGGCAGCTAAAAAGAAGCTATTGCCTGTAAAAGCTATGAGCTCCTTCACCAGTGTCTGGAGAAGAGACACTGGTCTGGGTGTTAGCCTCTGGGAGAGGCTATTGTCTGTTAACTGCAGCTTTCCAAAGAGACACACTTTTAAAAAGTATTATACACCTTGTTTGTGGAGAAACAGTGAGAATCTTCTTTAAACTGAAATGTGATGCCCGTCTCCCAACAATTCCCCACAAATGGTGTTTGGATGTGGGCAAACTTTTTACAAAAGACATACACCTGAAAGTGAAAATCACTTTCAAAGCTTCCAGTCAATAGCATCTAATCTCTAAATATGAATGCCAGGGGTCCAATGAACAGCTTGATACCCAATATGTATAGGTTTACCTAAGTATCTGGCATGTAGTGGCCCCAAGGGGAGCATATATAATTTATGTCATTTCAGCTCCTTCAAAATCACCATATTTGCATTTTATGTGGGATAAAGCTACAAAAAAGTACACTTGCCCCTAAAAGCTATATATTCACATTTCACATTCATATACACATTCCCCTGAATTCAAAATGGGTACACATCTTTCTATTCTAAAATACCAAATCCCAAAACTTCCAATTAGCCAAATTTGATAATTCCAAAAATCACCTCAAAACTTCCATTATGCAGCATCTTATTTTCTTAGGTAATATCATGCCAGGACAATATTTCTCAGGCATGTCCAGAGTTTAACCTGGCAACATTTGGCTTTGGGTCCACAAGAGACCCTTAATTAATTAAAAGAAAGTGGGCTGCGGACCTATAACTGCAGGGGGGAACAGCTATGGAAAAATATGGATTATAAAAAGGGATCCATATCTCCTTTGCTTTAGGGTTCACATCCTCATAAATCATATATTGGTTATGAGGAGGTCACATGCTTCCTACTGATACCAAACACCACCAATTAGGAGGGATAGTTTCTGGGGGACTGGAACACTCATGTTTAGTATCATATCACATATGGGTTAAAGTAAGCCCATATTTTCATAATAATACTGGATACTGGCAAGTGCCAATATTATATGACAAGAAACTGACCTGAGAATTCCAGCCCTCTACAGGGGGTCACAAGGGACAAATTCCTGGACACTCCCTCCTCATACATACTATAATGAGGAAGTGTCCCAGCAGGGTATAAAAGAGCAACAGACCCAGTTACTGACAGCTCATACTTGAGGTTCCAATTCTGTTGGGGTGTGCGCTCAGGTTTTCAAATTCTTGCCTCAGGAGGACACAAAGGAAATTCCTAACTTGGTAACATACATAGGGTTTCTCTGTGTTTTATTCCCTTTTATTTTATTTACTGTTTTGTATGCGTCTCTTTTTGTAATATCTTTGTAAATGCACTGTTTACTCTTGTAATATTAAATATAAAATTTAATAAGTTATGTCCTTTGGCTCTAAGACGAATGTATGAACTGCTTGTCTGTATGTGTAGAGTGAAAGTTGTCTGTGTAAATGCTAATTAACTAGTTGACTGCTAGCAGGAGAGTGTGTTTGACTGTAAATTAACCCTTAGGCTGCTAGAGTGCTTGTTGAATTAGTAGAAGCTAACCCTAACTACAGTGAGAGAGAGTGTGTGATACATTTGTGTATTAGGAAATAGTACCTGTTGTAGAGAGCAGGGAGATATTCAGATTAGGTTTCTATCGCCTGTTAATGATAGATGGTGGCAGTGAATAGCTATTTGGGGCGGTGGTGTGTTTGGGTTGTCTGATGTTAGTCTAACCTGTCTGAAATGTGAGTGTAACCCCTTGTTTCCCCGTCCTGGTATCATGTGCGTCTGAGAGTGGCGTGATCGTGACAGTTAACTATATAAAACACCCTAAATATTAACCCCAGAGGTCTACTGAATAGCTTGATGCCCACTGTACATAGTATCAAAGTATATGTATCACTTATGTATGTATCACTTAGAGACCCCACATATACCTTGTTTCATTGCTTACCTTTACCTAATTCATAAACACACGGCAGTTTTATGTGGGTTAAAAGCCACAGAAATGTAGGGTGGCCCCTGAAAACCATATATTTTTGGAAAGTACACACTGACAAATCCAAAATCGCTGAATATTTTTCTACCCCAAGCTACCAAATGGCAAAGTTTTCTTATAGTTAGCGGTTTTGACAGCATTTCTGAAAATTGCCTAAATATGTTGCAATTCGCCTCATTTATCTTGCACAGTTTTTTTACATACAAAGGCAAATCACCCCAAATATGAACAGCAGAGGTTTACTGAACAGTTTGATATATCTTTGGAAAGTACACATTCTGACAAATTCAACATGGGTAAAGAAGCCTTTCTACACCAAAGCACCAATCTGCAAAGCTTTCTTAAAATTAGC